>NC_044032.1:395976982-396292257 GCF_901765095.1 Microcaecilia unicolor | reverse complement strand
GGTTACTGAGGATATGGTAAGATCGTTGTTAAATAAATTATCACATAAATTATGTTTATTAGATATTTGTCCTTTGTATTTGCTGAAAGATATTCCAACTGAGTTGGTTGGATGGCTTACTGGTTTGATCTTTAATTGCGGGGATTTTTCCCATCTTCATTGGGAAATATTATTTTAATACCAATCCCAAAATCTCAGGGTGCAGATCTGACAGTGGTGTCTAATTTCCGGCCTGTGATGGTGAAATTATTGGAGTCAGTTGTTGCATTTCAAATGACATCTTATTTAGATTCTTTTGGTTGTTTGCATAACTTCCAATTTGGATTTAGATCGATGCACAGTATGTAATCTTTGCTATTGAATCTAGTGTCAAAAAAGAAGAATCTGTTAAGTCGGGCTTGCTTCAATTTGACATATCTGGAGCATTTGACACAGTTGACCATGCAATTTTGTTGGACATAAGTACATAAGTATTGCCATACTGGGAAAGACCAAAGGTCCATCGAGCCCAGCGTCCTGTTTCCAACAGTGGCCAATCCAGGTCACAAATACCCGGCAAGATCCCAAAAATGAACAAAACATTTTATACTGACAGATTGAGTGAGCTTGGTACAGTATTTTATGTACTGTCCAGAAATGGTCAGAGGTTTGGGTTTTTTTAAAACATAGGCAATAGTGTGTTAAAAAGAATGATTCCTTTTCATTTAGTTGGAGTCTGAACTATGGAGTTCCTCAGGGTTTGCAGCTCTCTCCGATTTTATTCGGTGTTTTTATGAGTTATTTGGGCTTTATATTAGATTCATCAGGATTGTGTGGTTTTTCGTATGCAGATGATTTGTGCTGATTCCTGTGACTTCAGATTATCAGACTTTACAGACTGCAATTTCTGATTGTATTTTTCTTATACATTCGTGGACAGATCAGCATTTACATAAGTACATAAGTAATGCCATACTGGGAAAAGACCAAGGGTCCATCGAGCCCAGCATCCTGTCCACGACAGCGGCCAATCCAGGCCAAGGGCACCTGGCAAGCTTCCCAAACGTACAAACATTCTATACATGTTATTCCTGGAATTTTGGATTTTTCCAAGTCCATTTAGTAGCGGTTTATGGACTTGTCCTTTAGGAAACCATCCAACCCCTTTTTAAACTCTGCTAAGCTAACCGCCTTCACCACTTTCTCCGGCAACGAATTCCAGAGTTTAATTACACATGTTAAAGCTCAATGCGCTAAAGGCAAGGCTTCTTTATTTTAGTAATGATTTAACCTAAAACAAGGAGGTAAAACCCCTCACGAAACCATGAGATATGAAACAAAAAGTGAGGAGAATGAATGAGGATACCAAATAATTTGTTTATTCACATAAAAAATGACATAATTCGCATTAAAAATGACCCGACACGGCCGTGTTTTGGCCCAAAGGCCTGCCTCAGGGGTCTTTGTAACCTCAGAGAGTATGACTTGAAATGTGTACTCCAAGGGAAATAATAAGACAAAACTCTCTTGGGTCTCCTCTCCTCTAAAAAAATGTTAAAAAACGGAATGAACTTGTTATACTCCTCTCCAAAGAGATGTGTACAAATATAAGCGTTCTGCTTTCCATACTCAATTATTACCATATATCCAACTTTTTGAGAGAATTCTCACTCGTATTCTGCTCTATTATTGGGCTTTCCAACATCTAAGAAAGTCCGTTTTAAAAGAGTTTTAGATGGTTCATTTGGATATCAATCCAGTAAGAACTGGAATTCAATTCCAAAGCAAATTTGTATTCTTTCTGGATATTTTTTGTTCTTAAAGCATTGAAAACGTATCTGTTTAACACATATTTGGATGTGTAATTTTTGTTTTGTGTGTTTTGATCTTTGTATATCTCATCTTTTGTAACCCATTTAGATTATCTAATAATAGAGGTGGGATATAAATGCCAAGAATAGAACAGAATAGAATCAGCTCTATCCCTAGGGGACCATACACATAAAATCACAACCCCCCCCCCCCCCACACACACACACACACATAAAATCTCCCCCACATAAATTTTTTTTCACCCACATATGGTCCCCTCATTTTCCTTCTTTCCTATTTCCCTTCCACACCCCCATGCTCTCCAGCATCTCTCTCCTTCCTATCCCCATCCCTTCTATCCACCTGCCCCACAATCCATGTGCCACAGTTCCCCTCTCTTCCCTACCTCACAATCCATGTGTCCCAGTTCTCCTCTCTCTTCCTTGCCCCACCATGAGGCATATTTTCAAAGCACTTAGCCTTCCAAAGTTCCTGTGTCCCTGTTCTCCTCTCTCTTCCTTGCCCCACAATCTATATGCCCCAGTTCCCCTCTCTATCTTCCTTCCTCTTCCGATCCCTTGTCTCTCTTTCTTTCTTTCACTCACCACAAGACAATCTCCCCTCTCCCTTTCAATCCCATGGGACCAAAGAAAAATACCTGGCCCAGGGCTGACAATTAACTTTGGCTCAGAGGAGCCTTGGCGGCTATATGCACAAAGGCCCTGTTGGTCCCACTCCCTCTGATGTGTTATGTAAATGTTGTGTGTGCCTCAGTGGGGGCAGGACCAGCAGTGCCTTTGCACTTGTAGTTCCAAGGGTCCTCTGTGTCAAAGTTAACTGCCGGCACTCAGCAAGCTGGGCAAGGTATTTTTCTTCGCTCCCATAGGGAGAGGAGAGATAGGCTTCTGGGCTACATAAAATTCATTTTGGGTCACATGTGGCTCGCAGACTTTAGGTTGCCCACCCCTGCCTTATGCTATGGAGCTAACTGAGAGAACTGAAGAGACCTTTCTTGTATGCAGAAAAGGCTGGGCATGTTCGGAGCTTTATACTGGTTCTGAGGGCTTGGAGAACTCTTCCATCTTGGTACCATCAGATGATATCACTCTCTCGTATGCCTGTTTAATCATGCTCTCTACGGAGAACATATGTTACAGGTAAACAGCTTTGCTCTCCACATCTTTAAATTTCAGGGGGCATAAGACTGGACTTCTAAATGACCACTGTAGCTTTCATTTTGGTAACTAGGATACATTTTGCATATGTCCTGGAATAACTTGAGCAAGAATTTCTTTTTTATGTGGAGTGTTGTAAATTGAAATGTCATTGCCCACATTTATTTATATACTTTCTCTTTTTGGTTTCAGATTATCAGTTTATTAAATGTCTTTACACCACAGAAATCTCTGGAGGAGTTCCAGGATGTGTAAGTAACAGACAGAAAACTAAACCATCTGTAGGAGGGAGCAGGAGATGATTAATTAAAAAGAAAATAAGCATAACTTTTTCTTACATCTTACATATTAATTTGAACAGAAAGGTCTGGAGCTACAGACTAGGAAATGCCAATGTATGTACAACAAAATCAGGCTGGTGATATGCTGTATAGCATCGTGAAGCTTAATAAAGACAACATTAGGGGATCAATATTCACCTGGAAGCGGTGAATGCTTTCCTGTTTGCCACTGGCTTTATTCTCAGATATTCAATGCCGGGCCCTGTCTAGACTTTGGCACTGAATATACGTTTTCTGCAGAGCCTGTTAACCATAGCGGTTAAGTCGATATGCAGAACTTAAGCGTCTGTGGGTTAGCACATAAAGATAGGATTGTGATTTATTTATTTATTGGGACTTAACTGCATTTATGAAGAGATTTACTCTGGACGGTTAACTGCTGAATATCGACACTTAACCGGCTAACGTGTGGCATAGCCACAGGGGAGGGGAGAGCCTTGATGGGCCTGCCCCCCCCCCCCCCCCCACACGTGGCTCAGAATCCCTTCACAACTGGAGTACCCTTTGACCGGCTGGCAGGGATGCCCAATCCCTGCCAGCCAATAAGATATGTAGCCAGAACTGTCCCTGCAGAGAAGAAGTCAACGGCCTCCCTTCTGCCAGAGACAATGGCACGCCTTTCGCATGCTCAGTTCGTGCATAAACTGAGAATGCGTGGTGAAAGCCGATGTCGGCGGTAGGAAGGGAATTCGCTGAGACGGTTCCAGCCATGGATCTTGTCGGCTTGCAGGAACTGGGCATTCCTGCCAACAAAGGTAAGAAATGCGGCAGCAGCAGCCGGGGGAGGGAGAGGAAATACGTTGCACCCCCTTAGTCCACCCCTGGGTCCCCCCAGGAATCCAATGCTGGCTACTTCCCTGCAGCGAACTGCTGAATCCGCCCCTCCTCCCCTCCCCTCAGAACACTTTTCCTTGATAAAGAGGATGAAACTCTTCTCGTATGAAGAAAGGCTAAAGAGGTTAGGGCTCTTTAGGGGATAAGGGGAGATATGATTGAGGTCTACAAAATCCTGAATGGTGTAGAACGAGTAGAAGTAAATCTAGGGAACACTTGAGGAAGTTACATGGAAATACTTTTAAAACAAATAGGAAGAAATATTTTTTCACTCAACAAATAGCTAAGCTCTGTAACTCTTTTCCTGAGGATGTGGTAACAACGGTTAGTATATCTGGGTTTTAAAAAAGGTTTGGACAAGTTCCTGGAGGAAAAGTTCATAGTCTGCTATTGAGATAGACATGGGGAAGCCACTGTTTGCCCTGGGATTTGTAGCATGGAATGTTGCCATGATTTGGGTTGCATCCAGGTACTTGCGACCTGGCTTGGCCATTGTTGGAAACAGGATACTTGGCTGGATGGACCATTGGTCTGACCCAGTATGGCTACTCTTATGTTTTTATTATGCTCCCAAAATAGCCGGTTCTCAGGGAAAATAGGGTATCCCAATAGCGAGGTTGCAAAAGAGACCATAGTAGATCAGGTGTCCTTAAATAAAAATCGGACAAAAGATTGCAAAGTAACACTGTCAACTAATGAGTAAGATGTAAATAGGAACAACAGACATAGTTTGAAATGTCTGAGGGCCTGATGCATGAAAGAAACGTTAAAGAACTGAAAACAAAAAGGTCCACGGTACAAGCTACCGATTTTGAAAAAACAACTGATGCTGCAAAAAAATTGCATGCAAATGAGCCGCACAGTAATCCAAAGGTCGATGCATGAAAGTCCCACTAACCGGTTGAAATCCACAGTAGCAGGAATGCAAACACATGCGCACAATAGCCATTCGCTAAGCATATGACAAGCGCTTTTACCTCCTGGATCCATGGTCGATGATTTTTGCGCAGTGCCCTTGCGCGTTTCTTCAGTTCTTTAACCTGGAAAACAAGAGGCCTGCAAGTGTCATTGTGATCCCGAGGAAGACAAAAGAATTAGGGGACAGAAAAAAACATGGGAATTAACAGCAACATGCACCTTTTTTTTTTACATGCACATTATGCCATGTATATGATAACATATGGTATGCTGACAGCAGTCCAATTATTTGATAATGGAGGCAAGAGGGAGGGAGGTGTACAGTGAAAAAATGGCGGAAATACAGATCTCAGGTACGACGACCTCCTGTTGAAGAGGCACTGCACTACCAGCCCTCGTCCATCTGTTGCATGTTTCGCCTCTTCCCCTGTTGGTGGAAAAGGCATTTTTCATTAACAACTATAAGTTGTGCCAGCCAGAGCACATCCATGTCGGAGAAGTTGGGCTTTCAGCTGCGGGGACCCTGCGCAGCCATACCTTCTCCAACATGGATGTGCATGTACACATGTGTACATGCATGCACAAATAACACATCGATGACGGCGCTTATGCACGCACTTTATGGACATGGTTATGTTGACAGCAGATGACAGCTCCTGAAGTTACTGGCAGCCCCTGAGCACCCATAAAATCTATCACGTTAAAGGTGTGCGGTTCTTTGTGTGCATCGCCCTTAAACAGCTGTGCATTGTTCATTGCCTTCATTTGAATGAGAACCAGCTAATTAACTATTACGTTTTCCGCCATATTGACAGTGTCTTGTGCTGGAATAACCTTTTGAAAGTTGCAATTTTTTGTTTTGCTATTTTTGATTGGAACTATATTTTTCCCCTGAAGCAGCTTGGAATGGCGAAACGGGGAACCCCTGTCGGGATTTGAGTGGTTATACTGGATCATCAACAAGATTGCATAGACACTTTCAGGCTTATTTTCGAAAGAGAAGGGCTCCCATCTTTAAACACAAATCGGAAGATGGGCCTCCTTCTCCCAGGGTCGTCCAAATCGGCATAATCGAAAGCTGATTTTGGGCGTCCCCAACTGCTTTCCGTTGCGGGGACAACAAAAGTTCCCGGAGGTGTGTCGGAGGTGTAGCGAAGGCAGGACTTGAGCGTGCCTAACACATGGGCATCCTCGACCCATAATCGAAAAAAGAAGGGCGTCCCTGATGAGCACTTGGATGACTTTACTTGGTCCTTTTTTTGTTACGACTGATCCACGAAAAGGTGCCCGAACTGACCAGATGACCACCGGAGGGAATCGGGGATGACCTCCCCTTACTCCCCCAGTGGTCACCAACCCCCTCCCACCCTCAAAAAAGTGCTTTAAAAATATTTTTTGCCAGCCTCAAATTTCATACTCAGGTCCATCGCAGCAGTATGTAGGTCCCTGGAGCAGGCCAACCCAGGCCCATCCCCCCTACCTGTTACACTTGTGGTGGTAAATATGAGCCCTCCAAAACCCACCAGAAACCTACTGTACCCACATCTAGGTGCCCCTCTTCACTCATAAGGGCTATTGTAGTGGTGTACAGTTGTGGGTAGTGGGTTTTGGGGGGCTCAGCACACACGATAAGGTAGCTATGTACCTGGGATCAATTTCTGAAGTTCACTTCAGTGCCCCCTAGGGTGCCCGGTTGGTGTCCTGGCACGTGAGGGGGACCAGTGCACTACGAATGCTGGCTCCTCCCACGACCAAAGGGCTTGGATTTGGTCATTTCTGAGATGGGCGTCCTTAGTTTCCATTATCGCCGAAAATCAAAAACGACCAAGTCTAAGTACGACTATCTCTAACTTCGACCTAAATTTCCAGATTTGGTCGTCCCCGACCGTATTATTGAAACGAAAGATGGATGTCCATCTTGTTTCGATAATACAGGTTTCCCCGCCCCTTCAAGGTGACGTCCTGCGAGGACATCCTTAGAAAAACTTGGGTGTCCCTTTCGATTATGCCCCTCTTTGTTTCCAAGAAATGACTGATGTGGCAACTGAAATTTTTGATAATATTTCTTAGCTTTTTTCTGTATCAGCTTTTGAATAGGGGTTTATATTTAAGTGGAGGTTTTTTTTTATGACTGATGATTGTGAGCCACCTATATAATGTAGGTTTGTCTTACAATTAGGTATGTCTCCTTTTCTACTGAGGTCCTTTTTCTCCACTTTCTAATTTACATTTCCTGGCAATTCTTCTGATACAGAATATTATTTTTAAAAAATGATTGTTTTGTATGTGATTTCAATTACCCCAATAATGACTGGGTAAATGTAACATCAGGGTATGCTAGGGAGGTAAAATTCCTTGAAAAAAATCAAGGACTGCTTTATGGAGCAACTGATACAGGAGCCAACAAGAGAAGGAACAACTCTAGACCTAGTCCTTAGTGGAGCACATGATCTGGTGCAGGAGGTAATGGTGCTGGGGCTGCTTGATAACAGTGATCATAATATGATCAGATTTGATATCGACTTTAGAGTAAATACACACAGGAAATCTAATTTGTTAGCATTTAACTTTCTAAAAGGAGACTATGATAAAATAAGAGCGGTGAAAAAAAAACTTAGAGGAGCAGCTGCGAAGATCAAAAATATACATCAGGCGTGGATACTGTTCAAAAATACCATCCTGGAAGCCCAGGCCAAATATATTCCGTTATTTAAAAAGGAGGAAGGAAAACCAATCAACAGCCGGAATGGTTAAAAAGTGAGGTGAAGGAAGCTATTAGAGCTAAAAGAAAATCCTTCAGAAAATGGAAGAAGGAACCGACTGAAAGCAACATGTCAAGTCAAATGCAAAACGCTGATAAGGAAGGCAAAGAGGGACTTGGAAAAAAAGATTGCTTTGGAGGCAAAAACACAGTAAAAAAGTTTTTAAGGTACATTAAAAGCAAGAAGCCGGCAAAAGAATCGGTTGGACTGTTTGATGACCAAGGAGTAAAAGGGGCACTCAGGGAAGACAAAACCAAAGCGGAGAGATTAAATGAATTCTTTGCTTCGGTCTTCACTGGGAAAGATTTGGGAGAGATACCGGTGCCAGAAATGGTATTCAAAGCTGATGAGTCAGAGAAACTGACTCTATGAACCTGGAGGATGTAATGGCACAATTTGACAAATTGATGAGTAGCAAATCTCCTGGACCAGATGGTATTCATCCACGAGTACTGATAGAATTGAAAAATTAACATGCGGAACAATTGTTAGTAATATGTAATTTAGCTTTAAAATCAAGCATGGTACTGGAAGATTGGAGGGTGGCCAATGTAACGCCGATTTTTAAAAAAAAGTTCCAGAGGAGATCCAGGAAATTATAGACTGGTGAGCTTGATGTCGGTGCCAGGCAAAATGGTAGAGACTATTATAAAGAACAAAATTACAGAGCATATTCAAAAGCATGGATTAATGAGACAAAGCCAACATGGATTTAGTGAAGAGAAATCTTGCCTCACCAATCGATTACATTTCTTTGAAGGAGTGAACAAATATGTGAATAAAGTTCAGCTGGTCGATATTGTGTATCTGGATTTTCAAAAGGCATTTGACAGAGTACCTCATGAAAGACTCCATTGGAAACTGGAGAATTATGGGGTAGGAGGTAGTGTTCTATTATAGTTAAAGGATAGAAAACAGAGAGTAGGGTTAAATGGTTAGTATTCTCAATGGAGAAGGGTAGATAGTGGGGTTCCTCAGGGGTCTGTGCTGGGACCGCTGATTTTAACATATTTATAAATGATCTAGAGATGGAGTAACTAGTGAGGTAATGAAATTTGCTGAAACACAAAGTTATTCAAAGTTGTTAAATCGCAAGAGGATTGTGAAAAATTACAAGAGGACCTTACAAGACTGGGAGACTGGGCATCTAAATGGCAGATGACGTTTAATGTGAGCAAGTGCAAAGTGATTCATGTGGGAAAGAGGAAGCCAAATAATAGTTATGTAATGCAAGGTTCCACATTAGGAGTGACCGACCAGGAAAGGGATCTAGGTGTCATCGTTGATGATACATTGAAACCCTCTGCTCAGTGTGTGGCGGCGGCTAAGAAAGCAAATAGAATGTTAGGTATTATTAGGAAAGAATGGAAAACAAAAATGAGGATGTTATAATGCCTTTGAATCACTTCATGGTGCGACTGCATCTCGAATATTGTGTTCAATTTTGGTCACCGCATTTCAAAAAATATATAGAGGGGCATTTTTGAATGGGGATGCCCATCACCAAGGACGGTGCTGTGAAGGGGCGGGGCCAACCATATTTTCAAACGAGATGGGCATCCTTCTTTCGTTTTGAAACCCAAATCTCGACCTAAATGCTGAGATCGCCGGATTTAGAGATGGGCGCCCTCGGTTTTCCCCCATAATGGAAACCGAGGGCGCCCATCTCAAAAACAAACCAATCCAAGGCATTTGGTCATGGGAGAAGCCAGGATTCGTAGTGCACTGGTCCCCCTCACATGCCAGGGCACCAACTGGGCACCCTAGGGGGCACTACAGTGGACCGCAAATTGGTTCCAGGTGCATAGCTCCCTTACCTTGGGTGCTGAGCCCCCCAAAACCCACTCCCCACAACTATACACCACTACCATAGCCCTAAGGGGTGAAGGGGGGCACCCACATGTGGGTATAGTGGGTTTCTGGAGGGTTTTGAAGGGCTCCCATCTACCACCACAAGTGTAACAGGTAGGGAGGGAGATGGGCCTGGGTCTGCCTGCCTGAGGTATACTGCACCCACTAAACCTGCTCCATGGACCTGCATACTGCTGTCATGGACCGGAGTATGACATTTGAGGCTGACATAGAGGCTGGCAAAAAAAGTTCTTAAAGTTATTTTTTTGAGGGTGGGAGGGGTTAGTGACCACTGGGGGAGTCAGGGGAGGTCATCCCCGATTCCCTCCGGTGGTCATCTGAGCAGTTCAGGCACTTTTTTGTGACTTGGACCTAAAAAAAAAAGGGTACAAAAAAACCGGACCAAATTCTCACCAGGGACACCCATTTTTTTCCATTATCGGCTGCAGCTGGCCATCTCTTAACCACGCCCCGGCACGCCCCTGTCCTGCCTTTGCTACCCTTCCGACATGCCCCCGGGAACTTTGGCCATCCCGGCGACGGAAAGCAGTTGGGGACGCCCAAAATTGGCTTTTGATTATGCCGATTCTGGCGCCCCTGAGAGAAAGGCGCCCATCTCCCGATTTGTGTTGAAAGATGGGCACCCTTCTCTTTCGAAAATGAGCTGGATAGTGGAATCAGAAGGTACAAAGAAGGGCGACGAAAATGATAAAGGGGATGGGACAGTTTCCCTATGAGGAAAGGCTAAAGTGGCTAGGGCTCTTCAGCTTGCAGAAAAGACGGCTGAGGGGAGATATGATAGAGGTCTATAAAATAATGAGTGGAATGGGTAGACGTGAATTGCTTGTTTACTCTTTCCAAAAATACTAGGACTAGGGAGCTTGCAATGAAGATACAAAGTAGTAAATTTAAAATGAATCAGAGAAAATATTTCTTCGCTCAATGTGTAATTAAAGTCTGGAATTCATTGCCAGAGAATGTAGTAAAAGCAGTTAGATTAGCGGGGTTTAAAAAAGGGTTGGCTTGCTTCCTAAAGGAAATGTCCAAAGACCATTATTAAAATGGGGAAAATTCACTGCTTATTTCTAGGATAAGCAGCATAAAATGTATCTTTTTTGGAATCTTGCCAAGTACTTCTGACCTGGATTGGCAACTGTTGGAAACAGGATGCTGGGCTTGATGGACCTTAGATCTGTCCCAGTATGGTAATACTTATGTACTTATGTAATTAAATGCCACTAAAAATTAGCAGATGGCCCCAAACAAGCAATTTAACCAGTCAGTGGCCAATTAAATCATTTTGAATATCAACCAGTAAATGTTTTTGATGGGGCAGAAGGTAATGAGGGAGATAATTTACTGAAAAAATGTATTGCTAAAGAATAATTTCTTAAGATCTGGGTTACTGTGAAATTTTATCATTTTTAGATTTAACGTTTTGATAAAGTAAGCAGTGTGAGTAATTATTTTCTTCACTTATTTGTTTATTTATAACCTACTGTGCATTTATCTCCCATCTGTTTGAATAACTTACATGATGAAATAATTTCAAATAGTTGAGTTAACCTATCTATTATATGTTCTGCTTTTTTATTTAATCACTTCATAATATCTCAGCTGACTGGATTTTCCACCATTTTCCATGTTCTGCTAAATCTGCTGCATTTGGTATCATTGAACACACAGCTCTCCTTGACTTATTTTTATGGCTTGGTAGATCTGATTTGGCTTTAGGTTATCTTTATCCCTGTCTTGCTGAGACACCTTTCAGGATTCCACTCAACACATTTTTATTCTTTCCAGCCCAACAGAAGTTGGAAAGAATTATATAGAAGGGATTGAGAATATCTGTCCATTTTTTTTTGTTACATTTGTACCCCGCGCTGTCCCACTCATGGCAGGCTCAATGCGGCTTACATGGGGCAATGGAGGGTTAAGTGACTTGCCCAGAGTCACAAGGAGCTGCCTGTGCCTGAAGTGGGAATTGAACTCAGTTTCTCAGTTCCCCAGGACCAGAGTCCACCACCCTAACCACTAGGCCACTCCTCCACTCTTGTATGTCTGCCTGGCTGTCTGGGGATAAATTAACTCTCAGAAAATCAAACAACATAATTCCTACTAATCTGTCAATGTGGAAGCTAGCCACGGAAAAAAAATAAGTGGACAAAAAGACCTCAGTTAAACAGGAGCACTGTAAATGCAGTGAAACACTGTCAACAACAGACTCATTTTCAATCATTGGTCAAGAAATAAAGTCACCTATTTTCTTTCAAAAATATCCATTAACAATTTTGAAAAACTCTAATTTCACCTCATTGACCCATATCAATACCATTCAATGTCCAATCAACTGGCTAAGCTCTGTTCTAAAATATAATGGCCCCACCAAAATAAGGCTTGACCTTAACATAATCTTAATGTTCATCTTTCATGCTAGTCATAATCAAAAAGGGCTCTGAAATCCTGACAGGGGTTCCCCGTTTTACTCCACGCTGTTTCAGGGGATGAACAGAGCTGACTTCATCTATGCATGCAGCTTTCAAAATGGCCCATTTTGTTTGATTGTCTTCCCTGATATCCTTTTTCTTTTTCTCTGTTAATCCCCACTCTTCCCCCCCCCCCCCCCCCCCCCCCGTCTTTTCTAGTGGACTTTGAGTTGTATAATTTTACTCTTTTCTTTGAGCAGCTGTGTGCTGTTTCTTACTGATGTGTATACTGATTCTCTTTTCAAGGCTGATCTTTCTTATAATAATGTATTTCTTTTCTATCTTTTCTATTTTAATTGTAACCTGCTATGATGATATTCCAATAGTGGTATATCAAATTTTAAATAAACTGTAAATTGTATTATTGACAATTTGCATATATATTAAAAAAGACATTGAGTATGAATATGGACCAAATTGGACCAAGGATTCCAGAAAAATAATTTCTTTAGGAGGTGGAGTTCCAAGTTTTGTAACATAGAAACTTACATACTGTTTAACACAGCACTCAAGTTAATTTAGGCCATATGCTTTGAAACTCACACAACAGGATAGGCTAGATTCCATACTGTCACCCCTGACTCCTTTAGGTCCTCCTTGGGTTCTCTCTCTGAGTTCATTACCCTCCCTAGGTAGGACCCTTTGTGGAGGCTGAAAGGCCCAGTCCTCCTTAAATCAATAAAGCTTCAGACATGTTCTCAGCCCTCAGGCTTAGCTCAGATCAAGCCCATAGGATCCACAAGTATCTTCAACAATCCTCAGGCTTAACTCAGAAAAATAATAATAATAAAATATTTAAAAAAAAACAGGCTTGCAAGCCTGCCTTCCACCTCCCTCATATTTCCTGGGTTCTAACTTTCTTCCCAGTGATACATCTGCCTGCTGGCAGGTAATTTAACAAAACTTCCCTTTAGAAAGGCTGTAACTTTCAGGTCAGTGTGAAACAGAATCAAAAACAGCAAAATACCCAATCTGTTCATAACTTGCGCAGTCCAGTTGGTAGCACGTCACTTTCAGTCTCCAAGAACATATTGAGCTCTGCTCCTGTCTTCTCTTCTTAAAGGGCTGTTGATGACTCCTCCTCCCGCTGACTCTACTGTTCTCTCATTGACAAGGTAAACTACTCCACCTAGCTCCCCCTGCTGAAAGTTAAATTTTGTTTCTCCCCTCCCTCCTTCCTTTTTCCTGCTACATTAATTTTCAGGTTTCCAGTCCCTCCTTTCTGAATTTCCCTGAGTGCCAGTGATGAGACATATACCCTGTCATACTACCCCACCACCTGCTAACTGCTCCACATCCAAAACAATACTCCCCTGCAAACTGCCCTTATGCCCCCAAAACTAGCCCCACACAATTGCCCTAGCCTCACCACCCTGCAAACTGTCCCTCGTCCCAAAAAGAACCCCGTAATTGTCCCAACATCCCTTAAACCAGGACTGTGGAGTCGGTATACCAAACTTTTGATTCCGACTTCAACTCCTATTTTTCTACTGTCCGACTCCAGCTCCAGCTCGGACTCCTATTGATATTAGGCTTTAAATTTTTTGTTCTGAATCTAAAGTACTGATAAATATAACTTTAGATCCAGGATAAAGATATGTATATATAAGTATAAAATGATACATGTATCCTATATTTTAATGTTTTTTTTCATTTGAAAGCTGGAGTTGGAAAAGGTATATATATATTTTTTGAAATAAATAATACTTTATTAAATGTTCAAAATACATTAGTGAAATCAGTACAGAACTCTCATAAATAACCATTAAAGAAAAGGTATATTTTTACCAACTCCAACTCAACGCACAATTGCTCCCAACTCCCACTTTGACTCCATAGCCCTGCCTCAAACTGCACCTCTCCAAAACACTACCCCCTGCAACTTCCCCACCACCCCTCAAACTGCTCTGACCTTCAAAATAATACCCCCTGCTATACCACACCTGGAGCTAACATACAATGAAGACATACACACATACAAACACATGTTGGATAGACTATCATGAATCATGCTCTACATGCTTTCAGGTTTTGCTCTCCTCTCCACTATGTTGGTATTTCTTAGAGTTTATTCCTTGTTCTCTTTCGGTCCTCACTTTCATTTTTTCTCATTCCCACATCACTGTGGTCTCAGTCATTGTACACCACTTTTCATAATTTTTATTTAGTACATTTTATTATTAACTTAGGGCCCCTTTTACCAAGCTGTTGCAAAAGTGTTCTTATGTTCTTATCTAAATGACTGCTGAGGAACAAAACAGCTCTTGAATTTTCTGCTGGGGATTCTGCCTTCCGTAAGCTTCTCATCTGAAGACTAATACACACTGTAATATCTGTAAAGCAATCATCTTTCATTTTCCCATATATCATGAATGTTGCGTACTACAAGACCATTCATACAAATTATGCATTCCAAGACCATCTGGAGGAAAATAAGGCCACACACAAAATAAACTGATCCACAGTTTTCAGTGAATATGCTTGAGTGAACCCACCTGATTATAAGCAGCAGTGTCTGCCAGTGCCTGAAGTTTCATATTCATTTTTTATTTATTCACTCCACCATCTATCTGGCACTCTTACCGAGGGCCAGTGCGTCTTTTCTAGAAAAAAAGGTGCCGGTACTCAAATGCTAGGCCACCCTTCAAGGGGTGGGATGATCACTGAGGGATCCACCCCACAATAGCCAGGCCCCCTGAAACCAGTCACAAAATCTATGACAAGGCAAAATTGGTGTGTAGAGCCTGAGCTCTTTCATTAAAACTTGGGGTCCTTGGGTCAATTTTAGCAGACAATGGAAAAGGTGCCGGTACTCAGTACCCCCAAGTACCCCCACAAAAAAAGCCCTGCCGAGGGCACAAGAAATGTGGTTATGAATAACCATAAGCAGTGGGACAAAGGATATTGGGTGGTAACGGAAGTAATCTGCATGGAAAAGGATATCCGGGAGAGAGTTTGCTCCTTTAAAAAGGCATGAAAATGAGAAGAAGACAGGTATGGACACAGATACAGAGAGGGAATTTGTTTAGCACTACAGTAAGAAATCAGAGAAGAAAGACAGGAGGGAACAAAGCCATGAATGTAATTAAAAGCACAGACAAGGAGTTTGAAGCAGTGACAGGGATATAGTGCAAAGAGGCTAGGAATGAAAAATGAGAAAACTGGGGCAGCTGGAAGAGAAAACAAGATGCAGAAATTTGGAGAATCTGGGATAAGGAGAAGTACAGTATCTGAAACACAGTACTCATAAGAACATAAGAATAGCCATACTGGGTCAGACCAATGGCCCATCTAGCCCAGTATCCTGCTTCTAACAGTGGACACTTGAAGTCACAAGTGGCTGACAGAATCCCAAGTAGTAGCAAGATTCATGCTACTGATCCCAGGGACAAGCAGTGGCTTCCCCATGTCTATCTCAATAGCAGACTATGGATTTTCCTCCAGAAACTTGTCCAAACCTTTTTTATACCCAGATGTACTAACCACTGATACCACATCCTCTGGCAATGCGTTCCAGAGCTTAACTATTCGTTGAGTGAAAAAATATTTCCCCCTATTCATTTTAAAAGTATTACTGTGTAACTTCCTTGCATGTCCCCTAGTCTTTATACTTTTTAAAAGTATTTTGTAGATCTCTACTACTACTACTACTACGTCTTATCCCTCCTCAGCTATCTCTTATCCAAGCTGATGAGTCCTAATCTCTCAAGCCATCCCCTTTATCATTTTCGTCACACTTCTTTGAACCGTTTCTAATTCTGCTATTTTTTTAAGATATGGCAAATTGAATTGCACACAATGCTTAAGGTGTGGTCATACCACTGAGCGATACAGAGACATTAAAATATTCTTTGTATTATTTGCCATCCCTTTCATAATAATTCCTAGCATTCTGTTTGCTTTTTTGGCCACTGCCACACGCACTGGGTATTCAGCATATTGTCCATAATGACACCTAGATTTTTCTAGTGTGCTGACTTAGCGTCAAATAACTATGACTTGGATTATTCTTCCCAATAGCATTCACTTTACACTTGTCCACATTAAGTCTTATGTGCCATTTGGATGCTCAGCTTGTAGATGCAAGGAAAAACCACACTTTGAAGTGTCTATATACAAATGAAGTGTCTGTATACAAATACTAGAAGCCTAAAGAATATGATGGGAGAGTTAGAGTACATAGCACTAAATGAAGAGGTAGATATAATAGGTATCTCAGAGACCTGGTGGAAGGAGGACAATCAATTGTACACTGTACGCTCTTTTACTAAGCTGTGGTAAGGCCTATGTGCGTGCAGCGTGCGCCAAAATGAGACTACCGCAGGCTAGCGTGCCTCCTGGTGGTAATTTCGGATTTGGTGAGCGCTCATTCCAGCGGTAGAAATTATTTTTAAATTTTCTATCGCATGCAGCATGTCCGGCGGTAATCGGGAGCTGGTGCACATTGAACTGTTACCACGCAGGTAGCGCATAAGCCCTTACTGCTAGATCAATGGGTGGCGGTAAGGGCTCAGGCCATAAATAGGCGCACGCTAGTTTTAATTGTAGCACATGTTCATTTCCCGGCCCATTTAAAAAATGCCCTATATCTGCACTACTGCAGGCTACTTTTTACTGCGGCTTAGTAAAAGGACTCTTGTGTTACCAGGGTATAAATTATATCGAAATGATAGGGTGGATCAAATGGGGGGGGGGGGGGGCTGCGCTCTACGTTAAAGAGGGAATTCGGTCAAACAAAATAAAAATTCTGCATGATACAGACAGCAATGTGGAATCCTTATGGATAGAAATTCCATGTGTGAAGGTAAAGAATATACATGTAGGGCTATACTACCATCTGCCAGGCCAGAATGATCAGACAGATGAAGACATGTTAATAGAAATGAGTAAAGCTAGGAAATTCAGCACAGTTTAATAATGGGTGATTTTAATTACCCCAGTATTGACTGGTTAAATTTCACATCAGGGAGTGATAGGGTGGTAACATTCCTAGATGTAATAAATGACTGCCTTTTGGAGCAACTGGTCCAGGAACCAACAAGAGGGGGGTAGCTGTTTTAGATCTAGTCCTTAGTGGAATGCAGGGCACAGTACGAGAGGTAAGAGTGTTGAGTCTACTGGGAAACAGTGATCAAAACATGATCAAATTTGACTTAATAACTGGAGTGCAGTCATTAAGGAATTCTACTGTAGCAGCATTTTTGAAAGGGTAACAATGATAAAATGAGGAAAATGGTTAAAAAAAAGCTGAAAGGCTCAGCTTCAAAGTTTAGGACTTTAAATCAGGCATGGACATTGTTTAAAAATTATGAGGACACATACGTTCTGTAGGTTGGCCATTGTAGGTGGACCCAACATTGGCAATGTTTCGGCTATCAAGCCTTCATCAGGAATCCTGTAGGTTGGTATGCAATCCAACCCAAAGAGAGAAACAGCGCTTTGACTAATTCACAAGAGTGTATGATTACCAATATGCAAGCATCAAACAGGACTACACATCTCTGTACCACCCAACAATGTCTTTAGAAATCAGAGGAAAAGTCCATAGTCTGTTATTGAGATAGACATGGGGGAAGCCACTGCTTTTCCCTTGGATTGGTTGCATGGAATGTTGCTACTAATTGGGTTTCTGCTAGGTACTAGTGACCTGGATTTGCCACTGTAGGAAGCTGGATACTGGGTTAAATGGACTATTGGTCTGACCCAGTATGGCTATTCTTATGTTCTTACGATTATTTACCTTATTCTATAGAGAGTATCTCTCTATATAAAAGGCAACACCAACGTTCTATGAAGCCTCCAGCCGGAAGTGTGAAGGGGGTGAGATATCCGGTTTCCCTATGAGTGTCTGCCCCGCCCTCTCTGTAACACAGTCAGTGAAGGAAAACAGCAGAGCACGAAATCAAATCGCTGGCTCTGTAACAGTGAAGGACTCAGAGGGGGGAGGGGAGAGAGGCCAGAGGGCACGGACACACACACTGCCACATGCACACAGAAGAAAACATTGCTAGCCCCCGTTTCATTTGCATCAGAAACGGGGCTTTTTTGCTAGTGTAACAATGAAGGTGATACTTTAATAATAAAGGTGATATTTTACATTTTTACTATTTGGGTTTCTGCCAGGTACTTGTGACCTGGCTTGGCCACTGTTGGAAACAGGATACTGGGTTAGATGGACCATTGGTCTGACCCAGTATGGCTATTCTTATGTTCTTATGAATAGGAAGGGTAGACAAGGTGTCAATTAAGCAGCAGAGTCAAAGGAGTCAGAGAAAAGAAAAGATTTTAGCAGTGATTTAAATGACTGTAGAGGCATCAGCAATCTGAGGGCAGGAGGGAGGGAGTTCCAAAGCTTGGGACCTAGGTAGTTAAAAGCGGTATCACGGGAGAGGGAAAAGTGCAATTCTGAAGGTGACGGGACCCAGGGAAGGTTGTCTGAGGAGCAGCAAAGAGTACATGGAGGGCAGTAAGGGATAAGCAGTTTGTTTAAGTATGCTGGGGTAGTTGGGACACAATATTTGAAAATTAAAGAAAGGATCTTTAAGTGAATATGGGCAGAGACAGGGATCCAGTGTTCTAGGTGGAGAATCGGAGTGACTTGGTCGAAGTGATGTGCACAGTGAATGAGTTTAACAGTAGTTGATTGACAAGAGTAAAGGCCAAAGAGTAGATTCATGGAGAGCGAAAAAGAGGAGACGATAACAGAATCAATTTGCACTTTGAAAGTGAGCTTAGAGTCGAAGATTACACCCAAAATTGTGATAGACTCTCTGAAGGGTAGCTGTTGGGTATCAAAGACAGGGGTAGGAGGCAGCGGAGAATGAGGGCTGGAGAAAATGATAGCTTCGCACTTTGTAGAATTAAAGAAAAGACCATTATCCTTGAGCCAAATGGAGACAGCAGCGACACATGAATTTAGAGTGGTCAGAGGAGTGTAAGTATCAGAGAAATGGATGAGAATATGGATATCAACTTAGCAGAAAGGTAACTATCCTTGTTCCTTTGTAACAGTGAGAAGAGATGCCAAGAAGATGTTGAACAAGGTGGGAGAGAGAATGGACCCCGGAGTGAACAGGAAAAGAGGAGGACTGACAGAAGTGATGAATGAGTTGGAAGGAGTGACCGGAGAGATAGCTGGAAAACCAGGAAAGGACTGAACCAGTGATGCCAATAGAGCAGAGCCAATGCAACAGGAGCAAATGATCAATTAAGTAAATGCTGAGGAAAGGTCAAAGAAAACAATATTAAGAGAAGCGGTGAGCCAGGGCAATATGGATAGTGTTATAAGGAAATGAGAAGGCTCTTTGAGCTGTAATTTGCATGAAAACCTGACTTACAGGGGTGGAGAGTATTGGAATTTTCAATAAAGTTAAGCTGAGTAAGAATGAGTTTAAGGGGACCCAGGTGCAATGGAGAGTTAGAAAATGGGTTGGAGGAAAGGAGAGGAAAATGAGAGGATGCCAAAGGAATGGAGATAAGGACGCATTGCAACAGAAGGGGGTGCAGGGGTTGAAACAGACGCAGTCGGATAAGCACAGAGATCGAGAGAGACGTAGTTACAAGAGGAATAGAATACGGGCACAGAAAAAGAGAGGCATTAATGGAGGGAAAGAGGAGAACAAGCAGCGCCAAGAGGAAGGGAATGATAGCCCAAGTAGTGCACAAGGAGCACAACCTACTTCTTGGTTGTACTCCTTTGGTGCGCAACCCTGGTGCAGGCACCGGGAGAGTTTCTTGAAGATATAGGCGAGAGGAGATGACATCATCTTCAGCGATGTGAGGGAGATGACCAGGAGCAGACACAGGAGAGCCAGAGATACAGCTGAGAATACGGAGAGACCTTCAGCGATGCGAAAGATGAGCAGGAGCAGACACAGGAAAGCCAGAAAGACAGCTGAGAATGCAGAGACCTCTTTTGAAGCACAACTCTCCTAAAGCCTCAGTCACTGAAAAAAATATATATATTCCAGCCGTTATTCAATGCTATTTAACCATCCTGGCTGGTTAAATAGCTTTTAGCTGGCTAACCACTAATGTTCAGTGTGAGATAGCCAGTTATCTCTGCTGAATATTTGCGGTTAACACATAGCGGCTAACTGGCTATATCGCACAATTTAGCTGGCTACATTGCATATAATGGAGGCAGTGTATGCAAATCAAATTCATGCATATTCATTGTGGATATCCTGAAAACCTGACTGGCAAGGGGTACTCCAAGACCGGACTTGGGGAAACACTGGCTTAAGTAGCAGTCCTACCTTTGACCACTATAAACGTGACCAGCCACGTTCACTTAGCTGGTTAAGTTTGAGCTGGCCAACCCCCCCCCCCCCAAAAATGGATATTCAATGCTGATCACTGGAAATAGCCCAATCACAGCAGTTATGGGGTCTGCCTCCTGCGGTGTGAATTTTGGGCCCATAGTTTATCTATGTGGTTGAATTGATGGAAAAACAACTGGAAAAAAATAAACTACTGTGATGTACAAATTGAAGTGGAAGGCAAAATATCAGTGGTAATACCAATTGTGGTTGAGGCTCTTGGGGCATACTGATTGGATTTCCAAAATACATGGAAACTGTACATTTAAAAGGCTTAACTCCATCAAAAAATGCCCTGCTTGAAACAGGTTACATTAATGCGTCAGAATCTCTGATTCCTAGTTCCTTGGGTAGGACCCAAATTAGCAGAGTTAAAACCAGTCAGTGTTGGCTGTGATGTGCCATACATGAAGACATATTCTATATAATAAAAAGCACCTCCAACATTCTGAAGCTGACTCCGTGGCACTGTGGCAGTATAGGGTTTGAAAGTCTGTAGTTCAGTGTTTCATTGGCTCTCGCTGTCCCCGCCCTCACGTCGAGAAAACGGAATGCTGCATAGTTGCCAAGCAAACAAACACGACATCACAGGAACGAAGAACCAATCAGACAGAACGGAACTTGAAGGAGGGAAGTAGAGTGGATTGAATCTCTAACAAACAATCATATACAGGGGGGTACGAACATCAGTGGAGGCAAGTGCACAGAACGGAAGGGAAGACAAATATTTAATCATTGTCACTCACTCACACACACACACACACATACACAACACTCAATCACTCTGTGTATCTCTGTCTTATACTGTCTGTAAAACACACTGTCACTCTCAATCTCTCACATGGGCAACTGTATGTTGCATTCTCACGAGTAAGGAGCTCTTCTGATGTGATTGTTAAACTGATTGAAGGGCCTGAACAAGGAAACTTTTAACACATTGTAACACAGTTTACACAAAAAATATTGTATATAAAGAAATCTTATACATGTAAACAACAATTACATTCAGAATACAACCGTGGAAACATTAATGGCAGGAACTCATTACATTGCTAGTGCCCGTTTCATTGCGTTAAGAAACGGGCCTTTTTTACTAGTTACTACTATTACTTACTGTTGTAATCATTATTATTATGGAATTTATGTTCACCTTCCAAGGTGGCTTCAAGCATTTGAACTCAGTCACAATAACTCATCAGACCTCTTATGTCTTTTTTGCCAGTTCCTGTATATTAAGACATGGTAAATATCGGTGAGCTTCGCAAGAGATTGTTCTCTGCCACGAATCTGTAAAAATGACTAGTTTCTCTAAATCAGCGCATCAATTGTAACTAGCAGCTTGATTAATAATGTTACGCAGGCTCCGAGGTTCAAAGAGATTTATGGGCTGAGTCACTAAACTGTTCTATTGATGGTACAAACATCGCCAGTCGTTCCACTGTTCACAAATGATTTAGCACAGGTGAAAACCCTCTGTATGTCACTTGAGTGTAGCCGCATTAAAGTGAATGCAGCCGTATGTTTTCCCCTATCTGCTAACTTGCAAAATATGTAGGAAATTGTTTGAGTGGCCCACTTGCCACTCAGATATTGTTCACCACGTGACAGGCCGATATTAACTAATAAGCAAGCTAATCTGGCATATATAATTATTGCGTGGGGGTTCCATACAGCTGAAGCTCATCCACCTCCAACTGCTCCCTGACTCTCTCACCCAAACTCACTGAGGGTCACTGTATGATTGTGTGGTGCGCCCTGGGCATAGGCTGCTCTTGGGGCGCTTTACTGTTCCTCTTCCCTGTTCCAGCTCTTATCCCCTCTGGCTTACTGCTAAAGTCTTGTGGTTTCCTCTGTCCAGGCAGCCAGAAGGCTCATTTAGTGCTAAGGTCAGGGAATAAGGAGAGGGGATGTGCACATAACAAGGTGCCATCATTTAAGGACCATAACACAGGGAGTGACCTGTTCTATGAGGATGTTTATGTTCTTATAGAATATTAGCATAACCCAGCATGAGAACGCTATAATAGAGGCACTAACATTTACGATAGGTGTGTATGACTTGTGTAAATAATAATGTCTAGATGGGACACTTACGTGTGCAACTTAAAATAGTCTGTATTAGTAATAAATCTTTTTATTGAATATAACAGGTCCATGATAACAAGAGCACCATAGTTTACTAATCATAGCCCCTCCCCCTTTATATCCTCTTAACAAAGTTAAACTAAAACCATATATATAAGTACATAAGTACATAAGTACATAAGTAGTGCCATACTGGGAAAGACCAAAGGTCCATCTAGCCCAGCATCCTGTCACCGACAGTGGCCAATCCAGGTCAAGGGCACCTGGCACGCTCCCCAAACGTAAAAACATTCCAGACAAGTTATACCTAAAAATGCGGAATTTTTCCAAGTCCATTTAATAGCGGTCTATGGACTTGTCCTTTAGGAATCTATCTAACCCCTTTTTAAACTCCGTCAAGCTAACCGCCCGTACCACGTTCTCCGGCAACGAATTCCAGAGTCTAATTACACGTTGGGTGAAGAAAAATTTTCTCCGATTCGTTTTAAATTTACCACACTGTAGCTTCAACTCATGCCCTCTAGTCCTAGTATTTTTGGATAGCGTGAACAGTCGCTTCACATCCACCCGATCCATTCCACTCATTATTTTATACACTTCTATCATATCTCCCCTCAGCCGTCTCTTCTCCAAGCTGAAAAGCCCTAGCCTTCTCAGCCTCTCTTCATAGGAAAGTCGTCCCATCCCCACTATCATTTTCGTCGCCCTTCGCTGTACCTTTTCCAATTCTACTATATCTTTTTTGAGATACGGAGACCAGTACTGAACACAATACTCCAGGTGCGGTCGCTTGAGGCTTGAGGTCTTGACTCTGATACAATAGTCTGTAAAATAGCCTGTGTAAATATCAGCCCCGCCTATGCCCTTTCCATGTGAAGTTGCTGTGCTTATCCCACCTCATACCTGAAATCACTTTCACTACTTTTCCTTTTTAATGTGATAACGCCTCTTTCTTTAGAATTAACATGGGAAGAAACCTCATTAATTGCAATAGGTTTGAACTTGATAAATCCTCTGGTCTTTCTCCAACTCAGCAAGCTAAGCAGCTGTATAGCTCTGAAAGCAAAAAGGTAAACCCCCAGTAGAGAACCACTACAGAAAACAAACAAACAAAAAAAAGACATAAGTACATAAGTAATGCCGCACTGGGAAAAGACCAAGGGTCCATCAAACCATCTTACTCATTTCAATATCTTTTTAGAATGGAACTAGCCAGATTTGCTATATTTATTTACTGTAACAAAAGGGGTACTGAACACACCAGTACTGTGATAATGAAGTGCAATTACAAGCGATTAGAGAGCAGGGACTGAAGTAAATCACACTCTTAACTCTTAGTAACTCTTAGTAAATTCTGTATGTGGCACTCAAAATTGTGTATGCAAATTTGGACATGCATCCAATTTGAACTGAATAACGAGCCAATTGGCATCAATTGGGTGCTAATCAATTATTGGTGCTAATTAGCAATAATTAGAATTTATGCATGCATCTTTGTAGTCGTGCTGATCTGAAAAGGGGGTGTGGCCCTGGGAGGAGCATGGGTGCATCAGAGGCGTTCCTAGAATTTGTGTGTAGTGTTATAGAATATGGCTGGCAGAGCATTTACACCAGATTTCAGTTGTTTAAATCCTTATGCCCCAAATTGGGTGCAGAACACAGCACCAAGCGCTATTTTCTAAATTGCACCCAACTTAGAGCGCCGTTTATAGAATAGTGCTTAGGACCCATTTTTTTTTTTGGCATCCAAATTTGGGCGCCATTTTCTAAATTTAGCCCTAAGTGCCTTTTCACAGACTCAGGGCTGTCCTGAGTCGGAAAAAAAAGCCCTGTTCGACTTGCCTCCTAGCACTGTCACCCCACCTACTGTGTCACAGCCAAGCAGAGGAGGCAATGGACGGGGCACAAGTTTGGCACCCTCACCTCCCTTGCGCCCTGTGCAGCTACAATGCCTTTACATGGTTCACTACAGCCCCCCTCAGACTGATTACATGTCCCAAGTTCTGGGAACCCCTGCTGCTCACCTTCATTTAGTATTAGGTGGTCTTGTATTCTGGGGTCCAGCTAGAACTGACAAGCAAAAGTATTATTGAAATGTTTTAGGTTTTGAAAAATTTGAAAGTCAAAAGTGGAAAGAAACTGCATATGAAATTCGGGCACAGCCAGCGTGCCACTGCTCGTTTTTTGAACCAGTGATAATTGTGCAGTGTGTTTCTTCTCCAGGTACCTAGTGATGGAATTAATGGATGCCAACTTGTGCCAGGTTATTCAGATGGAGCTGGACCATGAGCGAATGTCTTACTTGCTGTACCAAATGCTTTGTGGCATCAAGCACCTTCATTCTGCTGGCATCATTCACAGGGTAGGGAGATGCCAGGTTTGAGGAATGTTTATCGTTTTTTTTGAAGGATATATTTACAGGGTTATTTATTTATTTAAGATCCTGTAATTAATCACCGAACCTGCAAGCTGCAGGCAGTTAGATACTGTATATTGCTATCTCTCTTATTTTTTAACCAAATAAAACCCTGCTATAATACTGGAATTCTTGTTTCTTCGGCAATTGTCAAGGAGGAAAAATGTGGTTGCAAAGAATTTAAGGACAAAGTATTGTTACGGCTTTGCAATTCTTTCAGAATACAAAGATGGTACAGTATATTTAAACTATAAATCTGGTATCTATTTATGACTTTTTTTTTTACTTCATTTTTGTAGGATTTAAAACCCAGTAATATTGTAGTAAAGTCAGACTGCACATTGAAGATCTTAGACTTTGGATTGGCCAGGACGGCAGGCACCAGCTTTATGATGACTCCTTATGTAGTGACGCGTTATTACAGAGCACCAGAAGTCATCCTGGGAATGGGATACAAGGAGAATGGTAGGACTACAGCTCCCCTTAATAACTAACAAATTGGAACAGCCAGGAGTGGATTTTTACCTAAACATTTATGGGAGAAAGATTTTCTAAGTCATCATTCATGTGCACGACTGTCATTCCACTAACACAGATTGCTGTGGCCCAAGCTAAAAGGAAAACATAGTATTTATTACCTTGTCATTGACTTTATTGTAAATTTTAAAGGGAATTTTATTTTTTATCTTAATGTAACAGTGTTAATCTCTGGTAAATTCCAAATTTAGCTTTTGTAATCCACATAGAACCAAATGGTAGATAGCGGAATATAAGATATTGTGTTATGTTATGTTATCATCATCAGCTGTGGCTCATACATCAGCTCAACAAGGACACTCTGTGGTCAGTTTTTAGCTGTCACAGTGGCCGTATCAGTTAATACTAGGGTGTAGATTCACTTAGGACTAGATTCAATAGAAGGTGCTCAAAAGCAGCACTGAAAAAAACTCCATGCAGAGCACTGTTCTGTAAATGGCGCTCCGAGTTGGGTGCCATTTATAGAATAGTGCTTAGAGCTGATTTCCATGCCAAACTTTGGGCATGAGGATTTACACCAACTGAAACCTGGTGAAAATCCTGGCGTGTAATTTAGAAGCAGATCCCCAGTATTCAGTAATACTGTGTTCTTGTTTAGTGAACGCCCCTGTTCTGCCTATGGCTTTCCCAAGGCCGTGCCCCCTTTTGAATTGTGTGCTATAAGATTTACACATGGATCTTCATGTGCGTGCAAATCCAAATTGTTGCCAATTAATGCTGATTGTTAGCACCCCACTGGCTCTAATTGGCTCATTAGCCAATTTAGTGGAGTGCGCATCTCAGGATAGTGTGCAATTTTGTGTGTAGAAATTTGTGCACCATTGATAGAATCTGGGGGTTAGTGTAGGTCTGTTGTTAGGAAGGCCTAAAGCAGGGGTGTCCAACCTTGGTCCTTGCCCAGTCAGGTTTTCAGGATTCCCACAATGAATATTCATGAAATCTATTTGCATTCAATGTAGGCAGTGCATGCAGATAGATTTTGTGCATATCCATTGGGGAAATTCTGAAAACCCGACTGGGTTGTGCCCTCAAGGACCAAGGTTGTACACCTCTGGCTTAAACTAATGGGTTGATATTCAATGGGAGTTAACCAGGTAAGAGCATCTTGTGCCTGGTTAACTTCTGCAGACTGATTCCACTGTAGATATTCATCATACAGAATTGCCGAGGATCCACCAAACCTATGACCAGAAGACTGACTTTATAATTCAGATCCCACATGCATATTCTTACAATGCATGATTTAACATTTTGGGATAGACTGTAGTAGACGGCAGCCTAACCGGCAATTATAATATCTCTTGGATGCACCCTCTTAAACAATACAATATCCTACAGACATCAAGAATGCAACATATTGGTCTTACTGTTTTCATAACCTCCTTCAGTCCTGGCACAGATAGATGAAAAAGAGAAAAACTATCTGTTATGAGGTTTCCCTTGCAGCCAAAACGTCTCCCCCTCCTCCCATTAATCTTTTTTTGCCTAGTCACTTATAGCCCTTCCAATTTTGCACTAAGATAGTCTATATAATCATCACAAGCTATCTTCTTTTCCTCAAATTCTCATGGTACCATGTCCTCTTCCAGGACCAACAACCATCTCAAACAAAATCCATGATTTATCCTACTGTAAAATGCCTCGTTACTTCTTAATAACATTGCACAATATCCTCTACAGTACAGCATCTCAACTTTGTCCCTCTGTTCTTATCTGTAACCCACTTCCTTTCCAAGCTTCTGTTGTAAATCCTCACTAAACCATTTATTTTTGTTTACAAAGTGTCATGACCTTCATTTCTTTGGAGCAGTTATGTGTAAAATGTCCTTCATCACGGTCTGGTACCACTCTTCTAATGAACACTCCACTGATCCTCCTGTTCCTTCCCACTTTTTCTCCAAGAGGCACCTCACCAATTGTTCCTGATCTCTCTTATCTCTAAATTTCCCCCCCCCCCGAACCTCCCATTTCCTCCCCCCCCCACAACTAATTCACCAATCTTCAGACCAAGGTCAAACCTCACCACAAAGTAGTCAGACTAAGGAACCTGAAAAGTATCTAAAAAGGTCACTTCCCTCATTTTTAATAGAGTACATGTACCAAATAAAAAAATCTAATGTATGCTCCTTTACATGTCTAGGGTCTTTCACAATCTGTATCAACCCAGTGTCTCTCAGGCTAGCAAAATAGTTATCTCCCTATCCAGTTGCTCTGAGGAATCTCAAAGCAATGGGGTAGCAATAAAATCAACCAGTTTATTCAGATCTTCCCCTACTGACTCAAGAATGGGGGAGGGTGACTGTGATAGTGTGAGCGATGGAAAGGCATGGAGTCTTCGCAAAATACAGACAGAGGGCAGTGCAGTGTCAAAAGGAAAAGCTTTATTACTGAACAAAATGGGAAATAAAGTGCAGACCTGTTTCCTCACAGGTTTTTCACTCTCAATAAAGTTTCTCAAACATAGTCCTGGAACCTTGTCAACATTCACTCCTAGCTCTGAGGTTTCAAGGAAACTTCTCCCACCTCGTTGAAGCCTCTGCTTCTGGCAATTACAGGATAACAATCTCTGTTGAGGTCTGCTCCTCTTCCCCAGGCTCTCATCAAGTACTGCAGCCAATGGAAACCCTCTGGGAGTCCTCTACATTTGGGTTCCTGTCCTCTCTCTCTCTCTCTCTCTCTCTCTCTCTCTCTCTCCTGGAGACCACTGTATTGAGGCCTCCCTGATCCACTCTGCTCTAGGACATTTAACCATCTCCCGGCCTTAGCTCCGCCTCTCTGACTCAGCCTCTGACATGGCAGGTTAGCACCACCTGCTGTAAGATCGCTAACCTGCACGCTCAGTGACGGAGTGTTCCTACGGACACCTGCCGCTATACCATTCACTCCCACACAGTGACATATCAACATCGGGCCCTACCTTCAATGATAAACACGATCCTGAAAAGATTTCATATCCATTTGGCTTAATCACATATGGTTAAATTCTATAAACAGCACTGAAAAATTGGCACCGGAAAAAATAGTCGCACAGCACTGTTTATAAAATAGTGCTTAGAGCTGATTCCTATGCCCAAAGTTGGGTGCCAGTATTTACACCAGCTGAAACCTGGTATAAATATTGGCTCCAAACTGGGCATTTGGACATGGGCATGGCATGATTCTATAACAATGAGTGCAATTTTTGGAATGCCCTGCCCTGTGCCTGGCCATTCCCCCTATTGAGTTGTGCACTAGTGGATTTGAGCACCCAGTGTTATAGAATAACGAGCAGGAAGATGCATGCACATATTCCAATTTCTGCCAATTAACTGCAATAATTGTTTGTTATCGATTTATGTAACGTTAATGGCTCATTAGCTAATTAATCTACTTGTGCATTTTTGATCTGTGTGCAAATTTCAACAAACATTTTTCAGCGCCATATATACAGTCCAGGGGATAATGTTCACTACAAATCCTAGCAACCCCTTTTCTCCATTTAGCTTGTCATGATTAATATAAAATCTTATATCCCTCTAGACATAGTTGCAATAGACAAACCCTACTCTGACTTCAGGCCAAATCTCTGTAATTAGTAGCAAACCCAAGTGTTCTTTTAATACCAAGTCCTTTATTAATGAGGTTTTGTTCTATACAGAACATGGATTTATTAAACCACGTTGCCAGCTGCAATGAAAACATCCCACATTCAATGATCTCTTAACTTGGACTAAAGCCCAGTAGCCTCTATTGACCTTCTGTGGTTTACAATTAGCTTGCTTGTCGCACTGTGCTAATCATAAAATGGTATGACCTTCATTCGTCCAGGCCATAATTTTATACTTCATCCCACTTTTGAGGCCTGTCAAAGGGATCATTAAAGGGTGTCTGCTGAGCCACCTGGTGGAGTTTCAAAATGTGGAAAAAGGGTCCTAGAGACATCGGGGGCAGGCGTTGTCACCCTTACATCACTGAAAGGACAGGGATAACAGCCAGTCCCACCAGGTTCTCTTGGATGAGTTCTGACAGCCTAGCTGGGCAGAAGATGTTTTGTGCTTCTTTTACACCCCTCTGTCAGGAAACAGGTGAGTTGCAAGCTTGATGCCATCCCAAAATGTAGAAAAAGGCTTCAAGAGACATCATAGCTGATGTTAATGTCCTTGGATGACTGAAGAGGGGAGACTAATAGCTGATCCCAAGTTCTTACAGTATGGTGAGACAATAGATGCTTCATGCTGTCTCTAAATAGCTCTGCAGTTCCTTATTCCAGGAACCTGGTGAAATCCACTTTGTGCCCTACAAACAACATTTTTTCTATAGGTTTTATTTTGAAACTGTGTAGGTAAAAGCGTTTTTGCCAGATAACAGATTATTGTCCCTAATGTCACATATCTGTAATATTCAAATCTTGCCTATGGTCACAGCCGAGGCCTACATACAACTGTGACCCGCTGAGTGAAAAGGTACCAAAAGTGAGCTACAAATAACAGAGATGTGTAAAAGTTTGAAGGGGTAAATCTGGGCAACTTTCATTTTTGAAAGTTTTGGGCTCATTTTCAAAACAAAAATACATCCAAAAAAATGTGATAAGGTGGTAGATGGACGTTTTTCTCTCAAAAATGTCCAAGTTGCAATTTTTGACACTCTGACTCTAGATGTTTTTCTCTACAGTTCATTTATATTTCAAGGGGAGAGGGGTGTTTTGGGTGGGACTTGGGTGGCACCGAAAGATAAGATGTTTTAATGCAATAATGAAACAAAACGAAAATGTCCAGGGCCAAAATTAAGACACTTTTTGCTAGACTTGTTACAATCACAACTAAGTGATCAAGAGGTGCCCTAAATGACCACTGGAGAGATTAAGGCATAAGACTCCCTTACTCCCCCAGTGGTCACAGACTCCCTCTCACCCCCTTATGGTATGACAGTGACAGTATATACCAGGCTGTATGAGAGCTTCAGATATGATGGCCATTCTTGTTAGAGCAAAAAGAAAAACAGCACCTCCTCTTCTCATAAATATTACTGCAGTACACTACTTATCAGAAAATGGTTATCAAAAAATGGAGGAAAAAGCCTCAACAGACTCCGTTAATTTATAGGCACACATCCGTTAACCTCAAGGAGCAATTGCTGTCATCATTGGCAAAAAACTTCCATAGACTGTCCAATTTTCAAAATCCATTTATTAAATATAAGAACTTATCTTGTGTGGATGCCCAGCGTCTTTCAACTCTCCACAGCTGACTAAGGCCAAAGTTTCATGAGCTTCATCAGGGTCCGTGGTAGATTTAGCTGTCAAAGAAAAACATGTTTTAGCATCTCAAAGGTAAAAACAAATGCAGTTTATAACCACAGTAAATAGCTAAACTTCATTTCAATGCTGCGGCTATCCGGTATCACCCTCCAGTGGAAGCTTAAAAAATGGCGCCTCCCCCCACCCCCCTGATATATACTAATTTCAGATGCCGGCTTTATATATCAGCCAATCCTGCAAAAGTAACAGACATCAATCACCAGTGTAAACGCCTGACTCAGGAATTTAACAGAAATGGCAACTTTCATATCTGGAGTTTAAACCCTTGGGTGTATCATTTGTAAACGAAAAATCCATTTCTGTTCTTGTTGTAAGTGCAAACGTCTCCTTTCTCCTCCTCTGTTGTTTAGTGTCACTCATTGTAAAATCACACAGTGCAGTGATTCGAACACGTGCTGTTTCTATTCATAATGTAAATCAAGGGGAGCTGAGGTCTTCTTGATGTTAATATTACTTTTGTGTTCTGTCAAACGTGTGACTATCTTCCTTGAAGTCTGTCCAATGTATAACTTATTACAAGGACACTGGATAAAATAGATCACATTCTCTGAGGTGCAGGACGTCTTAGAGCGTAAAGTAAACCTTCTCCCAGATTGGGTTTCAACAAACTCCTTAGTAACCATCATGATGTCACACATCTGATATTCTCCACCTCTAAAGTGCCCAGAGTCAGCCAAAATTTAGCCCTCTTATACGCCATATTAATCGCAAATTCGGCGAAATCTCAGAAACTGCCCCTCAGTTTTCTTGGGTGACAACTGGTACTCCAAGAATGTATTCCTATCCATACTCTCCCGGAACACTGTTGACTCAAACTTTGATTCTTATGCCGAGCGCCACTCCACGTGACCAAATTTGGTCATGTCCATGTAGGCCATGTTTTCTTGGCATAAATCCTGACACCTAAATTAGATGCAGAGCAGGTGTATTCTATAATAATGCACATAGATTTTAGAAACGCCTGTGCCCCACCCATGGCACGCCCCCTTTTCAACTATTCAACTTAAAATTTACACGCACCACGTTACAGAATGCAGTTTGCGAGTTGTGCATGTAAATCTTAAATCTTTTATTGTTGATAATTGCTTGTTAACATCCAATTAACAACACTGATTAGCTAGTTAACCAATGAAGTTATTGGCATTGTTATAGAATATGCTTTGTTTTCCACCTGGAAATTAAGGCACGATATATAGAATTTGGGGTCATAGGTGTACATTTATAAATAACAGTGACAAGTGGTAATAAATATTCAAAATTCAAAATACTGAGTGCAAATATATTCATAGTCCCAAACAATAGTTCAAAATTTCAGCATTCTTCAATGACCACTTATCATTAAAGTACTTATCTGAAAGGAAGACTGAATAAATGTAGTGATTCTCAAACATTGTAGATCATATCTAGAAGCTTTCTCAATGCCAGAGCCAGCTATCCGTGCATGCGGCATACATCCACCCCGCATAACTCTTAAATTGAGATTTTGCAACCTATGTGCACTATTGGTGCCTACATTTAGGTACCATCTTATAGAATTGCCTTTTATGACAATTTAGGACTGAGAAGCCCCAATGACCTCCCAAGGATTTGCACTGATTCTTGAGTTAGGGTGTTATCTGAAGAGCAGAGGTGACTGCTGTACATAGAAAGGGCCAATCATGCTTGTATGCTTGATCGATTCTGCTGTTTATGGAATACACCTGTTACAGGTGAGCAGAAATGTGTCGCGTGCTCGAGGACCTTGGCATACTGTCAGGCTTCTTCCCCGGGAGCACTGGGTTCGTGAGCCCATGGGCCACTACCGTGGAGCGGCAGTGGCAGGCAAGATCACCTCCAAGGTAGAGATGAGACAAAACTGGACCGGAACCCCGGACTGGAGTTCTACACAGGAACACTCGGAACTGGAACGCACCGGACGGGTGCGCACTGGAGTGGGGCCCGCTGGACTGGAACACACTGGAGGGCCCCACAGGACTGGAACATACAGGAGTGAAACCCGCTGGACTGGAACACACTGGACCTAGGCTTCACCTACGCTTGACCACCTTTCCCCGAGGGTTGAGCCCTCAGGTTCTGGCAGCCGGTAGGACTTACAGGAAAACCCGGAACTGGAACTTGCAAGCAGGAACAGCAGGAATGAAGATCCAGGAGTGCCCCCTGGCACCTAGGCGCAGGCAAGGCCGACAGGCAGGGACTGTCCGGGTTCTGGCAGTCGGCAGGTTTAAACACAATGACTAGTAAACTGTACCTAGGCTAATAGAAACACTATACCCAGGCAAACCAGTCATACACAAGAAACATACACAGAGCACACTCAGGAGACTTGAAAACTATACACCCGCTAACAGCAAAGCTGTGCCCAAGCTAACAAGTCATGCACTGGAAACAAACACAGAGCACTAGCAAAGCTATACACAGGCTAACAAGCCACACGGTGCCTAAGCTGGCTAGTCTAAACAAACACAGAGCACTAGCAAAGCTATACACAGGCTAACAAGCCACACGGTGCCTAAGCTGGCTAGTCAAACATAGAAACTCACACAGAGCAAACACTGAAACAGTGTACAGAGCACTCTATACACCAGGGCCCTAGATGAAATGCAAAGGCCCGGGCTGTAGTCTCTAAGTGATTAATAAAGCCTTTCCACACCAGAGGCACAGCTGCAGCAATCACCTTGCATCCAAACAGAGGCTTGACACACAGAGAAGTCAGCCCAGCGGGAGCCATCTTGGATACTGGCATAGAGGAGTTGGCGGCAGCCATCTTGGAAAAGGCATAGCCCACACAGGTGAGGTTCAGTAGGGCAACCAGCACACAGAGCCAGAGAGAAACTAAGACAGAGACAGACACAGAGACAAGCAGAAGCCAGCACAGCCACCGACCCCCAGAAACAGGGCAAGTCCGAGGGTGGTCACGGCCACAGACGTAACAAAATGCCTTATCCAAACATGGTATAGTTATTGTGTAGCTATATTTTGAAAAGAAAAACTACATTAATTAAACAGTTTACATGTTTAATTAGTTTTAATGTTTTTACTTGCTATTGTGTTTGATGTTCACTTATACTAGCTCATATTTATTCCTTCATTAAGTTGTTCTTATGGTTAAAAATAAAGTCAACTGTTCTTGTTTAATAGCTGACTGAAGGGTACTTTAAAGAAATAAAATGTATATTTGGGGGAATCTTGATAAAAGTTTTAATTTTCCTCAGCTACATGCTCTCCGTTTACAAATATAACCAAAGTAATAGCTGTTAATTTCAATATTGTTTTTTTAAGAGATTTATCATATTGCACTTCTCTGATTAACCTTATTTTTTAAACTTTTCAGAATGAATTGTGTAATTAACCTTCACTTTTTTCACTCTGTACTTTTGTTTTCCTCCTTTGCTGTTCTAGTGGATATATGGTCTGTGGGATGCATTATGGGAGAAATGGTTCGCCATAAAATCCTATTTCCAGGAAGGGACTGTATCCTTGTTCCATTTGTTACAGCTTCACTGGAGTATTTTTCATCTACTACACCTAAGAAGCCTGAGTTTTCATGGAAAAATACCTCTAAGGTCATGCAGAAAACGTGTATTTTGTAGCACATCCAGTGAAAATTACTGCACAAAAGACATGGTCAAAATGGAGTGGTATCACTCAGGGATTGAGTATGTAAATGCCAGAACCTTTGCTTTTAGATGGTAATTTTGCATCCTGTTTATGTAAGTGTCTCTACTTACACACATAAATGCCAATTTTTTTGTTTTACAAAATTGGATGTCCGGGAGGAGCCAATTAAAGTGTGACACTAGAAAACTCCTTCAAATACCAGGCCCAAGTGAGTATTTAGCTGATTCTTGTGTGCCTAGAGTTTGTGATGTAGGCTTTCATTTCCTTTGCTAACTAAGAAATGCCAGCATACTTTTCAAGCCCAGAACATAACCCCTTTGAAAATTGTACAAGTTGTGGACGTATGCATGTAAGTTAGCAATTCATCAAAAATCAGTACAGAGATGGGTTGCACCATTTACACATGTAAACCTGTTATTTACATGAAAGTGTCTTACAAGTCTTCTAAAATGTTTTCCTTAGTATATTTGGATGTTACAGGCTGAAAAAAAAATGACATTCAGCAATTGAGCAGCAAGGATGTAAGTAAAAATGAAACTGGTTAACTATAAATAATAACTGATTATTTTGACCAGTAACAAAATTTACATTTTACTAGACAGCTGACTAGGGACCTGATATGCTGCCCAAATTGTATCCATAGAAGAAGGGGCTGGCATTGTGGAGGGGCTGAATGGATAAGTTATGTGTTTAAAATTAGGTCTGTTAAATATCAGGCCCTAGATGGGTTGGGAGGAAACAAGATGGCGTCTGGAGTAGACACTTGATGCATTGCTCTCGCTTATACCAGTGCTTTCCAGTCACTGCTAAGACCAAGACAGTTTCTGCCAGCATGGGGAAGAGGAAAGGAGCCCAGACAGTTCACCCTCCAATTTCCAATGCTCCGAGGTGTCTGGTACAGACCACACTTGAGGGAGTATTACTTCGCCGGGTTGGAGCTGTGCAGCCTACTTCGAGAGGAGTGCCGAGTGCATTTGCAGACCTCAGCATAGATTGGGTTTTGCTTAGCCCAGATCTGAGGCTGACCCCCCTCCTCTCTGAGCCTAGGTTTAGCAGCAGAAGCTGGTGTGGAGTCTCCTTCCTATGAAGTGGGTGAGCCCCACAGTTGTGGAAGAGTTGCTGAGCAGGGGTCTTTGGGGACAGACTTGGTAACAAGATGATCACTGCTGCAAACTGCAAGATTGGAGGCTGAATCTTCTGGAAGTAACATCTCTCTGCTGGGAGAAATTTATCAACCGGCCATAGTAACTTTGAAATCCCTCTAGAAAGCAATTAGGGCTATGGACTCCAATCTTCAAATGGCATTGAAAGAAATTAAAACTGAATTTGGGACTGTTACTACCAAGGTAGAAAGTCATGGAGATTTATTCGTTTCTCATGGGGAGCAGTTGGAGAAACAAGCTGAACAAATTACTGAATTAAAACAATTTGACCTGTTTCTGTTGAATGAAAGATCTTTGATAGCCCGGAAGCTGGAAAGTATGGAGAACCAATTGAGAGAGAACAACCTGAGATTTCTGAATTTCCCTATGTCTCCGATTATATCTCTTATTGAAATGGTGCCTAAATACTTCCGAGAGATACTGCTTATCCCCTTAGAGAATATTGGGGGGAAACCTGGAAGTTCTACTCCAACTGGAGCGAAAGGGGATTCTCCAGCTGAGTTAGATTTAATAGCATTTTTGGAGAGTTTGCTAGAGGTTGTAACAGCTAGAACAACTCTCCTTGTGACTTTCGCTTTGGAACATGATAGAGACTATGGGCCCTGTTTACTAAGGTGTGTTAGCATTTTTAAAACGTCTACAATTAGCACACGCGCTAACCGTGGAGGTGCCGCTAACGCACCTATAATGCAGCTTAGTAAACAGGGCCCTATGTTTTGAAACTATATTTCCGTCATAATAATGAACAGTTCTTGGAATCAAATATTCGTATATTTTCTGATCTATCTCAAGCAACACAAAAGTGCAGGAAAGAGTTCTGAGCCCTTCGGCCAAGGATCCTGTCTTCAGGAGCTTGATTTATTTTGAAATTTCCAGTGAAAATGTTGTATTTCCTATCAAGGAAAAAAATTGCCTATTTTTTTTTTAACCCAGTTGAATTTATTGTGGCCAGGGAAGAAGTTGGTGTTATAGTTAGCCCTAGGGCAGTGCCAGGAGAATGACGCATTTCAGCTGTGGGCTTTTATAGGTCATATCTGTTCCTCTGATGATAGTTATATTTTCCTTTTTTTGTCTTCTGATATTTGTGGACTAAATAATGAGTATTTCCTTTTTTTTTTTTAATATTGCCGCATTTTTGTTTTCCAATCTTTTCAAGTTTATGGATTCTTGTATACTTGATTATATTAATAAAAGGAAAAAAATATATCAAGCCTAAGGGGCCCTTTTACTATGCTATGTTAAGCAGCTAATTTATTTCTTTATTTCGAATCATTTTTCTTCAGCACTATCCCAAGTTCTAGGCTAATGTGGGGAGGTGGGGACGGGGCAGATTCAGAGAATGTGATGGGTAGGGAATGCCTGGGGAAATTGAAGTGACATGATTGGGGGGGGGGGGGGGGATTCAGGCATTGTGATCTGGGGAGGGGCTACTGCAGATAGCTGTACTATTGAAAGTTAATACATGGACACCATGTTATGTACCCGGGCTGATAGTGCGAGCCCTCCACTCTATCAGCCAAGGCATTTAGCATGGTGATGGTGTGTTAACTGAATGCCCTGTGCGGTGAATGCAGGGCAGATGCAGGATACGCCTCCTGAATGTACTGCACAGGCTTTGCACTTACCACCTGTTAATTTTTGCTGTGGCTATGTAGTAAGTGCAAAACCTACTGCAGTTTAGTAAAAGGGCCCCCAAGTGTAAATGGTTAGTTGTGAGTACAACGGACAAGCAACAAAGAGTCCACAAAAACATGTAGTACTTAGCTTGACCGAAGAAGCATCCTGTCCCCATACCAGATCATCGAAACCTCTACTGCTCCAGTGCAAAAGAGAGCTCTCCTTCAGTGCTGTGATACATAAACATATTCTAGGTGTCCAAAACCTCGACAAGGGCCACTTATTTTGCAAACCCGCTGCTTCAGGAGGTAGGTGGAACAAAAATTCAAAAGATTATCCAAAATGGCCACCGACTTTTATAACAAACAAACACAGGAACAACTAATCACAGACTGGCCAATTCTTAAAGGTGTAATATTCAATAAAAAGCTTGCCACTCCACAGTCATATTCAAACCCATAGGTTCAACAGTGTTAAGCGAAAAGATCCAGCATTGCTCTCGCTGTCTGAGCATTTGTTTTTTAAATCCCCACCTCTCTCAACCTTAGTCATCTGTTCAATTACTCAACAGCAAAAATCAACAAATCCATGTTTAACCTTAATACAATGCTGAACAAGAGGGGCTTCCCATTTTCTTGTAGATACACAGTGGCAGTGCTCAATAATTCTTGTTTTAAAGATCCAGGAAGGAGCTGCAGTGGAAATGAAGTCCAGTTCCCCAGGATCAAAGTTCGCTGCACAAACCACTAAGCTACTCCTCCACAGTCACTACTCACGTACACTTCTACCCAAAAGTAGGATGAACACTGTTTTACCAGTGGAAATGGGGTTGAAAATTGCCCGTCAGGAAAAAGTAGAGGCTGACCAAAGACGAATCACCACTGGAGATATGAATCCAACAGTCTTTATTGTTATAAATAAAGGACCCGACATGGGCCGTGTTTTGACGCATGCAAGCGCCTACAGCAGGGGTCAAACAGTAAACTCTATGGGTAAAAAATACTGATGAAACAATCATAAATAAAAAATTATAAACGAACAGAAAAACAAATCAATTTAAAATCCAATTAAAACATAAAACATATTCTTATAAAGAAACATATAAATTGTAAATCAATGAATATTTATAATAATATAGAAAATGTATTTAGTCAAAACAAAAATGTTGTAAATATAGAAAATACCAACACCAATATCTCACTTTAAAAATATATATACTTAAAAATATATATAAATGTCAATGAATGAAACATATATAAGAAATATAAAAAATATAAAAAATTCAGTGAACAAAAAGATAAATAGCAAACAATAAAGCCTTAATTTGCATTGCTGCCATGATCATATGAAAGGTGTTATGAGGAACTAAATCATGGATTGACAAATCGGAAATTATATTATATATATAAAAAATCCCCTATTTTTATTAGGAAAATTAAATAATAATTGAATTAAAAATTAAATTATAAAATATTAATAAAGATAATGAGTGAATAAATAAATAATCAATTGATTTCCTTGTGTGTAGACATTGACATTGATGTAAATGCATGCGTCGAAACACGGCCCGTGTCGGGTCCTTTATTTATAACAATAAAGACTGTTGGATTCATATCTCCGGTGGTGATTTGTCTTTGGTCAGCCTCTACTTTTTTCTGCTGTGTTTCATCGTCGTAGAGGATTTTCCTGTTTTGTACGTTGAAAATTGCCCATTCTGTATGTAGTAAATGATGTGTCTAGTGCCACTAGGAGAAGGCATTCCTTAGGGCAGGGCTTGTAAATACATGCATGCTTTTCAAATTTTCTGCTGTTTTACTCAGAAAATGTTCCTGCACATAAAGGAGGTGCAAATGTGTCGGGGTACCTTTTCTTCACGCACTTTTCACAGTCAAAAGTACAGGCATACTTTCACTTTGATAGTTGAGGCAAAGTCCATGAGCATTTGATATATGTGAGCAATCTGATAATGCGCCTCTTAAAGAAAACTGCTTGGCTGTTTATCCACTTTGATTGATCAAAATATTTGAGGGGGCAATGTCTCCAAATATAGTAATTTTGTGCATACCACGACAGTAATGAATTCTAAGCCAGGGTATGTGAGGTATCATCTCAGCATCTCAAATTTACTGCTGACGCTCACTTTAGTATTTGCATTATGCCAAAGAGAGCTTTCCTCTGGAGTTCATAAAAAGTTACTAGGCAACCTGTTCAGTTTTGCTTAGGAATTCTTCTTGTGGCGTACAATATGATGGGAAATATTTCTGTATTTTTCTGCCACATTTTCTTGGTCTTACACTGCATTTCTTGATACCTGAGGATAAGATCTTCCCTTTTGCCACAAAATTCACAGAGTAACCACCCTGGATTGACACCTCTATGATCAATGCCATTCTGGTGTTTTTCTCTTTTAGCACTATGTCCACTTCCCTTGCGTACAGCTTTTTATCGGTCAGTATGGAGATGTCCCAGGTGACCATAATATCTTCATTCTTTTGTAATTCTCTGAGGGTCATGATCCCAGTGCTTTTCTGGTACAGCAAGGTTTACAAAGTTTCCACTGAATGACGTGCCACCATGTTGTGCCTTTCTGTATCGAAATTTTCTGCCTCCAGAACTTCGCAGCCAGCTACGAGATGAGTAACTGTTTCTAGCTGTTGCTTACATAATCTACAGATGTCTGTTGTCCCAGTATTTTTTCTACACTTTCTGTAAACTATCTCATCCATAATCCACTGTCCTGGACTGCAGCTATCAGTCTCTCAGGGGGGTGTCTCCAAATTAGTTATTTTTACACATACCATGACAGTAATGAATCTCACTCTTAAGCCAGGGTATCTCTGTGTTTATTTCTGTGTCTGTGTTGACATCCATTGTGTTTTTGTTCAGATTTGATGTGTTATATTAAATTTTGTTTTATATTAAATTAAGGGGCCTTTTTACTAAGCTGCATTATTTATTTATTTATTGGGATTTATTAACCACCTTTATGAAGAGATTCACCCAAGGCGGTGTACAGCAGGTACAGTTTAATATAAAACGTACAATCTTGTTAGCAGCATAACAATAGTAAAATAACCAACAATAAACATAAATACAATAAATGAGGTAAACTTGAAAAAAGTAAATTGAAACCTAATAATAGAACTACCATGAAACAGTCTCAAAAATATACAAATTTAACAGCACTGGAATTCAAATACCAGAGATATAATACAATGTTAGTATAATATTAACGATACACCTAATAAGCATGCATTATAACATTCAACTAACATTAAGCGCTAATGTACACCTAACATAAAAAAAATGGAGTACCATGGGACACACTGCAGTGTCACACAGTAACTTGAGAATATACCTGTGTTAACTATGTGTTAAATTTTTTAGTATTTTTTGAGGGGGCATGTCAGGGGCAGAGAATGGGCTTTCCTGCATCTATGTTACTGCATGTTAACTGGTTAGCACACAGATAATGCAGGAGCTCTTACTGTCTACACAATAGGTAGTGGTAAGTGCTCACACGATAACTTTTAAAAATGGCTGCATGCTAATGGCAACATTAGCACACGGCCGTTAATGGGAAAAAAATAGAAAATCTGGTTTTATACTGCCATGGTAAAAAATAGCCTTAATGTGCGGAAAAGATCTGCGTAAGGGCTCACTAAGGTCTATTTTTACTGCAGCTTAGTAAAAGGATCCCTAAAGGGCCATTTTACTAAGCTGCAGCAGTGGCGTAGCCACAGGTGGGCCTTAGAGCTCAGGCACACCCAACAGTAGCACACGTTTAGCGGTAGCTGGTGGAGATTCCAAGCTCCGCCAGCTGAAGACTTCCCCCTGATGGTAACAAACGCGCTACTCTCCATGATACCAGCACCTGTGCATGCTCAGTTTCAGTGCATGCCTGCTGCAGACTGCCAAGGTGGAAAGAAGCATTTTCCTGCCAGCTGAGATATATTTTTGGGGGTGGGGGCGGGGAAAGAACACTTGGTGCCCACTCACTTCTTGCCTGGGCCCACCCAAAATCTGTTGTCTGGCTACGCCCCTGAGCTGCAGTAAAAAGTTGCCTTAGCGCTCGGGAATGACACACATAAGCTTGCGCTAAGGCCATTTTACCGCATGAGTAAAATGGCTGATTTTTCCTATCTCTAGCATTAATGGTCATGCATTAATTTTTCCATTAGCACATGAGCACTGAAGTACACCTATTTTGTAGTTGGTAAGGGCTCACATGCTAACTAAACCCTAATCCTGTGGTTCCCAAACCTAGCCCTGGAGGCACCCCACCCAGTTTAGGATCCTAAATATTTTCAATATTGACTAAAAGGTGTTTTGGGAATTTTTTCCAAAGATGACGTTGAAATGGAAAATAAGCTTTTTCGGTTGTACATTTTCAAAATGCTGCTCAGAAAAAGTCAAAGTGTTGTGAATCCCATGAGAACCATGATAACCACAAAATATGTAGATGTTTTGCAGTGTTAATTTAAAAGCTTTCAACAACAATACATGGCGATATTCGTGGTCTCACTGTAATTATTTTTGTATTTGTTGACCAGGAAAATCCAAGTAAAACAAGTATTCTTTTCTGGGCTTCAGAAGCACAGAGGATAAAAGCAACTTGCCTGAGGTCATATATGAGCATGTGGCAGAGAGAAACCCAGGAATCATGTCTCAGGATGTCTCCTCAACTCTGTTTTAACCATTAGACCACTTTTCCACATTATAATTCAGTAGTTCTTTCTCTTATTGAGCTGTAAGTGCAGCAAGTAGTGACTCTTATTGTCTGTAAAATGTCATTAGTGAAGCCTGCAAAATGACAGTCATGCAAAACATGTTCATGACTTGATCTTTCATGAGCTACCTGATTGACTTCGCAAGGCTGAAGCCAACTGCATAAGAGTGCTGATGACCAACAGTTGACTGTCAGAGTGGGAGCAGCAGTGTTTCTGAGAAGTGCTTCCTGCTTACAGTACCTTCCCCTCATGCTGCAGTGCTATCACAATATTCCACTAACTACACAGCACACAAGGGAGGAAAGGAGGTAGACAGACAGAAAAGGAGACAGCGAAAGGGAGGGAGACAAACAGCAAGAAGGAAAGAGAGCTAAGAGAATGATGACACAAAGAGGGAAGAGGAAGAGAATGCCAAAAAAGCAGTGTAGAAAGAGAGTGAGTGAGAGTAAATGCTGGGTAGATGTAGGGATGTAGAGACACAGTTCTTTGCTGAACCTTTGCAGACAGTCTGGTAAGGGAAAATGAATCCAGGTGTCTGCACAAAGAAAGAAAGAGGAAGACAGTGTACCAAAGAAAGGTAAAATAAAGATGAACAGGAGGAGAAAGAATGGGAGGAGGAGGAGGAAAGGAAGCAGAGCCCATGCGTATGACTGTAAGACAGCCCAACACATTCCAGTCAGCTTTATACCCCATCCCAAAGCCGTAGGGAGGTAAAACCTTCTCAAATTAATTTGCCTGCAGGCCTATACCAATCCCTGCATATTTAGGGAAAAGTGAGCAAGATTTGAAGAGTGACATCCCTTTGTTTTCTCTACCCTCAATAATGAGAAAATTGTTGAACTCCACATGTAAGAGCTGTAACTGTATTCCCCGTGGAAAAATGTCACGGGGCAGGAAGAGTAAGCCCTTGGGCTGCAGCCGAGTTTACGCTGCCTAACCAACCAGAAGGCTAGGTGGGCCCTGACTGGCAACAGGCAAGTCACACCCAGGCTAGGATCAAGGCTGACCAAGTCTAAGAGTACCACCACTGGTTCCCTGCTCTCTCTGCCCTGGAACAGGTTACTTCCTGTTCCAGGACAGAGGGAGCAGGGAGCCAGCGTAGCCGACAGGCGCGCGGCTGCTCCCAGCAGCCAAGAAGGCACCCGTGGGGGGGGGGGTTGATGCGCTGGGGGGGGTGGTGTAGTGCTGCACCCTAGGGGGATGGATGCCGCTGCACCGGGGGGGGGGGGGGGGGGGGGGGGGTGCAGTGGTTATCCGCCCCAGGTGGCAGCCGACCTAGGATCGCCACTGGTGCCCAGCTTCTGTTATAGAACACTAGTGTTACCTGGTATTAGCACACCTAGCATTTACATGTTCATAGTTAGACTAATCATAGACCTGTTGTAACTGGGGGTGTGTAAATGCGGCAGGGATCCATGCTCCTTAAACTGTTCTGTAAGTTACACATGCAACTGGGAGCCCTGCCCATGCTCCACCCATGGATAGAGCCCCTTTCATTTGTACACCATGGGGCTATTCTATAAATTGCACTGAAAATTCAGACCAATAAAAATTTGGTGCTCAACGACATTCTATAAAGGGCATTTTGGGATGAGCACTGCTCAACTTTGGGTGCCAAATTCGGCACTCATCTTTGGCCATGATGATTTACACTAGCTGAAACCTGGTCAAATCCTGGCACACAAATTAGGTGCAGATCCCCACTATTCTGTAACACTGTGTACATCTTTTGTGAATGCCCCTGACCCGCCCATGCCTCTGCCATGGCCACACCCTTTGAGTTGCACACAATTCAATTTAAGTGCCCATTGTTACAGAATAGCCCCTAGCCAGATTGGCATCCAAATCATAATTAGTGTAAATTAAGTGCTTGTTAGCTCCAGTAATTTATTACAACCCATTAATTAATTATTTTGAGTACCGATCTGGGATCAGCGCCCAATTTTAGGTGCCCTAATTTGGGCAACCTTTATAGAATAGGGGGGGGGGAGGGACATGTCACTTACACATACCATTAGAGAATAGCAATTAGGTGCTTTGCTGCCACTTTTGGGGGTAAGTGCACACTTACCAACCTGTGAAACCCTTTTACTAAAGGGTTGCTACTGGCCCAATATGGTCACTGGCGGTAGTTCTGCCTTGAATGTGCACCATTTCCATAATTTCTAGCATGACGGTAATCGGTGGTGGTAAGTGCCCACAGTATCAGTGCTCCTGACTTTTATATACAGAGACATACTGTACAATATTAAATAGTATAGCCCACAAAATGGTTCCTTGAAGACCTTAAAATGCAAGAGGGCAAGGTTGTGAGGGGAACTGACTTAAATTTACTGTCTGGGTTTTGTCATCTGAGGGAACTTTGTCTCAGAATGGAGGAGTAGCCTAATAGTTGGTGCAGTGGTATGAGAAGCAGGGGAACCAGGTTTGATTCCCACTTCAGTGTCTTGTGATTCTGAAGTACAAAATAAATACTTGTATATAATATGTAAACTTCTTTGATTGTAACCACAGAAAGGTAGTAGATCAAATCACATCCCCTTTCCCCTGTCCAATTTGAAGTTATCTTGGGATTCAGTGTGGGAGCGAATTCCACGTGTGCTTGGAATTAAAAAAAAATTATAAAATTGTTAGTTGGAGGTTGATTGCGTTGTCTCACGTTATAAGTCAGGAGAAAGCTAAATTATTTGATTTGCTTATGGCCCCAGGAATACAATCTGTATTGTCTTGGTGGAAATACAATATTGCTTTATTTATGAGCCATTGAGACATTTGGGGTAACAACATTCTTAGTAGACTGGCCACACAGACATCCCAACAGAGCACCAGGGCACTGCAGTGGACTTCACTTATATTGTACGGTGAGCCCTCCAAACTGCATCAAAACCTACTGTACACCACTACAGTAGCCCTTATGTCTGCAGGTGTCACCTATATGTAGGTACACTAGGTTTTGGGTGGCTCACACTTTCCACAACAAATGTACCAGTTAGAGTGGGATATAGTCCTGGGTCTCCATCTCTACAGTACAATGCACCAACCACTAGGCTATTCCTGCTTATTGCTCTAATAGGACTGACTGTAACATCTGAAGCAGTCATAGAGGCTGGTATGTACTGTTTCTTTCACAGTTTTCTGGGGTGGGAGGGGGGTCTGGGGAGAATCCATCCATCAGTCATTTGTCAACCTTTTGGTCACTTAAGGAGTCTTTTACTAAGGTGCACTATTATTGAGCACATGAGATACCGTAACATTTTTTTGTTGTTGTTTTGAAAATTAACCCCTTCATTTATTTAGGATTTAGCTCACACCTTTTGTTTCAGTAGTAGCTTAAGGTGAGTTACATTCAGGTACACTGGATATTTCCTTGACCCTGGTGGGCTCACAATCTAAGGGGGTTGTTTACTAAAGCTTAGCTCAAATTATCTGCAGAATGGCCCATGGGAATAAAGTGGGCCCTGCTGCAGATAAGTCAAGCTAAGCTTTAGTAGACATGGGGATAAGTTTGTACATGATGCATTAGAGGGTTAAGCGAGAGCAGCAGTGGAATTTGAACCTGCCAACTCTGGATATCAAGAGTAGTGCTCTAACCACTAGGCTACTCCTCCACTCCTTATGTTATATTGGTTCTGTGAACCAGAATTTGGGGTTTCTTTCTTTTGTTGTTTGTAATTTGGAAAATAAGAATAAAAAGTTTGAAGTAAAAATAAAAAATAAAAAAAAGGCCAAAATCTGAAAGACAAGACAAGTTGTAGTGAACTATCATTCTGAAATGTCAAGTTCCAAACACAGATCATCCAGGAAAGGTATTAGGGCAGTTGTGTACTAAACCAGAATGGTTCACAATTGTGCAGAAACAACGTACTCAATTATTTTACCAGTAAATTGAGTATTTGACATAGATCTAGAGTTATCATGATTATTTGAATTCAAAGTTGATTTATTAAACAAGAGGCCATACCACAGCATTCTGTGGAGGATCCAGATAAAACTCTCAGCTAATGAAGTATTCATTAACACTTTTGAATGGTCCAATATCCTCTCCTGGCAGATTTCAACTACCGTGATGGACATGAGTCTTTTTTTTTTTTCATTAATTCATTTGTATCAGCAGAGTCATTATTCTCAAACTGAGTGTTTTTTGACAGCTGGCTCTTCAGATCAAGAGAGCAAAATGTTGCCTTTCTTGATAAGTGGCACCATCTGTGTAGCTTTTCACAGACACATTTAATCTTTTGTTTTGAGCTGTGTTCTCAGAGAGTATAGAAGCTTGTACTCCTTAGGGAGGGAAATAGATTAATTGTAGTCTGTCAGCCAATACCTTGGTCTTTTAGACTTTGTTCTAAGCACCTATATGTGGCATATATAATTAGGATTTCACACACCACAGAGCTTTTCTCCTGGCTGGCCAGTTTCTTGGCCACTCTTGCAGCAGCTATGCTCTATCCTTCTTTGTGTTTTTCACCAGGGCCGCCAAGTGGGGGAAGGCAGGGAGGTGAAATTCCCTTGGGCCCAGCCTCCAAGGGGGGGGGGGCCCAGTGCCGGGGTCTCCCTCTCTCTCCTGCTCCCGATGGGACCTGAGTGATCACGTCCTGACAGGAGCAGGAGAGAGAAAACTCTGACGCTAGGCCCCCCCTTAGAGGATGGGGAGGAGCAGACACAGGGCTTTGGGCCGGGGCCTCTGGCTTGGCTGGCGGGGGTCGCTAGGCCCCGCCAACAGAAGAAGTCTTTCTCCAGTGCTGTTCTTTACTCTGCCGCATTGCTTGCCAAGCGGCTGCTTTTACCCTTACGTCGCACATGCTCGGATCCCTGCCAGCCAAGGTATTGGCGGCCTCCCTGCCCCGGGCCCAGCTCAGTCTCTCGGCGGCCCCGTTTTTCACTCCTTCTCTTTTTAATTTGAATCTTCTAGGTCTTAGGTTTGTAAACTTCCTTGATGATTTTTTTTTTCTGTTTGAAGAGCAATCTAGTAACTTCTGTGAACTAAACTAAACTTCTGCTTGAAAGCTTAAGCCTCAGTAGTTTGTAAAATGGCACCATTTCTTACTCATTTTTGCTGCTCCAGATTAACATGGGTTCCTCTCTGGAAACTGTCTTTTACAGAGACCCCTAACTTTCATGGAATAGAGAAACATCAAAGGAAATTAGATACTCTGGTGTTCTGAACTACTGTATAAAGAAAAAGAAAACACAGGTAGTTGATGATAAAGACCTACTGCTGTCCTCTTAATAAATACCCTCTTCTGCTGAAGAAAAACCTTAGGCATCCACCTATAGCTGTGTATGACCTTTTGAGTGTATAGACAGTACCAGTGTGAAAAGATAGTGATTTTTTTTTTCTTTTTAGCTCTGCAAGTGGCAATTCAGAAAACATTATTGACTTCAAACAAACCGTTGTGCCTTTTACTGATAATTTACCCAGCAATACAATATACAGTTTGGCAGTTTAGTGCTGCAGCAAAATGTGTGCATATTAACAGGATTTACAGTACAGTCTCCTGAGTACACATTTTAAAAGTGTTAGATCCAGTGGCATTGTAGGTCAGTCAATATTTTAAATTAGGCTGTGCTATTCTTTCCACTAGGGTATTGCTGCTATGGGAACTTGAATCGATGTTTAACACTCCTAATCTAATACCACGCAAAATTAGCAAAAGCAGATTCTACTTTAAAAAATAGAAATTTTGTTTTTATGTACTTTGCATTTTTTTTTAAAATCATCACCATTCCACCTTGTAATGCAATCTGTAATTTTCTTGTTTGTTTGGGTGTCAACCCTAGCTTATTCTGCCCTGATAAGATGAAGGGGGAAGAGCTCCCCAAAGCAGGTCACAGATATATTAAATTGGTTTTAAAAAAAGTCTTGAAATATTTCCATAAGCCAGCATTAATTGGCAGGTGCTTATGTGCACTTCTATAAGGGAAAGGGAAATGGGACTTGATATACTGCCTTTCTGTGGTACTTTGCAACTACATTCAAAGCGGTTTACATATATTCAGGTACTTATTTTGTACCAGGGGCAATGGAGGATTAAGTGACTTGCTCAGAGTCACAAGGAGCTGTAGTGGGAATTGAACCCAGTTCCCCAAGATCAAAGTCCGCTGCACTAACCACTAGGCTACTCCTCCACTCCTAACTGCAAGAGGGGTGTATAGACAGGCTATAGGCTGTCTCCCTGTTATGTCCCACTAGTAGTCAGTCTAGACTTTAACTGGAGAAAAAGCTTGCCTGCGGAAGAGGTTTGGGAGAGAACCGCCCCTGCACTGAGGGCAGAGGCATACACTTCCAAGATAAAAGGCCATGTGGTATCTGGCTGATGAAGTACAGACGCGGTCAGAAATGCCTCCTTCAGGTGGTTGAATGCCTGAGAAGCCTCTGGTGGCCAGTTGATGGCATCGGCCCCCTTCTTAGTGAGATTAGTCAGAGGAGCTGCCAGAACTGAGAACCTGTGAATAAATTGTCTGTAATAATTTGCAAAACCAAGAAAATGTTGCAGGGCTTGTATCCACAAAGTTGTGGCCACTCTCAATGGTCCAAAGCTTCTCAGGGTCCATTTGTAGCCCTGAAGCAGATATCAAGTAGCCAAGGAAAGAAATGGTCCTTTGATGAAATGAACATTTCTCCAGTTTGGCATATAGTCTATTATCCTTCAGTCATTGGAGGATGGTTCATACATGATTCTGGTGCACAGCCACTGAGGAGGAGAAAATAAGGATATCATCCAGATAGACAATTACCATGGAATATAGCAAATACTAAAATATATCATTAACAAAGTGTTGAAACAGAATGGGGGTATTAGAAAGTCCAAATAGCATAACCATGTACTCACAGTGCTCGTCGCATGTGTTGAAAGCTGTTTTCCACTCATCTCCCCTTTTAATGCATACTTGGATGTAGATGCCTCAGAGATCCAACTTGCTAAATATCATGGCACCTTGGAACCACTCAAATAACTCAGGAATTAGGGGTATCGGTTCTTGATGGTTATACTGTTAAGGCCTCTGTAGTCAATGCAGGGTTGGGGACACCCATCTTTTTTACAGACAAAAAACCCCCAGACTCAGCTGGAGATGTAAAATGCCGTATAAACCCCTTCTGCAGGTTCTCTTCAGTTTATTCACTCATTGCTTGCGATTCAGGTCGGAAAAGGGCATATATTTTCCCACAAGGAGGCATCTTCCCTGGAACCAGGTCTATGACACAATTGAATGGTCTATTGAGGTGGAAGGTCTTCCGCCTCTTTCTTGTTGAAAATGTCTCCAAAATCTTGGTATTATGGGGGAAGCCCGGCGATCGAGTTTTGTCGCTAGAGTAGAAGTAGTAGTAGTAACTAGAGGCTGGATATGAGTCAGATACTGATGAAAACAAGTAGGGCTCCAAGCTACTAAGTTATATGTGTTCTAATCAAGGAGTGGAGAGTGTTGCTTGAGTCAGGGGAGGCCTAATACCACTGGATGGATGAACCTGGGTAGTACGTAAAGTTGAATCCTTTCGTGGTGCAATATACTCACTTGTCATTCAAGAGGACAGGAGGCCTTTCAGATAGCTCCTGGCAATATATCTCTATAGATAGAAGAGATGCATAAGGGTTTGTCAAAGATTGTATGGGAATATTATATTGCTGGATAAGAGTATCACCCACGAAATTCCCTGTGGCACTGAAGTCTACAAGGGCCACAGTATTCACTTACTGATCAGACCAGTGGAGAGTAACTGGAAGAAGAAAGAGGGAAGCAGGGGAAGAAGAAAGTAGACCAAGAGACATCTTCTCTGGTGACTCCAAGGCCTAAGCATTTCCCAATTTCTGGGGCACTTGTACGCGCATATTGACCTGCCCCACCACAATATAGGCACAGGTTGTTACGTCGATGATGTGTTTTCTCACTCTCGGACAGTCGGTATCGACAGTACCATAGGCTCCTCTGTCTGATCAGTCGCCATATTTGGCGTTCTGGAAGGGACCAAAAGTTGTTGGAATCGAGGAGCCAACTGAGGTGGCTTATGAGCTGAGTTTCATTTCTGAACACGTTCTTGGAAGCGGATATCAATCCGGGTACAGAGGGCGATGAGTTCATCCAAGGTAGACGACACCTCTCTTCCTGCCAGCTCATCCTTAATCCTCACAGCTAGGCCTTGACAGAAGATAGCAACCAAGGCCTCCTGGTTCCACCGTAATTTGGATGCTAGTGTATGAAACTGGATGGTGTAGGCTCTGACCGTAAGGGGCTGAAGAGGGCCGTTCCGGTTCATTGAACACCAAGTGGAACCACCGAAGGAACCCTTGCAGATCCAAAAAAATCAGGTCCTGTTGTTCTCACAATGGGAAGGCTCACACCAGGGCCTGTCCAGAGAGTAAAGAAATAATATAGATTATTTTGACTCTGTCTGAAGAGAAGTTGGCAGGTTGCAATTCAACTCATTAAGGAATCCTTGGCAGGCTGCAGGTGTGCCGTCAAATCTCTGAGGTTTCGGAATCTGGGGGGAAGTTGCTATGCTGGCAGATGCTGTGGCTCCCAAGAGTGGAGGAACTGGTTGAGGAGTTCAGCATAGGGACACAAGCTGGGAGCACTCATCTTGTAAGACTCCTGAAAACTGTTGTTGCTATAGTGCCTGAGCAAGGTCAGAGAATGTGGGCTTGTCAGACGAGCTCTTGGCTTCAGCTTTTTGTCACAACTCAGGTGGGTAGTCAAGTAGTTAGCCCTTGTGCCTCTCCCAAGATAGAGAGGCGGTCTACAAGACCCTAGGTCTTCACCTGCACCAACCGCCATTCTCCAGAGGTTGAGCCTCCAGGTGCGGGTGGCCAGGAGGACTTACAATTAAGGTGCAGAGGAGATGTGTATAAGATGGAGGTGGAACAGAGCAGAATCTGAAGTCAGGCAGTGTCAGGGTGGGCAATGGTCCAGGTAGAATCCAAGATCACACAGGGTCAAAGGCAGGCAGCAGTCCAGGCAGAATCCAAGGTCACGCAAGGCCAAAGGCAGGTGGCAGTCCAGGCAGAATCCAAGGTCACACAAGGCACCAAAGGCAGGTGGCAGTCCAGGCAGAATCCAAGGTTCAACAGGGTAAAAGGCAGGCAGACGACAGAGAAGCACAACACTAACCAGAGCCGAACAGAGCAAAAACTGAGGCAGTGAACTGGGCAGGCAAGCGTCAAGAAGAACCCCAGCATGACTGATGTCAGCAGTGGCGTCACGCAGTTCCCTGGCGGCACCAAGAAGCACTGGTTAGAGAAGTACATCGGTGTTCCCCTGACATCACTGGATCAGCGTCGCATCACGTCTGAGCAGCTGCAATCCGAAGGCCACTCCTGGACTGTGCCAAAACATTAGTGCTCCGTGACATATTTTCAATTCTGGGGATATTTTACAAATGGGTCTATGAACACAGAGCTTATTTTATTGACTTTTAAGTTTCTAATGTGTCTAGCACCCAGTTACTTGTTTGCTAATATTTGTTTTCATTTACCTACAAGATTATTATGACCATAGAATTAGAACTGTCTGTACCGGGCATGAGAGAGGTACACAAAAGTTGCTATTGTAATAGGCCATTTTTAGTACAAGTTCTATTGCTGTGGACTGCATTGCCAATGATTTATAGGGATATAGATAATTTGGTAGAATTCTAGAGAGCATAGGTCCTTTTAAGCTGTGCTTGATCCCGTTGTCCAGCATATGCCATTTTACAGCAGCACACAGAGAAATCTAGTCACATCACTCTATCACTCCATCACTCTAGCCAGGCCCAGGAAAAGGACAGCAGAAAAAGTCATGTGTGCCCCGTAGAATTCTTTTAGACTTCCGGATCAATTGAAGAATATCTGTTCGGATTAGTGCAAGGGATACCACTAAAACTGTTCAAATGCAAACCTGAGGATGAATAAGTTGGCATTCTTATAAAGAAAAATGCTTAACCTTCAAGAAGAAATGGTTGACTGATCATTCAGTTGAGACCAATATGCCAGACTTAACAGCAGGTCTTCACAATGTGCCACTTGGAGACATTTTTGAATACCTTGAAACAAGGTGAAATATGCTTGAAAGCAGGAATTAATGGGGAATGGAGTTCAGACAATAAATGGAGTGAATGGAAACTAAATTGTCTAAAATGTCATGCCAGTCATAAAACCCACAAGAATGCAGTCACACAGCTTCAAGGTCTGAAGGGGAAGGGACTTGATATACCGCCTTTCTGCAGTTACAATTAAAGCGGTTTATATATTATTTTTTTAAATTGCATTTTCAATATAACATCAATACAAATTGAATTAGGATAATGAGCCTTATAAGATTAAACAACTATAGACGCAAATATAGTCCACTAAAGAGAGAAGACGAGAATCCCAATTATTCTGAGGACGAAGAATTTTTACAGGAAATAAAAAACAAAGAAATTGATTGGGTGAACACCCATTAATTATTACAGCTCTCACAAATGGAAGTAACTCAAACCTTACTATCTGTAGCACCTTTGCAGTTGAGGTGCTTCATAAAATATATAAGTATGATTATTTAAGTGAACTGCGGTTTGCATGTTATATATATATATGTACTTATTTTGTACCTGGGGCAATGGAGGGTTAAATGACTTGTACTGAGGCCTTTTGAAAAATGTATTGACCAAAATGTTAAAACAACAGGATTGAATTGGTGCAATGGAATAAATCAATTTCTGACGAGGTAAAGGTTTTAATTCATAATGTCCTGCTAGTTGTAAAGACAAGTTCATCAGTTTTTCTGTGCAGGAATCCATGATCACTTAGAAAAATATACACAAATTTTGAACAGCTGGAGAAGCAAAAATTACGCATTTGAATTCATCAAATGCATAAATATCACTATTAAATGTGAAGTATTAAATGCAATCCGGCAATCAACTTTCCACACACTCATAATTGATGAAAGTATTGATATTTCGGTTTCTAAAATGTTGTTTTTTATATATTAAATTTAGGGAAGCTAGTGATCCTGCACAAGCCACTGTGTTTGCTGGAACTATTGACAGTGCTGCAGTAGTTTAGCGATTAATCAGTTTTACTGTGATAATGATTTCAGTATATTTTCATCAGGTGATACATCAGTGATGCTTGGAAGCATAGGCAGTCGGTGGCCCAACTGTTTGGGGAGGCAAAAGGGGGTGGGGTTAGGGGTGGGACCAGGGGTGGAGCTTAAATCCATAATTGTCTGATAACACACAGAAAAAAAAAAATAAATAAATAAAAGTCACAATTAATACCTTTTATTAAATTTAGATATTAGATATGTATCATATGTCAAAGAATAAAGTGGTTGCTCAAAGCATATTCTAACCACAATCGCTCAACTGCAAAACACTATGCACAACTTTGTGCAAAAACACACTCAGAACCTTACTGTACCATAAATATTACACTGCGCAGAACCTAATACACCAATATACCACCCATATGGAAAATGCAGACTGTCAACAATATGAAACAAGGGATCATATCATCACAATTCTCATGTAGAGCCACAAAACACCCTAATTCATGTTTAATGTGGGATAAAATGCCATAAATAAGTAAATAAATATAAACTTTTAATGTTGAGCACCTGATTCTCAAAGTGGACATATTCCAAACACTATAATGAAAATAAAATGATCTTTTCTACCTTTGTTGTCTGGTGACTTTTTCTGATCATGCTGGCCCAGTATCTGCTGCTATCTGTCCTCAGTGCAGGTCAGGAAGTCATCCTCGTTAAATATCTCCCTGGCAACCTAGGACACCTCCAGCCAACCCCCCTCCCCCCCCCTCCCAGCAGTAAGGTAAACAAACCATAAACCAATTTCTACAACTGGACAAGGCTAGAGGGCATTCACTGCAGCTCCTGCTGTGAGGATGGAGGTAAATCAACAGTTTAAACCCCTCAGAGCACAGCAGGGGAGGCTTAGCCTCTCCAAGCCTCTTATACCGGGCGCCTATGCTTGGAAGACATAACGTGTGGCAGCACTTTTGCATCACATATATAGAAGTACAAAAAACCTCTCTTAAATAAATTGCAAGATACTTTGTATAGTACTATATACTTATGAAGTGCAACAAAATAATTAATGAGAAATGGAAAAAGCTTCTGTACCCCAACCTCCACCCTATATATATATTTTTAGAATAGGGTATGAAGGAAATAACATGGGTCCAATTTCTTCATCGGCATAATAAACCCTTGTCTATTATACTGTTTATATTGCTAAATCTTCACAGGAGTAACAGTTCATGGATCCAAAGAAATGTGAAGAATTACTTAACTTATACTTTCAAAAAGTAGACACAACATGCAGAGTGGGTCAGTCACACAGACTGTGGCCAGAGTTTCACTACCGTGGACAGTCTCAAGGTGTGCATGACATCATCTAAAAAATATATATGTGTATTAAAAAAATGTGCACACAGTTTACTTCAAACTCTTCAGTGAAAAACAACATGTAAAACCAAATCCTGATCCAAATATCGTTAAAATTAAATATAGTTAAACATCAAGTACTTGCCCATAACTATAGACGCTGCGTGTCTTCAATGTTCGAGGATCCCTCCCAACATGACTGCAGTGTCTTTTCTTTATAGAGTTTGTTTGAAACCTCTTCTACATCACTTTTGGTTGATGTCACAAACCAATCTTTTGCATCTCGTTTAAAGTGAACATTACATGTACAAAAGTCCCCAATTCTTAATTATAGATGTCCTCCTTAGAAATCTCACACTCACAACTGTAATCTCAGATTCCAAATAAAAAATTGGAGCACTTTTGCTTCACTCCATTTCTTATCTGATACAGCAAAACTGTGTGGTGTACTGTGAACGTTTAGGCATTGATGATTCCTGGAAACAGATGCCATTTATGAAGGATATTGAAATCCATATTTGAACCCCTTTGCACAATTTTTTTGCAGACCTAGGCCCCTGTTTATAAAGCTGTGCTTTGAATGGGCTGTGTTGGCAATGCTGCACACTAAACAGGGGGCTCAGTGCTAGTGGTAAAATTTAATGAGATAGCCAAGGCTGAAGAATATGAAGCCATTTCATGTAAACCTTTGAACGAGGTCTGATGGCTATATAAGCATTTCACTGAAAGTGCTTTAATCATGAACTCTGACATATTAGTAGAATATTATGGAGATCAAGAAGATGAAGACAATGACCTTGCACATCAATAATGCCTTGATAAATTAAATAAAGGAGAATATCATGTAGCATTGGTTATCCTTAATAAATTTCTTAGGTATCCCTTTACCAAACAGCGGTAAAAAGTAGCCTTAGTGTGGCCTTATGTGGGTCATTTCCATGCGCTAAGGCCATTTCTACCTCTGGCATGAAATGTTGCATTTTCCTGATTAATGGCCATGCAATAATTTTGTCATTAGTGCGTGGCCATTAGAGCATGAGCCCCTACCATATCCATTATGTAGGCAGTAAGGGCTCATGTACTATGCACGTGGTAATCAGCATGTGGCGATGTAGTTACACTAACCGATTAGTCATGGGCTTAGTTTGGGGGGCGAGGGGGGGCATTACCCCCCCCCCCAAACGCAGAGCCGGCGCAATGCTGCAGACAGCTTTCCCTCCATCCCGCTCTCAGCTCCCCGACCGACAGCCCTGCTCTCCATTCTTCCCCCTCCCCCACGCATTTAACCCTTTTATTTTCAGTGGCAGCAATGGCAGTGAAGAAGAAAGCACTGCGAGCTCGCCTCCAGCTTCTCCCTTTCCTCAAACAGTGTCCCGCCTTCTTGGATCATGTATTTCCTGTTTCCGCGAGGGCGGGACACTGTGTGAGGAAAGGGAGAAGCTGGAGGCAAGCCCACAGTGCTTTCTTCTTCACTGCCATTGCTTCCACTGAAAATAAAAGGGTTAAACATGAAGGGAGGGGGCAGGAAGGAATGGAGAGGAGGGCTCTTGGGGAGCTGAGGGAGGGCAGGGAGAATCGCTGGACATGGATGGGAGGGGAGGGCAGGGGATGAGAAGAGATCGGTGGACATAGGAGAGGAGGGGAGGGCAGGGGGAGAGAAGAGATTGCTGGACATGGAGAGGAGAGGAGGGGAGGGCAGGAGGAGAGAAGAGATCGCTGGACATGGAGAGGAGGGGAGGGCAGGGGAAGAGAAGAGATCGCTGGACAGGGGAGAGAGGAGAATTGCTGGACATGGATGGATGGAGGGAACAGGGGAGAGAGGAAATTTGCTGGATATGGATGGATGGTGGAGATGGCAGGGGAGAATGGAGAGTTGCTGAAAATGGATGGATAGAGGGGAGGACAGGGGATAGGAGAGGAGAATTGCTGGACATGGATGGATGAATGGGGGTAGGAAAGAGAGGAAATTTGCTGGATATGGTTGGATGGAGAAGAGTGCAGGGGAGAATGGAGAGTTACTGGACATGGATGGATGTAGGGGAGGGGAGGGCAGGGGAGAGAGGAGAATTGCTGGACAGATGGATGGAGGGGACAGGGGAGAGAGGAAATTTGCTGGATATGGATGGATGGAGGAGGGGCAGGGGAGAGGAGAATTGCTGGACATGGATGGATGAATGGGGGCAGGGGAGAGAGGAATTTTGCTGGATATGGGTGGATGGAGGAGAGGGCAGGGGAGAATAGAGAGTTGCTGGACATGGATGGATGGAGGGGAGGGCAGGGGAGAGGAGAATTGATGGATATGGATGGATGAATGGGGGCAGGGGAGAGAGGAATTTTGCTGGATATGGAAGAGAGGGCAGGGGAGAATGGAGAGCTGCTGGACATGGATGGATGGAGGGCAGGGGAGAGAGGAGAATTGCTGGAAATGGATGGATGGAGGGGACAGGAGTGAGAGGGAATTTGCTGGATATGGATGGATGGATGGATGGAGGAGAGGGCAGGGGAGAATGCAGAGTTGCTGGACATGGATGGATGGAGGGGAGAGGAGAATTGCTGGACATGGATGGATGAATAGGGGCAGGGGAGAGAGGAATTTTGCTGGATATGGAAGAGAGGGCAGGGGAGAATGGAGAGCTGCTGGACATGGATGGATGGAGGGCAGGGGAGAGAGGAGAATTGCTGGAAATGGATGGATGGAGGGGACAGGAGAGAGAGGGAATTTGCTGGATATGGATGGATGGATGGAGGAGAGGGCAGGGGAGAATGCAGAGTTGCTGGACATGGATGGATGGAGAGGAGGGCAGGGGAGAGGAGAATTGCTGGACATGGATGGATGAATGGGGCAGGGGAGAGAGGAATTTTGCTGGATATGGGTGGATGGAGGAGAGGGCAGGGGAGAGGAGAATTGCTGGACATGGATGGAAGAATGGAGGAGGCAGGAGATAGGAAATTTGCTGGATATGGATGGATGGAGGAGAGGGCAGGGGAGAATGGAGAGTTGCTGGACATGGGTGGATGGAGGGGAGGGAAGTCAGGAAGGAGATGCACATGGATGGAGGGGAGGGAAGAGAGGAGAAATGCTGGACATGGATGGAGTGGAGGGCAGTTAAGAGAGGAGAAATGTTGGAAAAGGATGGAGGGAAGACAAAGTAAGGAGGTGCACACGGATGGAAGGGAAGGGAGAGAGGAGAAATGCTGGACATGGATGGAGGGGAGGGAAGACAGAGGAAGTAGATGCACATGGATGGAGGGGAGGGGATTGAGGAGAAATGCTGGATATGGATGGAGGGGAAACTGCTGAATTTAAGGGCTGGATCGGAACACTTTGAGGGCAGATGCTGAAACAGGAGGAAGGATAGGGACAGGGCTACAGATGGTAGACAGAACGCATAAGGACACAGGAGGATGGTGGACATGGTGAGAGAAAAAAATATCAAATGGAAAGAAGACACTGCATAAAACAGAAGACATTGGGACCAAAGTGAATAGAAAAACTAAATGCTCAGACAACAAAGGTAGGAAAAAGTATTTTATTCAGAATTTATTAATTGGAATATGTTAGCTTTTGGAAATCTGCATCTGTTATATTTTGCATCTAAGTTTCAAATTTTCTAGTATTGCTGCATGCCGAGTCTAACTTCTTGAGGTAACTTTCCAGTTCAGTATTTTCCTTCATATTTTTTTTATTTCTAGTTCCTTGTGTCATATCTGTTGTCATGTGTTTTTTATGTGTGATCAAGGTGCAGTATTCTGCTAGCGTGTAGTATTTGCAGCCCTTTTTGGGTTTTTTTTTCATTAGGTAGTGTACTGGTGTTTTAGAGCTCAGTGTAATTACAGTGCTGCCTTTCCACGCATAAGGTTGTAGCTCGTCCTGTCCTTGGAATTAGTGCTGTTATGGTTTGGTAAGGTTATGAGTGGGTTTTTGCACAAGTTTGTGTATAGTGTTTTGCAGTGGAGAGATTGTGTGTTGGCCTTACTGAGGTGGCACCAAAACATCAGAAAGGGTTTTAGAGCCTAAATCATGACACACTACCTCTTGAAGGATCTACATATAGAGATTACGCATTTCTAAAGTCTACACATTTTGGGCATACAAATCTGGGCACCAGATATAGAATCTGGGGGAATATGTGCCCTCTAATGTGCGTTAAATGGCAAAATTATGTTATTTTACCATAACACGTTAGTTTACTGAAATGTAATAATGAGATGCAAAACACAGAAATGAATTCAAGCACCTCATTATACAAATCAAATAATGCAGTTTATTAACTTAAGCTGGGTTATTCTTGCAAAAATAATACACCAGTCCCTTTAAGATGTCCCTGGGAGTTTCAGGCTGCATACTAGTGGTCCGATGATCCCTGGGAGAAGAATATTGCAGCTTGTGAGGTTCATTGCAAGTTGTGCTATTCATGTGCCACAGGAGTTACTAACCTGCAGTTCTGAGTTTCCTCAGGTCAGTGCCTTTCATTGTAAGATAAACTGTGGTAAAATGTCATGTTTTACCAGAGCTTAGGGGGTCTTTTATTAAGCGGTGGTAAGCGCAATGCGGGCTTACCACTCGCTAATCTGGAACTACCACCGGGCTATCGCAGCAGCTCAGCATTAGTTCCCACACCCAGCATGCACCATTTCCAGTGCTTCAAAAATATTTTTTATTTTTGAAGCGTGGGTGTTTACCTGGCGGTAGTAGGGCAGTGCTTCATGCTACCGGGTTAGCGCTGGAGCCCTTACCGCCACCTCAATGGGTGGCAGTAAGTGCTCCCCTCCCCCCCCCAAATGGCCATGGTTCACTTACCGCACGACCATTTCTTAGAAAAAAATGACAGCCTTTTACCCGCTGCGGTAAAAGGGAGCCTCGGCTCACGTCAAAAACACACACTGACGCCAGCGTACCGCAGCTTCGTAAAAGGGGCTCTTAGTAACTTCTGCCTTTGTGCAACCAAAGCACACATACAGCCATATGTGTGAACTTCTAACTACAGAGTGCAGAGGTATTCCTAAGGGCAAGGTTTTTCATGTGCATGCATATATTTGAAAATTATTTATTAAGATTTTGCTCACACCTTTTTCAGTAGTAGCTCAAGGTGAGTTACATTCAGGTACTCTGGATATTTCTCTGTCCCAGGAGTGCTCACAATCTAAGTTTGTACCTGAGGCAATGGAGGGTTAAGTGGGATTTGAACCGGCCACCTCTGGATTGCAAGACCAGTGCTGTAACCACTAGGCAACTCCTCCACAAAAATTAAATATCAACAGAGTTTTTTTATGGACAGTATCTGCATATCTGATGGCAGGTGAAAATCTATGTATTAATCATTTACCTGGGGCAGTTTTCTAACGGGACGTACTTTAAAAAATCCATCAAATGCTGCATACTGAAAAGCACACATATGTTTTGCTTAATGCAGAAAGTTATAAAATCCCCTCCCCCCCTACTAGTAGACTATTTTTGCTTATTCAGGGAGTCTTTTACAAAGGCACACTAAATGCTAGAGACACCCATATATTCCTATGGGTGTCTCTAGCGTTGTGTGCTTAATTTTAGCACACGCTAAAAACATTGGCGTGACTTTGTAAAAGGACCCCTCAGTATTTCTGTTGTTTCCACACCGTTTTGCTCCCAGTGAGGGGAGTAAGAAGGAATATGTTGCTTTTATTGTGCGTGGACAAGGTCCCAGTTGTTGTGCATTCAGCTTTTAGCTGGTTTTCTTACACCAAAGAACAAAAGATTGATCTCTGACGCAGGCGCTGAGCATTGAAGCAGGGCCCGTGTTGGGTCAATGATGAAAGACTGATGTACAAGATTCATACAATTAAAGGACTTGTCCCGCTTTTGAAGGCTCCTAGTACCTTTTCTGTTTCTCACACTTTAAAGTCCCCCAAATCTGAAAGGTTTCTCTTGAACAAAGCTGTGACCTCTCTCTGTCTGCTACTGACCCTGCTAAGTTCTGTTTTCTAGTATGTGTGTGAATTGCATCAGGCCTATTTGATTTTGTATTGCACTCTGCAGAGAAATCAATTAGAAACATCTCTGGTACCATTGCTGCTCAGTGGGTTGCTGATTGTATTTCTTTCTCCAAAGTGAACACAATCTGACCTGAGCAGTGGGCCCTGTATAGATTTACTGACTCTCTTTTACACATTGCCCTTTAAGGCTAGAGAATTGATGCATACTGGATCATAAAATTAACAAACCACTTTATAAAATGGTTTAGGAGAAACAGAGTAGAAATGAACCACCGGACTGGAGACACAAGATCCGCTAAGGACATAAGTCAGAAGGGGGAGTAGTGTGACCAACAAAACTCTTTCAGTAAGGTCCAGGAGATGGGGAAAATGATATTTACTTTATTCCATGATTTTTTCACCAAGGAGGTTTAATAGACAGGAGCCAAAGTGAAGTCAAAACGTTGAAACCCATTAAGTCAATCTCAGTTTCCCCTTCCCCGTGCAGCCGTCATCCCCATACACTCATAACAAAGCCCCTACCAATCTGGCAACAAAAGTTGGCAATGTTCATCCTTTCCCGAAACCTGAGTCATTCTATCCTGTCCCTGCAATTTACTAGGGATATTTGTGGTATACTTTTGAGGCAAGAGCAACCTCACTCTGTTCACAGCCCCATTGCATTGAAGCAAAGGTAGTTATGATCACTGGACAGGACTCTTTGGAGTAGGGAGAAGGGCATACCCAAACCTCAGGATCATGGCAGTAAGAAGCAATGAAACACAGAAAAAATGAAGGCAGATAAAGACCCTGTGGCCTAACCAGTTACAACGTCTTCCAGATTGCACAGAAGTAGGCTGCTCTCATTGAACAAGGGGATAACCCAGGATAAAGTTGTTTCCTTGAAGAGCAGAGAAATGAATCCTCAGAAACCACTGGAGACACTTTATAGGGAACCTCTAATGCAGAGCTGCCAAGTTACCTAGTTCCAGGAGAGAGACATTTGGCCAATCTTGGTTTGGAATTTAAACCCTAAAGCATTGTGGGATATATAGTCCATGATTCTACCCTTTAAAATCCAGGCTGCAGACCCTGTAATATATTAGGAAGTAAAATATAAGTAGAAACCAGTTTCATACCCACAGTCAGAGAGAGGAGAAATATTGGGCTTAACCACTGCCCAAAGGGTTTCACCATAAAAGGGAGGGTGAGGATTTTCACAACTATACCCTCTGTGAAGAAGGGTGAAAGATGCTTGAGAATGAGCTGGAGAATATTTGTGTACTGCCTCTGGGGTATCTCTCAGCCCTGTCAATCTGAGATACTTGCTACAAATATTAACCTCATTGTATTTAGACAACAATAAGACAATCACTGAATGATGCTGCAAAGGTTTTATTTACTCTACTAGAAAGTAAATAGAGCTCCGGTAATGTCACCGGGAGTCCCTGGAGGGCTGTGGGAGTAGAGGGTACAGGGGTGGTGTCCTCAAGCGGGAGATAGACTCTTCTGAATTTCAACAGTGAGGCTGGTCCAAAATCAAGTACAAGTCCGATTCACTAGAGGAGGAGAGAGAGGTGAGACAGCATTAGCAGAACCAGGGGGAATATCTCGCCCCCCCACCTCACAACATCATATAGAGCACAAACACTCCTACCTAGACCCTGAAACTCAGAACAGTGGAAGGAGTTCCTGATATGTCCTCAGCTAAGTACAGTCACAGAGCTCAAAACAGGAGTTATTAAAACAAACTTGGCTACAGTCCTAGTAAAAAGCCCTCAGAGGAGTCTCAAGTCACAGTAGAGAACATTTTGAAGAGTGCCAACCTTATTAATTTTTGAAATATGACCTATTAGATCCCACGACTGCCCCATGAATAAGTCCTGTGACTCTAAAAAGGGCTTCAGTTTATCCTTTATTGAAGGGGAGTGTTCTGGATCTTACTCAGGTTGAGAGCTATCGTCCTATTTCATCTTTGACATCATAAATATTGGTGGCGGAGCTGGTGGTGGGAGGCGGGGATAGTGCTGGGCAGACTTGTACGGTCTGTGCCAGAGCCAGTGGTGGGAGGCGGGGCTGGTGGTTGGGAGGCGGGGGATAGTGCTGGGCAGACTTGTACAGTCTGTGCCAGAGCCGGTGGTGGGAGGCGGGACTGATGGTTGGGAGGCGGGGATAGTGCTGGGCAGACTTGTACGGTCTGTGCCCTGAAAATGACAGTTACAAATCAAGGTAAGGTATACAGAAAAAGTAGCACACGTGAAATTATCTTGTTGGGCAGACTGGATGGACCGTGCAGGTCTTTTTCTGCCGTCATCTACTATGTTACTATGTTACTATTTCATCCGTAGAATAAAGTAAATATCTCTTTCTCCATCTCCTGGGCCTTATTGGAAGATTTTTTTTTTGGTCATTCTATTCCCTTTTCTGACTTAGGGGAAACAGAGCAATACTATTGCCTGCAGCTTAACATAGGAACAAAAGGGGTAATTTTAGAAGGGACTTCGGTGTGTAGAACAGCATTTTAATTGCTCAAGTGGGCTCTCATAACATTGGCTGCTGATACATGTGCTTACAGAGTGGCCATGTTTAAATAATATACACAGACATTACCAGGGTGGAGAATATGTGGAGTGGAGATGGGATTGGCTGTATAAAATGTGCACATATACACCTACGATTTCTGCCACAATTACACCTACCTTAGCAGATCGAAATGTTTGTGCTGTATTTTCTTTGGGGCAATTTTATAAAGGCTTAGAGGTGGGAGTAATTCTGTGACCTTGCTCCTAGAGGGCTTCTGGAAGGAGTCTATTGTATGAAAGAGAGCAGTTGCCCACTTTCCTTTATAGAATTCTAGATTAACAGGTTAGATACACATGTATAATATAGGCATGGGCACTCGTACAGAGAGGTGGAGTGTGAGCAGCTAATTGCCGGAGACATGCGCATAACTTACAGTGTTTTACAAGCTAGATGTGTGAAATGCCAACCCGTGCTCTGCAAAGACTCCGCTCGCATGTACACTTACCTGTAAAATGCACCCTGTGCAAGATATGTGCATATGTGCAGAATACCACTTAGGCAGAATTTTGGGGGTTAATATTCAAAGCAATTTATTTCTAGCCAGTTAAATTGCCTGCATGGGGCTAACTGCAAATTTTCAGTGGCACTTAACCAGTTTGGTGTTGCTGAAAATAACTGGTTAGTGCCAAAAAGATAACCAATTCTGGTCGCCGCATCTCAAAAAAGATATAAAGGAATTAGAGAAGATGTAGAGAAGGGCGACGAAAATGATAAAGGGAATGGAACGACTTCCCTATGAGGAAAGGCTGAGAAGGTTTGGGCTCTTCAGCTTGGAGAAAAGGCGGCTGAGGGGTGATATGATAGAGGTCTACAAGATAATGAGCGGAGTAGAGCGGACAGATGTGAAGCGTTTGTTTACACTTTCAAACAACAACAAAACCAGGGGACACAAGATGAAGCTAGAATATGGTAGATTTAAAACAAATAAGAGAAAGTTTTTCTTTACTCAGCATGTAGTTAGACTCTGGAACTCGTTGCCGGAGAATGTAGTGACAGCAGCTGACCTTACGGAATTTAAAGGGGGTTTGGACAGATTCCATTGAACATTATTAAAAATTAAGTTTTGTTTTTTTTTTTTTTTTTTTTTTTTTTTGGGGGGGGGGGTTGCCGTGTTCTTGAAGCCTGGATTGGCCACTGTCGGAGACAGGATGCTGGGCTTGATGGACCCTTGGTCTTTTCCCAGTATGGCGGTGCTTATGCACTTATGTTAACCGGCTATTTTGGAGGCGTTCTGCACTTGGCTTTTAAGTGCCATTTTCAGCATTTAACCAGCCAGGTTAACTGCATAAATAGGACCGCATAAAAGTCAGCCCCATTTTTAGCCCAAAGCCGATTAAGTGCTGAATATCACACAGAGGCCCTTTTACAAAGGCACGCTGAAAAATGGCCTGCGGTAGTGTAGACGCTTGTTTTAGGCATGCGCAGAATCATTTTTCAGTGCATCTGTAAAAAAATTCCTTTTTAAAATTTTTGCCGAAAATGGATGTGCGGCAAAATGAAAATTTCCGCGCGTCCCATTTTGGGTCTGAGACCTTACCGCCAGACATTGACCTAGTGTTAAGGTCTAATGCAGTAACCGAGCAGTAATGGTCTATGTGCGTAAAATGCCGATTACTGCCCGATTACCGCCGCATATCGGACACATGTCAAAAATGAAATTACTGCAAGGGCAACACGGTAGCCGAGCGGTAACTCAAAATTGATGCGCGTTGAGCTTGTGTAGGCACCTACATGGCTTAGTAAAAGGGTCCCTTAACCAGCCATGCACTAGCCAGCTCCAGAAACCCGAAAATTCAGTTGCCAGTGCTAAGTTGACTATTATAAAGCAACAGCTATTACTCAAATACAGTAGATTTGAAAGACTTTACATGAAAGCTTCTTCCAAACAAGAACACCATGTTCAATGGTATGTAATTATTAAAAATTAATATATAAGGACCAGTGATGATTCTGAGTGCTCAGATACGGGCATTGAATTTTATTAGCCACTTGGTCCCCACAATGAGGTCTTCAAAAAAATTAATTTGGTGTGTTTTATATACAAGCTCAGACTTTTTATTGCTAGTGATATACAATATCTAGCTTGTGAAATAGAAGTACATTCCATTGACTATTGTGTTTATTTCTACATGGATATGTTTCTACAATAATGGCCATAGCCAGAGGGTAATTTTGTAAAGTCATGCCTAGATAACACATATTTTCACACACCTAGTTTCTAATGGAAAGAGCACCCCTATCTGACTTTATAACATGCTGGCATAGGTATGAAAGAAGATTTATACATGTAGATAGTACCACTTCCACCAACTCTATGGCTGTCTAAATGCTAGCATGTAATTACTCATGTACGCATGTAAATTAGGGGATTTTATAATCTCGACCATACTCCGCTCAAACTTCCCCCTGTGCATGCCCACATGAAAGCATGCACCATACAGTTCTGCATGTACTTTCATGCCAGTTTCTATTATATGTGAGGCCACTTACATGTGTAAAGGACTAAAATATGGCATTTGTGCATGATGTTAGCATCTAAAGCGAGATGGGTCCTTATAAAATTCCTCTTATATAGTTAATTAATCATATTGGATTTCACTTCATTGTGCAATATAGTAAGAAGCCCTGTAGTAAAATGACTAACTTCTAAGCTTACAATAGTTTGTTAATGTGTGAAAATGCTATAAAAAAAAACCAAAACAGGTAAGCAATGAAAACTCATTTGCAGAAATGAATGAGTCATTTGAAAGTGCTTGAAAACGACAGCAGAAAGTGCGAAGATTTATGCCACACTTGGGCAACAGTAGTTATCCGAGATGTAAATCTTTTCTTCTGTATAAAATGATCTCTGTGTGTTGAATAAATTCTGAAAGTAATGTCTAGGCCAGGGCTGCCGAGAGAGATAGCCGGGCCTGGGGCAGGACTGGACCTCTGCACATGCGTGCCTCTACCCTGTGCCGCTGCCTGTCCCCTCCCCTGCACCTTTCTGTCTCTGAATCACTGCTGCGCTGCTCCCTCGCTCTGTCCTCTCCTGCTCCAGTGCTCCTGTGTGCCAGGAGTGGGGACCCAGATGATTGCATTAACGTTAATGTAAAAATCCGGTTCCTGGGCAGCACGCAGGAGCAGGACATACTTGGAAGCAGGTAGGAAGAAGCTTGCTGGCTCCAGCCTGAGCCCGAGCCCAGGCCCCTCCTTGGAGGCCAGGCTTGGAGAATTTTGCCCCCCCCCCCTCTCATTGGACCTGCTCCAGGCTTACTGAAAGTGTGAGAGAAAAAAAGAGGACCATAAATAACAGAGACAAATTAAGAGACTGCCTGTGATTTTTCCTTAACTGTCTCTCTGCTCAGATATTGACCAGTGGAACAAGGTGATCGAGCAGCTGGGAACACCGTGCCCAGAGTTCATGAAGAAATTACAACCCACAGTGCGGAACTATGTTGAAAACAGACCCAAGTATGCAGGCCTCACTTTCCCCAAGCTTTTCCCAGATTCCCTCTTTCCAGCTGACTCAGAACATAACAAGCTCAAAGGTATATTTAGGCAATGTTTTACTGCATACGTAGTCTGAGAATGATACAAAAGTGCAATGCTTTGTTAATGTTGAAGAAAACAAATGTGGCTGTTAGAGTCACAGAACAGAATCGTGTTTACTGTCACACTAGGATGGACTTTGTCTACTGTACCCAGTGATATAGTCAAAAAACAAGAGGCAAGGAACTGGAACCACAAAAATCAGCAAATGTACAAGGCTATGATGCCCGAGTAGCTATGCATCCTCATTTTCTTAGTTTACTCATTGTGAGACAAAGATCAAATCTTTTCACCCTCTCTCTCTCTCTTTCTTTTCTTGACTTTGTCTTTTTCTCTCCATCCACATTATGGTATAATTTACCAGCTCAGAAATAATCACTACCTTATTTCCTGGCTAGCGAGGAATTCATTTTCTCTCCCAGCATGTTGCTTGTATTTAAGGCGCTTCAGGGGAATCTGTATTTCCCCTCCTTTATTTTCTGGTATGGGCTTTGGAACTGCCATGCTCATGACTATAATTTGTCACTTACTTTGTGGAAGAAAATGGCGAGTGCATCAAAATTCATGGCGCTTAAGATGTTAGTGACGAATAAAAAGAATTCCGTCATGAATACCAAGGGCCAAGGGGACCATATTCAAAACCACTTATGCAGCCGGTAGTGGTGCTACCATCTGGTAACTACCTCACTCTTTATTGAAAAACTTCTTTATTGAAAACTCTCAACATTTAAATAATATAAAATCTTACCTAATACCTGAATAATATTAACCCAACACGCTATCACATTCTCACCATTCATTCCTCATTCAGTCATGTGGGTTCCAAACAACCACAGAGCTATTTAAGCATCTAATGCTTTGAATGAGGAGTGAATGGTGAAAATGTGATGTGAGAATGTGATAGGGTGTTGGGTTAATATTATTCAGGTAGTAGATAAGATTGTATATTATTTAAATGTTGAGAGTTTTCAATAAAGAAGTTTTTGGAATTTTCAATAAAGAGTGAGGTAGTTACTAGATGGTTGATATTTTATATTGTAACTAGAGTGAAAAAGTGATACTTGGATAGTAATTTATGTATATTCATTGGGGATATTGTGACAACCCAGCTGGCTGGATGTGCCCTGAGGATTGGGCTGAGAAGCATTGACTTAGGAAGCCTCTGATATTCCAGATCTGGTGCTGAGATCTTAACAGTCAATTTTTTAAAGGGGGGGTGGGGGTTCAAACACACACACACACACACACACCAGTAAATTTTCAAACACAAGATGCCCCTGTACATTGTGTTATGAGACAAACGGTCCTTTAAACATGTGAATTACTGTGCTCTGTTAGTGCATGGTTGTGGTAACACTTGTTGCAGTGGCTTGACTATTTTAACTGCAGAGTATGGAAAGGGAAAAAGTATGGTGTGGACTGCGCCTTGCACTCAACGCTTGGTAACTTACTGCTTGTCCACTCCTTATGTTTATTTTGAATCTTGTTATACTGCACTTTGCAACAGCATAGGTGGCATTAATGACCTGCATTATCTGTTAAGCATGTAACATGGGATAAGTGTATTGTCTCTGTGTTAACTACATGGGCAGATGCTGGGCATGCCTTCAACAGTTAATGCAGGGGCTTTGAAACTACCATGGCAAATGCCATATGGTAAAAGTAAGCATGTAAATGAAAACAGCATTGAACAATGTTATAAAAGGTCCACTATATGCATACATTTTGAAAACTTAAATATAGGTATGTGGTTTCCAACCACACTCACAAAATGTCCCACTCCACCCCCTCATGAATGCCAGTTTATAATGTGGCTAACGACACGTGTTGTAGACTTAGTGCCACAGTTCAGTGTTGTACTGGTCAGCAGCAGTGTGTGGTGTGTATGGGGTGAGGGGAGTAATATTTTATGGCTAGTTAAAAACTGGGAGAATTTAGTCCATTCTTTCTCTCAACCTGTACGATTCTGTAACTCTTTCTTCTCCTAGAGCATAGTCTAATGTAGAGGGGCACATCTGAGTACTGCAAAATACATCTCAGCTTGCTGCAGCCCCTGGAATAATTATGGGGAAATAGAATAATCTAAACATAGAAACAGAGAAAATTACAGCAGATAATGATGAAATGGCCTATACAGTATTCTCATCTCTACCAACTACTATTTATTTTACTTCTTTATTTACTGGCTTTTTGAAGAAATTCACCCAAGACAGTGTACAACAAGATCAATCTGGACATAAGCAATAGACAACTACAGAAAACAAATATTCAAATATTATAAAATATTCACATATTCATATTATGTCATGGTATGCTACTTATAATGTAGACAGCATAAAGGATTAAATTCTGTAAATGGCACCTAAAAGGTCAACACCAAAAAAATAGCACTTAATGCTATTCTATAAATGGCGTTTAAAGTTAGGCACTCTTTATAGAATAGCGCTTAGCGCTGGGACCCGTGACTACATTTAGGCACGACCATTTACACGAATGAAACCTTGGTGTAAATCCCCGCCCTAAATTGGGTGCAGATACCGTTATTCTATAACAATGTGCATAAATTGTGGAAATGCCCCCGAGCTGCCCGTGTCCCCTTTTTTTTTTTTTTGTTACATTTGTACCCTGCGCTTTCCCACTCATGGCAGGCTCAATGCAGTAGGCAATGGAGGGTTAAGTGACTTGCCCAGAGTCACAAGGAGCTGCCTGTGCTGGGAATTGAACTCAGTTCCTCAGTTCCCCAGGACCAAAGTCCACCACCCTAACCACTAGGCCACTCCTCCACGGACCCACACATAAAATTTATGCACATAAATTTTAATTAAATCCAATTAGCACCAATAATTGCTTGTTAAGAAGCCACTTGCTGTACACTGCCTTGGCTGAATCCTAATAAATAAATTATCATCACTAATTGACTTGTTGTTTAATTAAACTGCATGCGCAAATTGGGCACGCGCCAAAATTTGTGTGTGCAATTTTTTCCCAGTTATAGAATTTGGGAGGAAGTGTAAGCAGAGGTGAAACATATAGGCAAATAAAAGAGGGCCCCTTTTACACAGTGGTGGTAAGCCCAAAGCGGCCTTACTGTGTGCTAAAAAAGTAGTAGCACTTGGCTACTGCAGCAGCCCGGTGGTACTTCCCACCACCAGTGCACTGTCATATTCGGCGCTACAAAAATAATCACTGCACGGTTACCGCAGGGTTAGCGTGGGAGCCATTACTGTCACCTCAATTGGTGGCAGTAAGGGCTCCTCCCAAAATGGCCACATAAAAGAACTGGATTAGACCAGACACACCGGAGGCAGGATGGTGTACAAACTGATTTATGGAAAATATGAAAACTCGGTGTGGTTGCATTTTGACCTCCATATGCATCAGGGGTACTTAAATCTCAAATCAGCTTTGTAACAACTTAAAATAATTAAATTGTAGATCAATCCATAGCCAGCAACAGAACAATGAGAGTGTTTCAAGAAATGGGACTTGCTGAGCCTCCTGCAAGTCTTTAATTATTTTGGGGAGCAAATATCTCTTTTGAATTGTGATATGAAGCTGTTTTGCGGTTTATATATTCTTGATGCAGGCGGAGGTCAAAATGCGGCCTCTTCAGGATTTTATATTTTCAATAAACTGGTTTGTGTGCTATACTGCCTCTGGTCTGATCCAGCTCTTTTCTGTTGTCCAGGATTGGGTGCAGCAGTTCCATATTCCATTGTTACAGTCTAGCACAGAGCTTAAAGCGACTGCTGTCACTGCGAATGCTCCTAGGTTCCACCAGATTAGATGTTCAAACTAGGGTAGCCAGAACTCTTTTCTCTACTTTTACTGTGGCTAATTGGCTAGGGCGATAGGGCCTGATGTCCTCTCCTCTCACATAAAGGTCAGTGGCTGAGGAGGCTAAGAGCCAAAAACAAAGATTTGAAAAGCACAGGGCTTTGCACCTCTAGCAAGTTTCTTCCCTTGATTATAATACTGGGCAAGGGAAACCCCTCCTTTCTGGAAACTGTAAGGTGAAAGCTAAGTTAAAAGTATATTGCCTAGTAGAGCCACCAGGTGTCACTATGGGTACCCTTAAAGCAGGACCTCAGGGTCTGTAAAAAGGGATAAGAGATAAGCTGATTCCAAAGACCAATTATGTGCTTGCATCTTTCCATTTTTCTTAATTTGTTGTTTGCATTCATTTACCTGTTCTTCTGTTACTCCTTTGCTTAATTGATCTGTATTATAATCTATGTATATTTTATTTTGCCTTGATTTATTTGATAAAACATTTAGATATTGTTATGAAATGCTATATAACAAATAAATTTGAAACATAAATATAAACAAACCTGGGGCTGAAAATCAGTGGTAAGACTTAAGGAGGTCACTTTAGAATCTTCTATAAAGTAAATAGCGACATTTACACATGTCGATTGGCTACACATATAAATAGCGATTCCAGAAAATCAATGTGGGGTAGATTCTACGAAGGGCACCAAAATTAGGTGGTAAAAATATGGGAGCTAAGCCCCAAATATATAGCAACAATGGTGTACAAAATTGCCATTATAGAATAAGGCATCAGTATGCGCGAACCTGTCTTTAGGCGTGAGCACTTATGCCATGTCAAAGGCTGGTGTACATGCTGACACCCAAAGTAGACAGTTATGCGTGTGACTGATAGTATTCTGTAACTTACACATGCAACTTCAACACATGACCCTGACCTACCCATGGGCATATATATCCCTTTTGTAGTTGTGTGACACAACATTTAGGCACTATGGGGGAAATTCTATATATGGTGCCTAAAAAATTGGCGCTGAAATCAGTGCTAAGCGTATTCTATGAGTGTCACCTAGATTTAGGCGCGGTATATAGAATTCACTTAGTTGATATCTCAGTGCCTTAAAACTATGCGCTTCCATTTACGCCAGCGGAAATGTGGCGTAAATCCCAGTGTGTAGATTTAGGTTCACTGGGCCATATGCTATAACTAGGTGTGTAAATTTTGGAACGCCCATTTCCCCGCCTATAACCATGCCCCTTTTTGCCTGTGTGCGTTAGAAATTAGACGCACTGAATTACAGAATACACTTAGCGAGTTGTGTTTATTAAGAGCTGTTATCAATGCTGATTAGCTTGTTAAGCCAATTAAATTATGCACATTATTATAGAATATGCTTGGATTTTGCCTCGGATCTCTAGGTACGCTATATAAAATCTTAGGGTATGTTTATAGAATAGTGACTAAGTGCAGTTACATGCGTAATCCAAATTAGTGGCAATTATCACCATTTAACACCAGTTAAGGGCTATTATTTGTACTAAAGGCCAATTGGCACCTTATTAACAAGTTAGGGTGTCCTTTTACCAAGCTGCGGTAAAAAGAGTAGCGGTGGGGGCCATTTTCCCGCACGCTGTGGCCCTTTTTACCACAGTGGGTAAAAAAGGCTGAAAATAGCCATGGCCATGTGGTAAGATTGCTCTTACCACATGACCTTGCTGGGGGGGGGGGGGGGGGGGGGACACTTACCACCACCCATTGAGGTGGTGCTAAGGGCTCCCTTGCTAACCTGGCAGTAACCGTGTAGCGCGCGGTGCTGCCAGGTTACCACAGGGTTAGCGCCATGCTAAAAAATACAGGGGGATTTTTCCTAGCGTGGCAAATGGCGCACACTGGGGCTGGAACTACCACCAGTGCCCGAGTTGGGCCAGTGGTAGTTCCAGATAAGCATGTGGTAAGCCTGCATTGGGCTTACCGTCGCTTTGTAAAAGGGCCCTAGGCTTGCAACTGGCACCATTCTATAACTTGTGCACCCAAATTTGCGCACTAGTCAGAAATTTGGGGGCCCAGCTTTATAGAATCCAGGTGTATAAACACATACAGATGCCCGGGAGACAGAGATTTCGGGGGGTGGGGGTGGGGAGGTTAAGGGTAACAGAGGCATGGTTTCAGTGGGACATTTCTATGTATTTATTTATTGAGATCTATTAACCACCTTTATGCACAGATTCACCCAAGGTGGTTTAACCACAGCAGATCCAGTTTAACATAAAACTTACAATTTTGTTAACATCGTAAACAATAGTAAAATAATCAGCTATAAACATAGATACAATAAATGAGGTAAACTTGGAAATATGATGTCAGTACAATACAAACAATACTATAATAGCATGGAAGAATATTCAAATTACAGATATAATATGATGTCAACATAATATCAATGAAACACCCTAATAAGCTGGCAATAGAACATTCAAATAACACAGATGTTAATGGTAGCTTCCCTGTTCAATTGGCTCCACTTATATGTATAATTTTCTGAGATGAGACCAATCTATCTACCTTTCTACAGTATCTATATATCTCTATCTTTCTACCTACAGAATCTATATATCTCTGTCTATATATTTATCTATATAAGTGCTGGCACTTATATATTGGAAGCTGCTGAGTGAGGCCACCCTTTTTCTCAATATGTACTATTGTAAACTCTCTGCTCCTGCTGTAGGTGCTGACAAACTTTTAAACACAGGAGCCTAAACCCTTAATCAGCCTCCTTTCTACCACTGCATCTTAATGCCTGAAGTTGGTTTCTCTTTCAGTATTTTTACTCGATCTGACTTCTACAATGGCATTACTGCAAAAATCAATTGTTATTATGATCTGCATGGTGTGAAGGAGTTAATGACAACTTCTGTTTTGAAATTATGGAGAAATTGATTTCTGCAGTGATATTGCCATTGGTTTTATGATGAGTTGCATGGTCTATAGGATTATAAATGGATTTCTTTTTCATTGTTGTTGGTCATAAATCAACCCCAACAGTGGGATTAATACAGATATTGATTTGTATCACATTGATTTATAATTTGTAGAATATGAAGGGCTAAGATTTGATCTTCACCCTTCAGTTATTCAATAGTTTATAAAAAGATTGAATCCTGGTAACTTCAACCTGTTTTCTGTTTGTTGGAACAGACCTACCAACCTTCTGATCAAAGCTGAAACTTTAAGCACTTTTACTGAAGTAGTTTGCAAATTCTCCCCCCCCCCCCCCCCACACACACACTAAGAGATTTAGAGAGGTAGTAGAGAACAATTTTATAAGGGGGCACCTAGCTAAAGAACCTTTTAAGGTACCTATGTTAAGGCTATTTTTATAAAGACAATTAAGTGGGCCTTTTATAATATAGGAATATATAGGCGTTTAGTGTTCTTCTCTCTCTCCTGATAGGCTCTGTCTATGCAGGAGGTTAACATGCAGTTAACCAGAGTATAGAACATCACTGTGGAGACTCAGAACTCTTGAACCAAATCTTCTTTAATGCGAATCAAACAAAGGAAATATGACTTACAGTTAGATGTGCTGAACAAGAGTCTCTGCCATGCAGAACTGGGAGTCTGTTCTCTACCAGCTCACCCTGTAACCGAGGAAGCCAGGAAACCTCAGAACTGGCTAATGAGTAGATGCTGTCAATACTTTTAAATGGTAAAAACCTGGTCATTTACAGTAGCTTGAAAGAGGAGGAGTGTGCAACAGGCACAGCTGTCAGCTTACAGTTCTTAGAAAACCATGTTACTGTCACACTCTCAAACCCCAAAATGAGAGAAGAAGGGCAGGCTACATCCCAGCATACACAGGAGCAAAAGCCTGCTAATAGGAAAAGTCCCAAAAGGCATAGGGAACTGGGACATGTGCTCAGGAAAAGCCTATTACAGAGTACTACAGGAAGACTAATTTTGTAGTCCAAAGGCACTTCCTGTCTTTCTTAAAGGCACAAGCACTGTAAACTGTTACAGGCAATGCAAACTAATATATCAATGTCTAACATATACATAAATAATAAACAACCTGCTTCCATGAATATGGAGGCAGAACATTTAGCGTACACTAAAAATGCTAGCGCGCCTTTGTAAAAGGCCACCTAAGTAAGTTATCTGTGTGCTGGCCAATACTCAGTTAACTCTCCAGGATTTAGGAAGCTATTTCTGAAATTGTAAATATCTGTCATGGCCTCGGGGGTCTTTGCAAACTGTTGCAGACTCAGGGAAACCATGAGCTCTTGTGCTACTACTAAACAGGCAGGACTAGAGCAGATTAGTGCAATAAGCACACAGGCAGGAATGGGGTACACAAGAACTGAGCTTGGCTAGGCAGGATCATAGTACATAGGAGCAGAGCTTGACTAGGCAGGAACAGGGTACACAGGAGCAGAGCTTGACTAGGCAGGAACAGGGTACACAGGAGCAGAGCTTGACTAGGGAGGAACAGGGTACACAGGAGTAGAGCTTGACTAGGCAGGAACAGGGTACACAGGAGCAGAGCTTGACGGCAGGAACAGGGTTCACAGGAGTAGAGCTTGACTAGGGAGGAACAGGGTACACAGGAGTAGAGCTTGACTAGGGAGGAACAGGGTACACAGGAGCAGAGCTTGACTAGGGAGGAACAGGGTACACAGGAGTAGAGCTTGACTAGGCAGGAACAGGGCACATAGGAGCAGAGCTTGGCTAAGCAGGAGCAGAGTACACAGGAGCAGAGCCAAGTAAAGCTAGAAGAAAGGCACTCAAATGGGCCACAAGGCCAAACTGGAACCCGTGCACACCAGAGCCCTCTCATACAGGCCGCAAAGCTGAACTGGAACCTAAGCACAATTGCAGAAGGCAAAAGAGAAGGCACGCACACATAGGCAGAAGCAGACTAGGCAGAACTCAAGGCAAGGCAGACTAGGCAGAACACTAGGCAAGGCAGACTAGGTAAAACACTAGGCTGGGCCGCACGGCCATTCAAAGGAAAAAGGGAGACCACACAGAGATGCAACTCAAGGCTGGGCTACACGGGACACAACAGAAGTGCCAACCAAGCACTCAGGCAACAAGCAAAAATCAAGACAGAAGTGCTAACCCTAGCACACAGGCAGACAGTAACCAAGACAGAAGTGCTAACCCTAGCACACAGGCAAACAAGAACCAAGGCAGAAGAGCCACGCAGGCACACTAGCAAACAAAAGAAACTATCCTGTCTCTGCCTCTGGATTTTCTAGGTATTAATTGGAGAGTGCTGTGGCAGTCAGAGTAGATATTCAGTAGCACTCTTCAGGTAAGTCTTGTTGGAGTAGGATAGAGATATGCAAAGTGAAATTGTTATGCACTCTAGAATAATAATAAACGCCATGCCTCCTTACTTAGCTGTCCGAGCTCTGACTCCTTCTAGTTTATGTTTATACTACTAGGCTAAAAACAAATGTAACATTGGGAGAAATTCAACAGAGAAGCTGTATGACTTTATCCCTGCTGTTCCAAAGCTTGGTTTTTGTGCATGAGTGCCTATTCCTATGCAGTCTTTTTCTGTTTTAGGTGTCCAGCCAATGAGAGCAGGCTGCCTGTAGATTCTGGCAGGATTTGGTTCCAGGTTTGTTTTTTTTTAAGCAACCCTAGAGATCCTAGGGTTGCCCTTTTGGTAATTTTTTGTTTGTAGCACCTGCTTGGAAACTCAGACCTTCTGGCACCAGAACCTTTCAGAGATTTGGTTAAATCAATGGAAGTTGATGGAAGTGAAGGAGGGATTTGATGCTTGTAGGATGTTCCTGGTGGTAGGAAGTAATATAAACTCCTGTTTTGCCTGCCAAAATTATATTTGGTCATCTCCTGCCTCTGACTATTCCTCTCATAAGGAGAGACCCTATTTTTCCTGCCATGCCTGTACCGGTATTGTGAACTGCAAAGAATCAGCCTGCCTATACCCCCATAGAAAAGCATCACAGGCATTTGTTTTTGAACAAGGATTCAGGAGTTTCTGGGACCAGAACCAGAAATGGAAAAGTTACTGCCTGACACTGTGTGGTGGCATGAGGAACCACTGCACTCCAATAGAATCCAGGTGAAGGAGAGGGAGATTGGAACCGTGTGTAAAACAAAAAAAGAGCAGAGGTAAACCCCTAACAGTCCACAAACAGAAACAAAAAGAAGAAAGGGGTAGACCAATGTGATTCCAAAGTAAGTGGTTTATTGATGAGTAATAGCTAACAGTGACTCGACACAGTCCTGTGTTTCGGCACCTGATGCACCTGAAGCCAAACATATATCTTTCTGTCAAATAACATAAATACAGTAAAAACTGTTAACTAAAAACATAATATTAAATACATATACAAAAGAGCCACGTATACAAGTATATGTGGAGGGGCATAATCGAAAGGGATGCCCAAGTTTTGCTGAGGACGTCCCGGTGAAGGGGCGGGGAAACCTGTATTATCGAAACAAGATGGACATCCATCTTTCGTTTCGATAATACGGTCGGGGCTTCCCAAATTCTGAAATTTCGGTCGTCCTTAGAGATAGTTGTCCCTAGACTTGGTTGTTTCTGATTTTCGGCGATAATGGAAACCAAAGACACCCATCTCAGAAATTACCAAATGCAAGCCCTTTAGTCGTGAGAGGAGCCAGCATTCAGTGCACTGGTCCCCTTGACATACCAGGACACCAACTTGGCACCCTAGGGGGCACTGCAGTGGACTTCATAAATTGCTCCCAGGTACATAGCTCCCTTACCTTGTGTGCTGAGCCCCCCAAATCCCCCCAAAACCCACTACCCAAACTGTACACCACTACCATAGCCCTTACGGGTGAAGGAGGTACCTAGATGTGGGTACAGTGGGTTTCTGGTGGGTTTTGGAGGGCTCACATTTACCACCACAAGTGTAACAGGTAGGGGAGCATGGGCCTGGGTTTGCCTGCCTGATGTGCACTGCACCCACTAAAACTGCTCCAGGGACCTACAAACCAAAAGACTATACTACAAAACTGAAATTGGACCAAATTACAAGGACACACACAAACTTTTCCAACTTGTGAATAAACTGCTAGACACCACACCAGTCACGAACAACAGCAAAGACACACCAGGGGCTGAAAACCTCGCGAAATACTTCAAAGAGAAAATAGTACAACTGCAACTCAAATTTCCTGCCAGCCCCATCGAATACGCTGCACTCCTAGACTGCCTAGACCCAGACCCTGGAGTATACCCAGCAGATAGGATTTGGAATGAATTTGAGATATTATCAGAAGATCTCATCTCCCAACCGCTTAAAAGATTCGCCAAATCTCATTACAAACTAGATATATGCCCAAATAACCTTATGAAATTGGCCCCCAACACTTCATAACAGATCTAACGAAACACGTGAATTTTATGCTACAAAATGGACTCTTCCAAAAGGAGAAAGGAAACATTCTACTCACCCCCATACCCAAAGATGCAAAGAAAAACGCGAGTGAATTAACCAACTATAGACCAGTTGCATCCATTCCCTTAATAACCAAAATAACAGAAGGAATGGTAACCAAACAACTCACAGACTATCTAAACAAATTCTCAATATTACACGACTCCCAATCAGGATTTCGTTCTAATCACAGTACTGAAACAGTATTAGTTACGCTCATGACGAAATTCAAACAAACGATTGCAACCGGCAAGAATATATTACTTCTACAATTCGACATGTCAAGCGCCTTCGACATGGTTGATCATGGAATCCTACTACACATCCTTGAATACTTCGGCATCGGAGGCAATGTTCTTAATTGGTTTAAAGGATTCCTAACCACGCGCTCATATCAAGTGACTTCAAATTCGATTACATCAGCCGCATGGACTCCTGAATGTGGAGTTCCACAGGGATCGCCCCTTTCACCGACTATATTCAACCTAATGATGACACCTCTAGCCAAACTACTATCTAACCAAAACCTCAACCCATACATTTACGCCGATGATGTAACGATCTACATCCCATTCAATCAAGACCTAAAAGAAATTTCCAACGACATCAACCAAAGTCTACACATCATGCACTCCTGGGCAGATGCCTTTCAGTTAAAACTCAACGCAGAAAAAATCCAATGCCTAGTACTTACCTCTCAACATAACCACCATCAAGACACCATCATCAACACACCAAACTTAAACCTACCCATCTCAGAGACCTTAAAAATTCTTGGAGTTACCATTGATCAACACCTAACACTTGAGAATCATGCGAAAAACACAACCAAAAAGATGTTCCAATCAATGTGGAAATTAAAAAGAGTAAGACCATTCTTCCTGAGGACCGTCTTCTGTAATCTGGTACAGTCATTAGTACTCAGTCATCTAGATTACTGCAACTCACTCTACACTGGCTGCAAAGAGCAAATACTCAAAAAACTCCAAACAGCCCAGAACACGGCAGCCAGACTCATATTTAGAAAATCAAAATACAAGAGCGCGAAACCCCTTCGAGAGAAGCTACACTGGCTCCCACTCAAAGAACGTATCATGTTCAAAGTATGTACCCTAGTACATAAGATCATCCATGGCGATGCTCCAGCCTATATGTCAGACCTGATAGACCTACCATCCAGGAATGCCAAAAAATCTTCTCGCACATTCCTTAATCTTCATTTCCCCAACTGTAAAAGTCTAAAGTACAAATTAATGCACACATCAACCTTTTCCTATATGAGCGCACAGTTCTGGAACGCACTGCCACATCACCTGAAAGCGGTCTATGAATCGACCAACTTCCGGAAACTACTAAAGACCCATCTCTTCGACAGGATTTATCACAAAGACCAAGTCATATGAAACTCCCACATATACCCTGAATGTAAATTAATGCCTTCTGCTTTTTTACTATCATGTATTCCATTACCATGCAACCCAAATCCTTCTGTAACACCAAATGTCTACTCCCTTCTCATTTCCACTATCCATGATATATTGTAAGCCACATTGAACCTGCAAAGAGGTGGGAAAATGTGGGATACAAATGCAATAAATAAATAAATGGACCTGAGTATGACATTTGAGGCTGGCAAAAAATATTTTTAAAGATGTTTTTTAGGGTGGGAGGGGGTTAGTGACCACTGGGGGGAGTAAGGGGAGGTCATCCACAATTCTCTCCGGTGGGCATCTGGTCAGTTTGAGCACCTTTTTGTGCCTTGGTCGTAAAAAAAACAGGACCAGGTAAAGTTGTCCAAGCGCTCATCAGGGACGCCCTTTTTTCAATTATGGGTCAAGGACATCCATGTATTAGGCACGCCCAAGTCCTGCCTTCACTACGCCTCCGACACGCTCCCGTGAACTTTGGTCATCCCCACGATGGAAAGCAGTTGGGGACGCCCAAAATCGGCTTTCGATTATACTGATTTGGGCGACCATATGAGAAGGACGCCCATCTTCCAATTTGTGTCGAAAGATGGGCGTCCTTCTCTTTCGAAAATGAGCCTGATAGTTATCAAATAACAGCTGTGCGATAAAAATGTTATACAAAATAAAGCATTGATAAGTTTAAAAAATAAAAACTGATAAAACAATATGATAACAACTAATAAGCATTTAAACTAATAATAAAGCAGGACTAAGAAGATAAATGCAACATAAATATATTAAAAAAACAATGTATAGATATAAACATAAATCTAAAATACTCTATGCATTGAATATAAAGTCACAAAAACACTAAAAAAGTGTGTTCAATGTATGGCCACATTAACACTATCCAAAATATATCTTAACATAAAAAGAAATAATGTACATACCAACCACAAATGATGACCAAGGGACAATAAGAGCAAATGTGTCCACTAAAACAGCATCTAATCAAAAGAGATATAATTCAATGAATGGAAAGAACATGGGAGCAAGTAGCACTACATAAATAATTAGCATGTCATAAAAACATAAGTATGTATAGTAATGTTAAGACACAGTAATGAGGCACTGTGTTCCTAAAAACGTACATATACAATGCTACTGTAGCAGGGAGACAATAAAATAGAAAACAGAACATATATATGTTTTTTTTTTAATGGTGAACAACAGAGATGGCCAAATGACAAGTTTTATGAACAGTTCCAATTTTAAAATTGAAAGGACATAGTATTCAAACATAGATATGTGATCACGTGATAATTTCTCCCCTGGTCATCCAGGGCTTGATTTGTTCCTTACAGTTTTGTGTTCCATGAGAAAGCATCTGTAATAAGATTTTGCGAAAAAGAATGTCCTGTAAAAAGCTATATTCAGCAGATATTCAAGGTGGTCCAAATTTATTCATTATTCTTCCAGAGATATTTGGGACATATAGGAATCAGAGCCAGCCAAGACACCCTAGTAATGCCAACCGGGCTGCCTGTCAGTGGTCTTTACTAATTTTTAAGTCAGGGCCACTTTGGATCTAAAAGACCTGAAGGAGAGCTGCCAAATGTCTTCCTGTGCAAGGCCATGACACTGTTGACCAGCATGTGTCAATGACATCCATCCTCACCAGCCCACCTTCAAACTTTTCATTGAGGGTATCTTCAGGGAGGAGAACATTTCCACATGCATTCTCTTTGTCTATTGAGAAATGTCTTGTCCTTCAGGCATGCGACTCTTCCCATCCACTTCCTCTTTTCTGTCGTGAGCATGGTTACAGAGGCAGATAATAGTAAAAACACCCAGAAAGAAGATAGGGCCACCCCAGAGATCTCCAGGGGCGGCTGTTGGCCCCCATGCCTTACACTGAAGAACACTGATGTATTTACTTCTGCTTAGAACGGAACTGTCATGTGCTTTCTTAAGGTTTTTGCTAAGACGTAAGGCTAAATAAATGTTTTCATATTTAAATGAGATAAAGTGGAGGTTAAAGAGAGGGTAAGTGTTTTTAGCTGTTTGCCCCTAGTTTGCATGCCATGCTATGAGGTTGATCTGAGAACTTCCTCCGTCCTATTCCGAATGTTGCTTATAGCAGCAAGGTGGCTTTGCATTTTGAAAAAAAGAGACAGTGACGCTCATGCATTTTATAATGAAGATGATAAATGGAATATAGAGTCAGGCTAAAACTCTAAGAGCCAGTTCTATGACTGGGTGCCCCTATTTAGGCTCCCTGAGGGTGCGCAGTAGGAGCCTATTCGGTTCTAGTTTAACCTGCTAGTGACATGCCTATCATCTAGGCACTTGTACTTACGCCAGCTATAGACCTGGTGTAAATGCGGCAACTGTGTGCTAGGTAAGTTAATCAGGAATTTTCAGAATAGCGCTTAGGCAGAATTTTTGTATTTATATACTTATATGCCATTATTATAAACATTTTTATGTGTAACATGCGTAAAGTGGGCTCCTAGCTAGTCATGCTTTTCTGGGATTTATGTGTGCTTGTCGGACATGGTGGAATGGGCCTATAGGTAGCCATTTTCAAACAGAGGGTATGACTGTTTTTTATTTTTTGTTTCATTAATAAATGTTTTATTAGATTTAATAGAACAATATATACAAACTATCAAAATGACCGTGCAGTTATACATCAAAAATTCCCATCTTTATTCCCCCCCAAACAACTCTCCTCCACCCTTAGAACCTCCCCCAGCAAACTTCACTTCTTCCCTCCCTATTACTCTAGAGTCCCACCTTTATAGGCGAGTACTGTGGTTTCTTCAGCACCTGTCTCAGTTATTTTTATTTACCCAATCTAATGACTGCATTTTAGCTATAAATTTGTCTAATTCCTAAGCTGGAATGAATTGAGCTTCCTTTGAGAAATACCGGTTCTGCTAAATGGTTTACATACTAATGGTTGTGTATTATTACTGCAGTATACAGTCTAGAGGTAATTCAACCTATTTCCATTTATGTTAAAAATGCTTTTAATATATATGGAAATTGTTTTATTGTTTTAAATCCATTAAATACACTTACCCTTAGAAATGAGTTTCTTCTAGAATTAAGCTGAATATGTGAGAATAAACTCTCATTGGTTGATTTGTTTACTTTATCCTACCCAGTGGTCAACTCTAAGCAACTGAAGCATGGCTCAAGATTTTTTTTTCCATATGGGTAGAATTGGGAGCATGCCCAATTTGGAGAAGACCCACAATGACTTTTCTACCCATTTAACAATATTAATTAAAGCAGCAGATTGCTAATTTTATTATGGCTTTCCTTGTTCTAGCTAGTCAAGCCAGAGATCTTTTGTCAAAGATGTTGGTGATTGACCCTGCAAAGCGGATATCGGTGGATGAAGCCTTACAACACTCGTACATTAATGTCTGGTATGACCCTTCAGAAGTAGAAGCGGTAAGACCTTGCCTTTTATTTATTTCCATTTTCCAATGTAATTTGTAAAACACTGATGATCCACAATCCAAAGTCAGATTCACTATCACTGTGGGTGAGTGGATACTCGCAGCATTCATAAGGCAGGAACGTTGTGAAGATAGTATGGTGATGACAATGCTGCTTGCAAAGGAGTTGGTTCATGTGATCAGGGTTCACACCAGTCTTAAAAGGAAAATGAAAGCCACATTGGCTACTGTTTAGATCAGGGGTTCTCAACCCAATCCTCAGGACCCACCTAGACAGTCAGGTTTTCAGAATACCCACATTGAATATGCATGAGATAAATTTGCATGCGTGTAAACGTTTATTTTCTTTTCAGGGTAGTAGATATGTCTTTTTATGAACCCGCACAGCTTCATTTTTTCTTGGAAGGAAAAGGTGTTTCTGTACCTTCTACATAAAGCTCCTAAATCATGGTCTGTAATAGTTGTAATTAGTAGAGGAACTCTCTGTATTTTCTATTCCATTTTTTCTTTACCTTTCCCTTAATTCCAGCTTCATATGGAATGTGTCCTTGGTTTCTCCTTAATTGTGGACTGTTTAGAATTGTACTTGTTTTCCTTGTACCGTGCTAAAATGTTAATTAGCTTTTTGTACATTTCTGATTTTCCTTTGCAAAGTGTATTCTTTGTTGTTAACTTAAAATGCAAAGACAAAAAGTTAAATTTGCATGTACTACCTCCATTGTATTCAACTCTGTCTGAAACATATTCATTGTAGATATCCTGAAAACTTGACTGGCTAGGTGTGTCCTGAAAATTGGGATGAGGACTTCTCATTTAATAGATAGTTTTGGATAAGCTAAATATATACTACCATACTTCCAAGTTTCCAGGTTTATTAACATTTTCTACCCTGCCTTATGGGCATGCCATCTAGGCGGCATGCAATCTATTAAGGAACAAGACAGAAGTAAAAAGTCTCACAATACAGACAGCATTGGGGAGAGGGGGGAGAACCGCAATAAAAATAGGAAAGAGGGGTTGGGGTAAAGACATAAGATAAGCTTTGATGTCTTCCAAGGAAGCCTGAGGGTCTTCCCATGTGTGTGAGGGGATTAGCAAAAAGCATCATTGAAAAGAAATGTTTTTAAATCGGCTTTGAATTGGGTAAGAGATGTTTGTAATTGTAGTTGAGGAGACAGTGAACTCCATAATTATGAACCTTGTACAAAAAATATAGATGCTCTGGTGTGCTCATGAACTATCTCTTTATAGCTGACTACGAGATCTAAGAGTGTGAGATGGAGAATAGTGAATTAGATGCCGAGAGAGATAAGCAGGCTCTCCTGAAAATACTAGAAGTAGTTTGTAGGTGACCCTATGTGAAATGGGCAGCCAGTGGGCTGATTTTAGAAGTGATGTAACTCTATTAATAATTTGAATCACTGTATTTTGCATTTATTAAATTTAGTACTAGTTCAGTGAAGTGCCTCTTATTTATGTGGGCCCAGGAACCCTGTAGATGCAAGTTCTGTTTTATGCCTTTCAGGTGTGGAACTGCTTTATAAGCAGCATAAAGAGGTCTTCACCTAGGATTTTTCTAGCTGGGTACCCCAGTGGGATGCACCCAAGGGAGGAGCTGTGGGTTTCCTTAGTTGACTTAAGGCCCCGTTTTTGTTGGATAGGTGGGTTTTCTTGGTTTCGTTTCTGCCAGCTACCAGCCCTAAGACTTGTTAAGGCAAGGCCGCAAGTTCCCTCCTCCCAACCAGGTCTAAGGGCAAAAGAAAAGGAGATACCTCCAGAGAAGGATAGCAAATTCTAAATTCCTGTACAGAAGCAGTCTTGTTTCAAGATGTGGAAGTGAGGTGCAGAACTTGTGATGGGAACTCTGTTGAACCCACAGAGTGAAGGGGGCCAGGAAATGGATAATGTACGAACGAGGTGTAGGACTTGGATGTGATTGTATGTGATGATCTTAAGGTGGCCAAACAGGTAGAAAAGGTGACAGCAAAAGCTAGAAGGATGCTTGGGTGCATAGGGAGAGGAATGGCCAGTAGGAAAAAGGAGGTGAATATAAGACTCTGGTGAGACCTTATGTAGAATATTATTACAATTCTGGAAACCACACCTTCAAAAAGATATAAACAAGATGGAGTTTGTCCAGAAGGCATCTGTTAAAGTAGGCAGTGGTCTTCATCATAAAGCATATCCAGACAGATTTAAAGATCTCAATATGTAATCTTTGGAAGAAAGGTGGGGGAGGGGAGATATAATAGAGACATTTAAATACATACAAGACATAAATTCACAGGAGGCAAGTCTCTTTCAATTGAAAGGAAGCTCTGGAACAAGGGGGCATAGGATGAAGGTGAAAGGGGATAAACTCAGAAGTAACCTGAGGGAAGGGAAATGGGACTTAATATACTGCCTTTCTGTGTTTTTTGCAACTACATTCAAAGCACTTTATATAGTATATAGAGGTACATATTTGTACCTGGAACAATGGAGGATTAAATGACTTGCCCAGAGTCACAAGGCGCTGCAATGTGAATTGAACCCTGCTCCCCAGGATCAAAGTTCACTGCACTAACCACTAGGCTACTCCTCCACTGAGAAAATGCTGCTTCATGAAAAGGGTGATGAATTCGTGGAACAGCCTCCTGGTGGAAGTGGTGGAGATTAAAACAGTATCTGAATTCATGAGAGCTTGGGACAAGTACATAGGATCTCTAAGGGAGTGATAGGGAGAGTAGATGGCATGAATGGGCAGACTGGATAGGCCATATGGTCTTTATTTGCCTACAGTTTTCTATGTTTCTATAGTATCTAGAGGCAACTCCAGAGGGGAGAGGTGTTTGATAGTGTGCCTGAACTCAGGGGATCCAGGAAATGAACTGGAGGAAGGGAGGAGCTCAGTGGTACGGGACTGGAGTCCATCTTGGTAGTGAGACTCACATGGAGATAACCCAGTTATGGGTTATGAGGTGAGATAACCCAGTTATGGGTTATGAGGTCTACAAGGGAACAAAGGAGACTTGGGAGTTGAAGTTTTGGAAATATTTTACAAGTGTCTTCCTAGAACATATGAACCCAGTTTAAAGTTCACCAATGTTTCAGTAAAGTTCAGCATTTGTAGTGCACTGGTACTTCTGGATGTTTAGATCTTGCTGATCAGTTATGTTATGACTTACTTGTTCAGGAGTGCTGTATTTTGTGATACTGTTTTGAGAAATGTTCAAGAAAGATTTCATACAAATGAAAAAAGTCCCTGACGTGCATTTCCCTTAATAGCCGTCTTTCTCTTGGAAAGTGCACTTCTCTTAATGGCCGTCTTTCTCCCTGAACAGGGAAATCAAAAGTTTTTGCACACTGCTTTTTTTTTTGCAGTAACAGTGGGATTTGAACCAGCCATCTCTGCATTATAAGCCCAGTGATGTAACCACTTGGCCACAGCTCCAATTACTTGGGTGTCCCTCTCTTTTGATTATACCCCTCCAGGTCTCTCTCAGCCACTCACAGACAGCTTAATGCACTGTGATTGGCTGAGAGAGACTTGAAGGGGTATAATCAAAAGGGAAGGACAGCCAAGTAAGTGGAGCTGTGGCCAAGTGGTTACATCATGGCTCTTGTAATGCAGAGGTGGCTGGTTCAAATCCCACTGTTACTACTGAAAAAAACTGTGAGCAAAAACTGTTTTGATTTCCCTGTTTGGGGAGAAAGACGGCCATTAAGAGAAGTGCACTTTCCTAGAGAAAGACCGCTATTAAGGGAAGTGCACGTCAGGGACGGCCATCAAGGGAAAATGAACAGCAGGGACTTTTTAAATTTGTATGAAGTCTTTCTTGAACATTTCTCAAAACAGTATCACAAAATACAGCACTCCAGAACAAGTAAGTCATAACATAACTGATCAGCAAGATCCTTTTTTTTTTTTTTACGAGCTGGCCGACTGGCTTCCCCTCCTAGGAAGGAAATGTTTTAAAGGTTTTTTTTTTGGGTGGGAGGGGGTTGGTGACCACTGGAGGAGTATGGGGAGGTCATCCCCGATTCCTTCCGGTGGTCATCTGGTCAGTTTGGGCATCTTTTTGAGACTTGGTCATGAAAATAAATAGACCAAGTAAAACCGGCCAAATGCTCGTCATCGCTGGTTTTCTTTTTTCCATTATCAGCTGAAGCCAGCCATCTCGTAAGCACGCCCACATCCCGCCTTCACTACCCTGCCGACATGCCCCCTTGAAGTTTAGCTGCTTCCGTGACGGAATGCCGGCGAGTGTGTCCAAAAATCGGCTTTCGATTATACCAATTTGGCCGGTTTTAGGAGATGGCCGGCCATCTCCCGATTTGTGTCGGAAGATGGCTGGCTATCACTTTCGAAAATAAGCTGGATAGTGTCCCATTGATTGTCCTCTTTCCACCAAGTCTCTGAGATGCCCATTATATCTACCTCATTATTTAGTACTATATATTCTAACTCTCCCATCTTATTTTTTAGGCTTCTAGCATTTGTACACAAGCACTTCAAATTGTGTTTTTTCCTTTGATCTACAAGCTGCTTAGAAGTTGAAGGGGATATTGTGCATCCTTTATCCTGCTGTCTCATTAAGCACACCTGGCTTACTTTAAGCATCATTGAAACCTCTCTGCTGGGATTTCCTAAATGTCCTGTTTCAACAGTATCCTCAAGGATACTCTACACTGAATCATGCACTCCTGGACGACTGTCGGCTTCCCCCCCCCCCCCCCCCCCATTCTAGTTTAAAAGCTGCTGTATCTCCTTTTTAAAAGCGCCATCAGCCTGGTCCCATCCTGGTTAAGGTGGAGCCTATCCTTTTGGAACAGTCTCCTCCTTTCCCAGAATGTCACCCAGTTCCTAACAAATCTAAATCCCTCATCCCTGCACCATCTTCTCAACCATGCATTGAGACTTCGGAGCTCTGCCTGCCTTTTGGTCCTGCGCGTGTAATGGGGAGCATCTCTGGAAATACTACCCTGGAGGATCTGGATTTCAGCTTTCTACCTAAGAGCCTAAATTTGGCTTCCAGAACCTCCCTCCCACATTTTCCTATGTCATTGGTACAGCTGGCTTATCCCCAGCACTACCTAAGATCCTTAACTAGTTCCTGCAGTGCACTGTTAATGCTCTGGTACAAAGTTCAAGTTTTAAAACTAGGGGGAAAAGAGTATGGAGATTAGTTTGCTTTTTTATATTTTTTATTCTGCCTATCACTAACCTACAATTCATCATCAGTTAAAACCCAATTTTTAAGTTCCCAAAGCACAGAGCAAAGTAGTGTTCACTTACCAGAGATATGTCCTCTTCTCTCAGGACTTCTCAGAAAGAACATTCAGTGGGACCTTTCCTCTTTATATAGTTTCGAATCTACGGGCACTTTTTCAAAACAGGCCCTTTCAAGCTAACTCAGTAATCAGGTTGCCCTTAGTAACCTATGCAAATATTCTACTTCCTCACACCTTAATTAACACGTAATTGAGGTCAGTGGCAGTGCTACTCTCCAGCAACCAAAGAACAGAAAATAACTGTCTTTTAGCACAAGATTTGAGCCTTTCTTCTATCCTTTTAAAGTTTTTTGGTTGTTTCTACCTCTAGAAAGGTTTCAGTTTAAAACTATGGGAAAAGTGTCTACTTCTACAGAAAATTTCAGTTTAAAACTATGGGAAAAGGGTTGTACACAATGTACACTTTAGTTAGGGTAAATAGTAAAAGAATAGAAGAACTATTTAGGGTTGCAAAATTATCATTTATTTGCTCAGCTAGAAAACCACAGTTATCCTTGTGCACCAGCTAGGGCTATTCCTGATGTTATACAGGAAGAAAGGTGTGTGTGTGTGTTTTTTTTTTTTGTTTTTGTTTTTGTTGATTTGTTTTAACTGTGAGGCAGTAGGTTCCAAGGAAGAGAAGAACTTGAGCTCCAATGGTCAAGCAAGGTGAAGAAATGAAGCAAAAAGAAAGACCAAAGTAAAGATAAGTCTGCACCTCCATGTACAGCAAAAGAAAGGACATTGAGAAATTATTTGGTTCAGTAAACCTATCTTTTCTAGAGACTGGTTTTGGGTGTCTACACCTGAAAAACATAAAATAAATCACAAAGAATCAATTCTTAAGACATACACTACAAAAGAAAGTTATAGCTATAGAGTCAAAGAAAGAAAACAAGATAATTTGTTCAATACTTTTCTGATAGTTTCACTGTTGTTCTAAATGTTTATTACTGTACCTGTTAAGAGATTATAACTGCTGGTTAATGTTCCACTACAAAAAATGTTTAAATTTATATTTATGCAACAGAACCAATTTTATTAACACCACCACAAATTGGATTCAAACAAAACAAACTATACCCCAAATTGGATTAAAAATTTAAAAAGTAACTTGTTCTTACTATCTGTTTGGTTACTGGGTCTTAAAATCCTTTTAGTTTCCTTTCCTCGCCTTAGTTTAGAACTTTGGAGACAAGGTTAGTTTAATTGTCTCTGAGCCCAAAGGTGAACTGCGAGCTTGAGGTATTCGGCCACAGGTAATGCAGACCTGCCAAGTCTCCTGCATTCAGCGTGTCATCTCCCGCACTCCCGCCAAAGCGGGAAAGTCTCCCGCTGAGACACGGCATCTGCAGCTCCCCCTTCCACCTGGTATTAGTTTCCTGGGCACTGCTGCTTCTCCTCTTCAGCAGCAGCAGCCACAACCAAAAAATAAAATAATAAAAAAAGCAAGCGCGGGGCCGCAGCAGCCTTCAAGCATGGGCTGTTGGCTCTGCAGCCGCTCCTTTGTCCTCTCTCTGCCCCTGGAGGAGCAGGAAGTTGACATCGACTTCCTGTTCTGCTCCGGGGACAGAGAGAGGAGAGAGGAGAGAGGAGCGGCTGCAGCGCCGACAGCCCATTCTAAAGGCTACTGTGGCCCTGCGCTTGCTTTTTAAATTTTTTTGTTTGTTAGCTCTTTTTTTTGTTGTTGCAGCTGCTGCTGCTCAACAGGAGAAGCAGCAGTGGCCAGGAAATGATTATCGGTTGGAAGGGGGAGCGGGAGGCAGGTAGAATGGAGAGAGAAGTTGCTGAAGATGGGGAGAAAGGGGGAATCCTGGCTGAGAGCAGAAAGAGGGAAGACGCTGGAAGGAAGGGTAGGGAGAGAAACAGGAGAGACATGGAAGGATGGGGAGAGAGAGGGGGGACATGATGAATGGCAAAGGGTAGAGAGATAGACACTGAATGGAAAGAAGGGGAGAGAGTCACTGGATGGAAAAAAGGGGATAGAGAGAGAGAGAGACACTGGCTGGAAGGATCGGGAGAGGGGGTAGACGGATGGAAGGATCGGGAGAGGGAGTAAACGGATGGAAGGTTAAGGAGAGAAAGAGGGAAGACGGATGGAAGGATGGGAAGAGAAAGAGGGAAGATGGATGAAAGGATGCAGAGAGAAAGGGGAGAGACTGGAAGGATGTGGAGAGAGAGGGGACAGTGAACAGAAAAGGGTAGAGAGATAGAGAGACACTGGATAGAAGGAGGGGGAGAGAGAGACACTAGATGGAAGGATCAGGGTAGATGGATGGAAGGATGGGAACAGAAAGAGGGAAGACACTAAATGGAAGGGTAGGGAGAAAAAGGAAACGCTGGATGGAAGGATGCAGAAAGAAAGAGGGGAGACACTGGAAGGATAGGAGAGCTGCTGGATGGAAAGGGGGAGAGGACAGAGTAGTGAAAGACTGGAGAATAAGAGGAAGGGACATGTGGAGAACAAGGTTGAGGAAAAGATGAAAAGCCATAGGTAGATGAAGTAAAAAGAAGGAGATTAAAGAATGGATAGTAAGTATGAATTAAATCTGGACAGAGAGAGAGGCAGAAAAATATTGAAGAAAATAAAGAAAAAGGAGAGAAAATGATGAATGGACAGGAAATCCTAGCAAGAGAAAGACGAAGGAAAGCAGAATCAAGAGACTGGGAGCAACACAATTAGAAAAAGTAAATGGCCAGACAACAAAGGTAAAAAAAATAATTTTATTTTTAATTGAGGATAAAGTGACGTGTTAGCTGTGTTAATAAAATTTAATAAATGCAAATAAAACACAAAATAGAAAATAAGGTGATACATTCATTGATTTTAAAACATTTTTGATTAGCTTTCAGAGACCAACGCTTCCTGGTCAGGAGAGGATACCATAACAGCATTATACTGACCTGAGGCAGGAGGTTTTGGCCTGTGAAAGCTAGTTGAAAAGGGTATTAGGCTATTAAATAAAATATTTTCTGAAATGGCCACGGGTTAGAGGTGTGCCAGGGTGCAGAGCCATGCAGAGTAGGTGGGGTCAATTCAAAGTGGGGTGGGGCTGGGGCTTGTTCTAAAATCTCCTTCTCAAAAATTAGGACCCCTTGGCAGCTCTAGTAATGGTAGAACTTGCAGGGTCCTCTGAGACTGAGCAAGCTACATTAAAAAGCTGTCAAATAAGTGAAAAAAAGAAAATATATCTTTTGTCTTCCACCTTTTAAGGCACTGCCTATCCAACTGGAACAGCTTTTGCCTTTTTACAGATGGACAATGCGTAGGCAGTCCCTTATTTCTAATAATCTTTTTGCTATTGTTTTCAATAGCTTTTGCTATTGTTTTGGGTGAACCAGTGTGTCTGCAGTCTCCGCCTACTGCCATCAAGCTCCGCCTACTGTCTTCAGCCCATATAATGGGCTAGATAGGCTCACTCCACCTCCTGTTTTACCTAACCTCCTTGAGGAGTGGATCCTAGACCAGGAAGTATATAAGACAGAGCCTGACTGAGGTTAAGAAGACCCAGAGAGAAGGAGTTGAAGCCCCATGATATGTCACCACAACCTATCTAATATAATAATTTGTACCTCAACGTTCTATGACTGGCTGGCTGGCTGGGTTCGTAACATCCTGACGTCAGCAAGCCTCCAGCATTCCCTTCCCTCTCCCTGTCCCACCCTTGCGTAAAAACGAAATGACATCAGAGGAGGACTGAACAGTGAGAAGAAAGGGAACGCTGGAGGTGAGATGATGTTAGGATGTTACGAACGGATGGGAGAGCAGGGCACAGGACAATCGCTGGACATGGAGGAGACGACAGAATCGCAGGACATCGAGGGGAGGGGAGGGCAGGGCAGAGGAGAATCGATGGACATGGATGGGAGGGGAGGAAAGAATCGCAGGACACGGATGGGAGGGCAGGGCAGAGGAGAATCGCTGAACATGGAGGGGATGGGAGGTGAGGGGAGAATTGTGGGACACGGAAGGGAGGGCAGGGCAGAGGAGAATCGATAGACATGGAGGGGAGGCCAGAATCACAGGACATGGAGGGGAAGCCAGAATCCTGGGATACTGAGGGGAGGACAGGGCAGAGGAGAATCGCAGCACACAGAGGAGAGGGGAGGGAAGAATCATGGGACATGGAGGGGAGGAGGGGAGGGAAGAATCGTGGGACATGGAGGGGAGGGCAGGGGAGAGAGGAGAAATCGCTTAGAAAAGAGAGCCTTCCTAGGGACCGTTTCAATTTTGACGAAACGGGTTTCGTTGCACTAGTGATTAAGAATTGTGACCTGGCTGAGGTAAGCCACTTTTGCTTCTGGTTTGAGACTGACAAGCCTTGCTGGAGCCAGACTGTAGTACCTGGAGAAGAACTGAGAAAGACTCACAGACTGTGTTTGAGGTGGGGCTGCCCTACCAGCCACAGACTGTGTTCAGGCCTTGCTAGCCTGAGGCCTGCTTAAGACAGCTTATTGAACTGCAGAAGTGTTTTTCCCTGTGTTCCTGGCCCTATGAGGTTAACAGGCCTCAGGATCCAATTAAATAAACACTTATTTTCATTTATATCTCTTTATCTGGCTGTGTTATTCCAGAGGCCCACCCCCAATCCTCGCTTGGGGTATCACAGGTGGGAACTTGGCTCCCAAGGAATTTATTTGAGAAACACCAACAGAAACTTCTTTCTATTTGTAAAGAACTAATACCACTGGTCAATAATGAATATTTTATGCTGGAAGATAAATGATTGTCTGGCCAGGGTAGTGGTTGGTGACTGGTCCATTTGCCACTGGACAGTTTGGCTATATCAGCAATTTGGGAGACTTTTTTTGGGAAAGAACCAATGAAGGGTGTTTTATTTTTGAACAGGATCAGAATAGAGTTCATCAGCTGTATTTTCAGAAGTCACAGGCATTATTTCTTAGTTAAAAGTTTAGATCTTTCCTGATCTTCTAAAAGTACAGCAAGATAGAAAAAAGTATTTCCTTGTGATGCCTTGATTATGTTATATTTTTCTTGTAAATGTATTCTCAAATAGAGATATAAAATGCATATTATTTGAGTATGACCAATTATGGACTTTTCTGGATACTAAACAGTCTTCAGAGTCACCTATGGAGGAGGGAGTGAAGGAGCTGATGCTTGCAAAGTTAGTATTTGGTAGTCAATTTGAGTTGATCATCTAGGCTGGGCTGGATCAGGCTTTTGTTCGCATTTGTTTTCTCTTTTTCATGTAAGAGTCATGTTTGTTTATGGGTAAAGAATGGATAAAGTGATTGTTCTGAAATTTTCCTAATGTGCTTCTTGCATGTCATTTTGAAGTGTACATAAATAAGACATTTTTAAAAAGTGTACATTTATTTTGACCTGAAACCCCAGACATCCAAGCATTAAAATTCCTCCTATTTTTGTTCCGTCTCTGACAGAAATGGACCGATAATCTGAGATCAGACGCAAAGCAGGTGAATGTTAGCCTGGTCCAAGTTTGCTAAGGAAGTTTGTGGAACCTGATGCAATGAATTCTCTATAGTTTTGTCAACATATAACAAAATATTGATACACTGGTGTAGGAATTTGATGTTAATATGTACACAGCAGGCACAAGAGAGAGAATCAGCAAGACAGAGGAAATTGCAGAAATAAGTGCAGTAGATCGAAGGAGACAAAATCTCAAAGACCTGACACAGCCTACGTTTTGGCAAATTGCCTACATCAGGGACCATAAGACAAAACTTAAGTATGGAGAGCTTCCCGTGTCAAATAATGACAGACATCATTCAAATAATTAGCATAATCACAGAGCTGCCATACCAGCCCTGTGATTCCAATAAAACAAAAGTTCATAGCCAGCTGACTTACAGGGGTATGTCGGCATAGTACAACAGCCCTTTCCTACCTGTTCAGTGACTGATATTCAAGCTATATATTGCAAGATTAGAGCAAAGAGGGAAATGAAATTTAATATGGAGAAATGCAGAGTGATGCACATTGGGAAAAATAATTCGAATCATATATACCTGATGCTAGGATCCACTCAAGAAAAAGATCTAGGTGTCATTGTAGACAATACGTTGAAATCCTCTCTCCAGTGTGCAGCGGCAGCCAAAAAAGCAAACAGGATGCTAGGAATTATTAGGAAAAGGATGCAAAATAAGACCAAGAATATTATAATGCTTCTGTATCGCTCCATTGTGCGACCTCACCTTGAGTACTGCGTTCAATTCTGGTCACCGTATCTCAAAAAAATATAGTGGAATTAGAAAAGGTTTAAAGAGGAGCGACCAAAATGATAAAAGGGATGGAACTCCTCCAGTATGAGGAAAGGCTAAAGAGGTTAGGGCTCTTCAGCTTGGAAAAGAAATGGCTGAGGGGGAATATGATAGAGGTCTAGAACGGGTAGAAGTGAATTGATTTCTCACTCTTTCATGAAATTACATGAAAATCCTTTTAAAAAAATAGGAAATATTTTTTCACTTAATGAATAGTTAAGCTCTAGAACTTGCTGCTGGAGGATGTGGTAACAGTGGTTAGCGTATCTAGGTTTAAAAAAAGTTTGCACAAGCTCCTGCAGGAAGTCCATAGTCTGTTATTGAGATGGACATAGGGGAAGCCACTACTTGCCCCAGGATTAGTAGCATGGAATGCTGCTATTAATTAGGTTTCTGCCAAGTACTCGTGATCTGGATTGGCCACTGTTGAAACCAGGATACTGGGCTAGATGGACCATTGGTCTGACCTAATATGGCTATTATGTTCTTAGAAACAATGGACTGATGCTGACAGCAGAGACAAGATTATGCCATCGATTGTGCAGTCCTCATAAGAGGGGTGGATTTGGAAAGGGAGACAAAAGAAAACAAAAAACCCAAGAAATTCATAAGAGGCAAAGAAGTCATAAAAGAGAGGAGTGATAGTGGAGAGGGAGAACTGCAGGAAAAGAGACCGAAAGTTGGCATAGGAGAGAAGATGGGGAAAAATGACAAGGAGAAAGTTTGGGAAAGTGATCGGGAGGACATTGGATATGGGTTGTAAGGGTGTGGACAGGGGAATATTATGAGGGGACAATAACAGGAAACAAGAAAACAAGGGAGAAAGAGTGGGGAGTGAGAGAGAAAGAACTTTGCTCTAGTGTGGCATTGCTAAGGCTGTGACCATTGCATGTTTCCAGCTATAGCAACAAATGATAGGGGGACCTAACCTGGTCCACCATCAGTCATAGTGCCTGTGTTTCATAAAAGTCCCTCCTTCCTTTCCCTCCCCTTCCTGCACTGTTCCCTGGGGTTCTAGTGTGAAGGTCATGTACCCCCCAAAATTCCTTGTTCAAAAACTTTGTGCCACTTTAGGGCCCCCTCTTACCCCCCTTGGCACCTATCAGAGAATCTGTGGTACCCAGTGGGAAGGGAAGGAGGAACATAAACGTTCCCCAGTTGCACCTACCCAGTGGTTCCATTATAGACTTTAAATGCATGGTAATTGCCCTCAAACACTTGTTATTACCAGAAAGCATCATAGTGAACTGGCCACTGTGGCAAGATTAAATGTGTGTCTACTGAGTCTTTCAATTTGTAATCAATAAACATTTACTTTTCTTCTAGCTATGAATAGCCCAGTGAGCCCAGAGGGAATCCACTTGGCCACTGGATGTCACTGTTGCTTCAGGAGAATTTTTTTTTTTTTTTTTTTGCTTTCTTTACCAGTTTAACTATTGGCAAAAAAAAAAATGTAGATCCCAAAAAACAACAAGGCAAACGATCTGCAAAATCCAATATGCTGGCTTCTTTTTCCACAAAAAAAAAATGTAGCCTAATTTTTAAAGGTTTCATTTTATATAATTGAAATGTAGACCCTGGCCTGTTTAGGAGTCACTCTAGGTGGTCACCTAGTGTGCGCTCTGGAGCATGAGAGTTTGCTGGGTTCACAATATTTTGTTTTTAGGGCTTAGGCTAGGACTGGAGATCCCCCCCAGGAGGCCGAATAAGGCTTAGTCCGTGCACCTACTGCACATTCCTTCTCCACAAAAACTCAGGCCACACCTTTGGATGTGTTCTGAACCATAAAAGTCTTTGAAGAACTTGATATTAGAAGAATTCTTGGGACATAAAGCAGAGGCAGTAATAAAACTTCTTGCCCTCTTCAATCTTGCATAACAACCAGCACAATTTAGATGTTAAATAGGAGCAGACTTATAGCTCTGCAGTTCCCCAAAGAGTGTAAGACAGGCAGATGCTAAGCCCTGGTAGATGTGCAGGATATGGGAGGTCTTTCATTTCTCAGTTGTAAGGCTGCAGCAGCAAAAGCTGTAGTGGTTTCCATTTTCCTAGCCTTCAAATGGAGCTGGAACTTTACAGTGCCCCAGTGGCATACCTAGGTTGGCTGCCACCTGGGGCAGTAGCCACTATGCCCCCAATGACTCATCACCCACCTCCCTCTCCTCTGAAGCGATCAGCCTCACCTCCTGGGGGTGCACTGAGCAGTCGCGCGGCTGTCGACTCCTCTGGTCCCCTGCCCTGGAACAGGAAGTAACATCAGAGGGTGCAGGGAATCGGCAGAGCGGACAGCCACGCAACTGCTCTGTGCACTCCCTTGCTGCCCTACACCTGGGGTGGACCATCCCCACCACCCCACCCTTGGTACGCTACAGCAATATCCACATGGTAAAAAATAAGTTGGTTGGCACAGCCTTCTTCTCCTTCTCCCTCAGTCTGGAGCTTGAGGTAAAGTGGATTCCCCAATTCACTGGATACAGAGCAGAGGCCTGGGTGACACTTCTGCTTGCTGTACAGCTCATGTAAAAAAGATGATGTGCACTGAGATATTTCGAAGGTATTTCAAATTAATTTCAGAACTGAAAAAATGAATACGCCACACTTTATACCACTTTGGCACAGTTGAAGTTTTCAAGGTTTGAAGTTGGGGGATGGAACTCAAATATTCCTATTTTTAGTGGGAGTCCAGAAGATCTGTCTCCTCTGCTATTTCCCACAAAATCTACTCTCTTGACTCCCCTTCCATCATTCTTCTCCTTCATCCCTTTCCCATTCTGTCATTCTCTCTGCTCTCCTGCTCATCCTTTTGTAATCTCCATCCATCTTTTCCAACCACCCCTCCTCCTCCATTCTATAGCACAATTTAAATGTCGGCTTTCATCAAAATATAACAGAGATTTTCCACTAGTTTTATTTTCAGAATTGCCAGCCTGCTGCTTCTGTAAACAAGGAAAGGTTTTCATGTTTCAGACACTGAAATTTGAATGTTCATTTCACGTATCCTGAGGTGGGGAGGAGGAGGAGAAAGAAGAGGTGGTGTTGTGGGCCTCGCTTGAATTTAAATGTTGACTTAGCTGAACTAGGAAAAAGTAATTTAATGAGAGCTGAGGTAATTTTTGTAGTCTCTGGAGGATTGAAAATTTGCATATCTTGACAGCTGTGTGTATTACACATTAGAATATCTCCTTGATGTCACCACTTCCCTTTCCTGGTTCACACTATATTCACACAATGAAGTGTTTGGTGGAACTGCATGTAAGGATCTGTCCAGCCCATCCAAATCTATTTTAAATGTAACCTCACCTCACCTTTTCTCTCTCTCCCCCCTCCCCCTCCCCCACCCCCCACCCCCCCGCCTCGGCCCCGGGCCCCGGCCCAAATTATGTCTCCTTCTCTTTGCAAAGTTCTGTCTGCCTCATCCTAGTTCACTCATTTTCTTCTTCGTTTTTGTTTTTTCTCATGTGATTTGTCTCTTTTTACTACTCAATCTACTCTTATCTTCTCTGCAAGTCTGGTATTAAACATGCTGGGGCCCAGGACAGAAGTGAGGGAGGCAGCTCCAAAGCCCACAAATAAGGTGTGTCTCAGGCAGCCTTAGGTGGGTTTGGGCCTGGGCCCCCGTAGTATATAAGGCCTCCTGACACCTGCTCTGTTTCCCAGATTTCTCCCTGCCTGCTTCCTTTCTCACTTGTATACATCTTTTTGTTTCTTTATCTCTGTCTATTTGCCTCCCTGGCAGTGGCGTACTAAGGGGGGGTGGCGGTGGGTGCGGCCCACCCCGGGTGCACGCCGCTGGGGGGATGCCGCGCGCCGGTCAGCTTCATTGTTTCCATGCTCCCTCTGCCCCGGAACAGGTTACTTCCTGTTCCGGGGCAGAGGGAGCATGGAAACAACAAAGCTGACCGGCGCGCGGCACCCCCCCCCCCCCCCCAGCGGCGTGCACCCGGGGGGGTTCTTTCGCCGGGGTGGGGGTGTGACGAAGGGGTTCGCGCTGCACAGGGGGGCGGGGTGCTGCACCCAGGGGGTGCTAAAGTCCAAAAAGTAAACCCCATTGTGCAACAACAGCACAGAAAAATAGCTAACCAGTGTTCAAGGCAAATGACTTTCAAATTGTATGCATGGATAATTTGCACTGTTAAACCTAAACAAGGAGATGAACATGCCTGGCGCATGCACACAAAAGTTAGTGGTAAGCAAGGCTCTTGTGCACATGTACAAACAAAACTGGAAGTTCTTTGCTTTTAAATATGAGCTTTTCAAAACATGTTTGCATTTTGAATGTTTGAAAGGCTCATATTTAAATATTCAACCATTGTCCATCAGATCTTGCATGCTGGGCTTCCAGCATTTCTATTTAGACTTCTTGTGCCTTATTCCTCTCATATTGCTCTTCATTCTTCCCAACAGCACTTACTCATGGTTCCCTCCTTCCGCCACATATGACTTCACTCTCTACATAACACCTGCTTCATTGTTGTTGCATCCACTTAGTGAAACTCTCTCCCTATTTCCAGGGCCAGTCTTAGTAGTTGCGGGGCCCTGTGCAGACCAGTTCAGTGGGGCCCCACCCCTGCCCCCTTCTAGCCCCACCCCACCTAGCCCTGCCCCTTGTTGACGAGATGTGCTTTAAATTTATTTTATTTCAAATAAAGATAAATCAAGCAAAACTTGAACAGAAAAACTAATTCAAATAAGCACAATGCTATCATAGGAAACCTTTGGGTTAAAAAGCAAATCCATGTGCATGTAAGGACTGGATATATGAATTAAAACAAATGCCCTTAATATGTAATACCTGGTAGCAATAATGAAACAGTGATTGAGTAGTCACATAGCAAACAGCCTGAGCCAACAGATTTATTTTCCACTGAACATAATTAATGTTGTATGAACTTGGTGGTTAACAGTGTACTGAACTGGACAATGTTGGAACATTTAGACTGACTCTGGACATATCTGTAGGAAGGAAACCCTTTCCTCCTTATTCAATACCTTGTCTGTGAAATAGTAGTAATAAAAAAAAGACAAGTGCATTTTTATAATGTACCACTGCATTCCACAAAGCAAAAGGAGCAAGTTCCCACATGCCATCATTTTCTTTTGATGTAGGCACAGGAAAAAAGATGTTAAATGCTCCCAGGTCTCAACCTAATTAATGATTTTTCTAAACTGTACTTATAAATAGTAAGTCTGATTGTTAAGCACCTGATACTCATAATGTCTGTTTTGGTGGCCCTTTGCTAGGTGAAAACATCAGAATAGAGTGTCCCTATAAACCAGCTCCTCCGAATGACACAATGATTACTATTTAGAACTAATTAGATGAAACCAATACTTCCTCTGTGTACATCCGTATGCTACACAAGCCGGCATCTTTGAAAATATGTGAGGTTCAATAAAAATGCTACCAACAATAAAGAATGACAACGTGGACAGAGCAGTTCATAGATTTGCTTGCTTTGTTTTGGGTAAGGGGATGAGGGGTGCACGGAGGAGAGAGAAAGGGAGACCAAACTCATGGGCTTCAGCAGCTGTCCCAATCTAACCGCCTTCAGCTCTCTCCTACCAGCTCCTTTAGTATCGGCTCACAGCACCGCTGCCTTCTTGAAGTTTCCGGGCCGCCGGCAGCGTCAGTGAGGTAAGCACACTGCCTTCGGCGGCCCTGGATGCTCTCCCTCTGTTGCAGTGTCCTGCCTAAGCGGGACAGGAAATTGCAACACAGAGAAAACTTCCATGCCGCCGAAGGCAGTGTGCTTACCTCACTGACGCTGCTGGCAGCCCGGATTGAAGAAGCACTGCAGGGAACTGAAAAGGGAGTAGGAGAGAGCTGACCAAGGTGATTAGATTGAGAACAGGAGACAGCAATGACGGCTGAAGCAGGGAGCAGGAGAGCTGTCGCAGGGTCCCTGGGAGCACGAGGCCATGTTCGTCCACCCCTGTTGCCCCTGCCTATTTCTCTTAAGACTGAATCTTCCATTGTAAAATTTAGGGGCTGCCTTAAAGCACACAAAGCGGCATATTTTCAAAGCACTTAAACTTACAAAGTTAACATAATAACCTATGGAACTTTGTAAGTCTAAGTGCTTTGAAAATGAGCCCCTTATTCTCTCAGGCATTCCCATAAACCCAGCATTCTTCATAGTAACATAGTAGATGATGGCAGAAAAAGACCTGCATGGTGCATCCAGTCTGCCCAAGACAAACTCATATGTGTATACCTTACCTTGAATTTGTACCTGTCCTTTTCAGGGCACAGACCATATAAGTCTGCCCAGCAGTATTTCCCGCCTCCCAACCACCAGTCCCGCCTCCCATCACCGGCTCTGTTACAGACCGTATAAGTCTGCCCTCCCCTATCCTCGCCTCCCAACCACCACCCCCTCTTCCCCCCAACTGCTCCGCCACCCAATTTCAGCTAAGCTTCTGAGGATCCATTCCTTCTGCACAGGATTCCTCTATGCATATCCCACGCATGTTTGAACTCCGTTACCGTTTTCATCTCCACCACCTCCCGCGGGAGGGCATTCCAAGCGTCCACCACCCTCTCCGTGAAAAAATACGTCCTGATATCTTTCCTGAGTCTGCCCCCCTTCAATCTCATTTCATGTCCTCTTGTTCTACCACCTTCCCATCTCCGGAAAAGATTCGTTTGCGGATTAATACCTTTCTAATATTTGAACGTCTGTATCATATCACCCCTGTTCCTCCTTTCCTCCAGGGTGTACATGTTCAGGTCAGCAAGCCTCTCTTCATACCTGTAGGTTGCAGTCCTGTTCTTCCAATTTTTCTCCTGCTCTTTTGCACTCTATACCCCTCTCCTTCTTTTGGCAGTTGTAATACTATTCTCTCCTACTGTGGTTCTCCCAATGTATCTTTCCCATTTTAAACTGCTTTTGTTTCCTCTGTCTGTTATGAGTTGGTTTAATTTTTGTCTTGTTTTGTTCTTGGATTTTTATATTCCTTCATCCCCATTATTATTGATTTGAATTGTAAATCGCTTAGATGTCTTATGTATGCATAGCAGTGTATCAAATAAAATTGAACTTGAACTTTAAGCGCAGAAAAACAGGTGCCAAAATGTGCTTTCAGTTTCGATTTTGCTCGGACTTGCACACATCTGTTTCTTACTATCAGTGCTGGAAGCTGCGCAGGCTTCCTTCCACTTCCAAAAGAAGACAAAACCCGCAGTTTGAAGTGTGAATTTGACAAGAAATCCTCTTCCCAGACCCCTCTATGCTGCCCCTGAGCTGGTGGTAAGTTTTCTTCATTATAGACCACCATTTGCTTTGGGCATTGAGGTGTGCCATCTGAGCATTGGGAATGAATATGAAATGTACTCATTTACATATATTTAAATACATTTCAATACAATTTGCAGCAATGTTTAGTGCACACATTAACACCCGCGCTCCAGCCCTTTGACTTTCTGCACACAATAACGTGCAGGCAATTCAGGCGCTAACTGCTCATAACGCTGGAGTGAGTTTTGAGCATTGGCCCCTCCATCTCTTCCTCTCTTTTCAGTCTCTACTCCTCTTCTGCTTGCATCACCATCCTCACTACCAGCTCTGCCAGACTAAGCAAAAACACTGTATCTGCAGTAACTCACATTTCAAGGAACGTAAGCAGAGGAGTAGCCTAGTGGTCAGTGCAGTGGACTTTGATCCTGGGGAACTGAGTTCAATTCCCACTGCAGCTTCTTGTGACTCTGGGCAAGTCACTTAACCCTCCATTGCCCCTGGTACAAAATAAGTACCTGAATATATGTAAACTGCTTTGAATGTGGTTGCAAAAACCTCAGAAAGGTGGTATATTTCCCTTTCCCTTCCCTTTTTTAAACATTCATTTCTCAGTATATTTTGTTTCCAAATGTTTTTTATTAAATAAACATACACACACACACAAAAAAAAGAAAGAACTTTGGAAACAAAATATCTTTGATTTCACTGGACTGGGAAAAGCAAACTGCACTCCACAGTGCCTCCATAGCGCTGCTCCCTGGCAAATCATCATCATTTTGTTGCAGAATATGCAAACCAGTATCGTAGCCAGACCTATCATTTTGAGTTGGCCCACAGTTAAGGTAGGTGGGCCATTCAAAACTCTCCTCCCCCTCCCCACTTGTCCTGCATCTCTCTCCTTCTGCTCTGTCCCAGCATTCTGCCTCCCCCCGCCCATGGTCTGGGAACCCCCGGGTATACCTTAGCATCTTTGCTGGTGCAGCAGTGATGCACATCCACTGCCTGCACCAGCCTCACAGTCTTCCCTCTACTACATCCCACAAGAATGGAAACAGGAAGTGACATCAGCGAAGGTGGGATGCAGCAGACGAAAGCCTGTGAGGACAGTGCAGGCAATGGATGTACATCACTGCTGCAGTGGCATAGCTAAGTGGGATGCAAGAGGAGTGACTGCTCCCCCAAACGGCACCTATTTTTCCTGTGGTCCATCGTGCCTATGCAGTCTGCACTTACCTACGCAGTCCACTGTCTGCTTCCCACAATGTCACAACCTGGTTGCGCTTCTGACTGGCTGAGGAAGAGAGAGAGAGAGAAGTGGGGGGGGGGGGGGGGGGGGATGCTGGATCTGGGGGCGGGGGAGATGAGAGTGAGGTTGGTGCCACTGAACATTTTTGATGGGCCACACAGGGTGGGCCTGTGCCCACTCAGCCCACCTATAGCTATGCCACTGTTGCAAACCAATGACAGGATCTTATTTCTGTCCCACTTCTTTTTCTGCATTTCCCTCACTCTTTTCTTTTCAGAGTGTTTTATCAGTTTAGCAGGCCTCATGCTGGTAGTTCATAGTTCACCTTTATTTGTTATACCACAAATTATACAAATATATCTAAGTGGTTTACATTAAAATGTAAGAAAGGGAAAGAGGAAGATGAGTTTAAAATTAAATGTAAGATACAAGAGGAATGGAGGGAGTACAAGAAAACAAGACTATAGTGGTGGTTCCATAACAGGGTAGCAATGCCTATTAAGGGCACAGCAGATCATGATCTGCTCTCTGATCGAGTTAATGGCTATGCCGCAGTGAAATAGTGTGTTTTAAGTAGGGTTTTGTTATTTTTCAAATGATAATTCTGAGTGGAAGTGTAAAGGGAGGGTGTTCCATAGCGTTGGTGCAATGATGCTGAAACAGGAGGAACGAGCAGAATGTGAATGAATCTGTAGAAATGAAGGGACAACTAAGAGATGCTGATGGGCTGAGTGAACAGCACGAGATGGAGCACAGGAAATTAGAAGACTGCAGAGGAAAGGCGGAATAAAGATAGGAAGACAATGCCCATTTATAAGAGTTATAGAAGCACTATCATATTTTTTAGCACCATAGACCAATTTAATTGCAGTGTTTTGGATTACATGTAGTCTATGGAGCTGATCTCCAATTGTCCCGTTTACATCATTCACCCTTCCATCTCCCTCCATCATCCATCTGTCCCTGCCCTTCCTCTCATTTACCAGCTATCTCACCTTATTATTTCCCTATTCCGTCTAGCACTCTTCCACTTGCCAAGGAATCACTATCTCTCTCCCCTTCCCCTACTCTCACGCCCTTCTTCAGTTCATCACTTGCTGTGTCTTTGCATTTCAGTAAGCACCATACTTATCTTCCTGTGCTTTTTATTCAGCTGCTTTAGGTCAGTGAACAGTGAAGATGAGTTGTTGGTTTTTTTTTGGGAGGGGGGGGGGGGTGATGGGGGAGAGAGACAGGTGAAAATTGGAGGGGACCTCTAAAAATCATTATAGAGGTAGCACTTAGTTCCATTTGTGAGTGAAAACCTGCATGTGGTCTCTTCATATTCTATTGTTACTCTTATGTAAATCTCTCCCCTCTAGGACAGGATATAGAAATACTAGCCGTTAAGCCCGTAACAACGGGCTAGTTTTTTGTTTTCCTATCCCCCCCCCCCCCAGGTCCACCAACCCTGCTCTCTCCCCTGCCCTCCCCCCAGCGTGTTTCCCTCAGTTCCGCCCCCTCCTTCCCTCCCTGCTCCCTCCTCCTCCGATTTCCACGCCCATGTCCAATCCCTTCTCCCTATTGGGCTGTACTGCTGGTGGAGGCGGGGCTTGGACTTCTACACTCTTAGCGTTCTGAGTGACTCTACTGCACATTTGCAGGTGAGTCGGTCACTTGCCGTTTATATGTTTGATATGTGGGTGGGGGTGGGGGAGGGTACTACTTACGACATCATGGAATACAGGCAAATGTGTCAGAATCACTCCTAAAGTGATTCTTCCAAGAGTCTGCCTGAAGTGCCAGAGTATAAATTAGAAGTGAACTGCTCAGCTCAAGACTCATCAGCAGCAGTTTAAAATGGAAAAATGCCCAGTAGAGCCCTGCACAGTGAATTTTTCTAATACATAGAATTCAAGATATTAATATAGAAAAGAGATATTTATGAAATGTTTCTCCGAGGACAAGCAGGCCATATACTCGTATGTTGGTGACATCATCCACGTTGTCCAGTGCAGAGCATAAACAGCTAAAAATAGCCTTTTTGAGCACGCACAGTGTCCCCACCGCACATGTGTGAGTGCCTTCCCACCTGCTGTGAGAGCAGGGGACCATCAGTCTCCACTCATTTATAGTGAGGAGAGGACGTGATTGTCCCGTGCTCCTCACAGCATGTGGTGCACGAGCAGTGTTTTTTTTTATCGATTTTGTTATTTCTCCTCAGGGGTCTTCTACCGTGATTTTTGTTTTGTTTTTGTTAGGAAATTTATCCTTTCCCTTCCCTTACAGTTTTAGTTCGAGTTTTCCTCATTTTAAGTTCTCTTTGATTTTATCAACTCGGTAGGCCCGCTTAGGCCTGAGCTCCTGTCGGGCTCTATTTTTTCAGTCACCATCAAGTCATTTGATTTAGCCATAGCTGTTTTCCCTTCCATGTAGCCGGTGCAATGGGACCATCTCTGGCAAAGACAATCATTCTTTGTGTCTTTAGTGTTTGGGGCCTGAACACACCCCTTCTAGCTGTGTTCTTTACCTTCGTATGAAGAAAATAACTTAGCTGGCCAGAGAGGCTCAAAGAGAGAACATTTTTGGAGCCAGGTCCAAAACCTCAGCGTTGGTATTGGTGTTGATGTTGGAGTTGCATTGGGTGCGTCTGTCTGCATAGCTAAAAGGGCCTATCTTAGACACTGGGAGTGAACGTACATCAAATGGGTCTCCACCTACCTCGACGTCAACCACTGTGCAGGGCCCCTGGAGCTTGTCAGCCTCAGACCCGACCCTGAGGCAATGTGGGGATTTGATGTTGTCCTCATCAGCACCAAGGTGCATCGATGACCGGCATCAGTAAAAAGCCAAGAAGCATCAGCATCGATCCCCCTTGACGCACAATGTTGGGAACTCCGGGGCATCGAGGGATTCGGTCCCTGAGAAGTGTCGGTGCCGGGAGGACCACTCCGCCTTCATACAAGAGGTGCCGATGTATGGGTCTCCACACAGGCAGGACCAGGCACCCATCTTGACCCCTACAGTTTAACAGTATGTCTCTGAACCGACACCTCAGCCTTTCCTGATGACCACTCTTAATGAGTGCATATGGACCATGCTCCCTGAGCTATTGGTGAGGTTTTTATAGCAGTGTGCATCGGCGTCTGGGGTGCATGCACCAGCCGTACCTCATGCTGCTGTCCCACAAGGCCCTCAGCCTTTGGTGAGATCTCCAAAACCAGTGTCATGTACAACACCTGTTTTGACAGCTGCCCTTGCTGGCACCCCCTTGTCATCCCCTCCTGGGGACATGGTTCCTTTCCTTCAGGGCAGGCTTGGACTTGACCCTCTCATGCAGAGTTTCTTGCTAACACCAATGAGGAGTGCTTATGGGAGTCTGATGAGGATCCTTAGTACTTCTCGGAGGAGGAGTCCTATGGCATCCCATCTGACCCATCCCCTCCAGAAGAAAGGAGGAAGTCTCCACCTGAGAGCCTTTCCTTGCCAGGGTTTGTACGGGAAATAGCAACTGCAATTCCCATTCATTTGGGGACAGAGGATGAGCCCAGGGCTGAGATGTTTGAGATCCTGGACCACGATTCTCCTCCTAGAGAGGCTGTGACAGTCCCTCTTCACGGGATCCTGAAGGATGTTCAGGTGAAAAACTGGGAGTCCCTTCTGTCAGTTCCTGTCCTTCCCAAGAAGATAGACACCATGTATCAGATCCAGAGCTACCCAGGGTTTGACAAGCCCCAGTTGCTTCATCATTCCTAGGTGGTTCTAGAGACTATATTTTGGCGCCCCCAGGCAGAGAAGACAAGAACCTGGACTCTTTTGTGCGGAAGATATATCAGGCCTCTATGCTCATCTCCCATATTCAATCTTACCAGCTGTACATGAGCCTGTACTTGCGGAACTTGGTCCGCATTATGTCTGATTTGGCGGATTCTCTCCTACAGGAGCAGGCCCAAATCTCCGTCAGTTGGTCGAGAAGCAGAAGGCATGTAGAAAGTTCTTGGCCAGGGTTGCCTATGGCACCTTTGATGTGTCATCCAGGATCTCTGCCCGGAATACAGAGATATGCAGATTCTCATGACAGCTTGTCTCAGACTTGGACCCTGCAGTCCAGCAGAGATTGGTTGATGCCACGTGCTGAGGAGATAATCTTTTTGGAGATAAGATGGAGGAGGTCACCGACCTCATTAAGAAACACACTGACACCATTGACATTCTCTTCTGTTGGACGTCTTCTGCACCTTCTCCTCATCTTGGAGGTTTTTGGACAAGACAAAGAGGGGTTCCTGTTAATCTCAGAAGTGTAGGTATTCTCCTTCTTCTCACCTGCCTCAGCAGGCTCAAACACCACGCTTTCATTCTCAGCAACAGCATGCACCCAAGGCCCAGCCAGCAAACCAGTCAAAGCTGCGGATGAGCTTTTGACTGGCTCCAGCAGGGGATAGCCACGGTAAAAGTGACCATCCAGGATGCCCTTCTGATAGGGGGGAGCCTGAATTTTTTCTAGTAAAGGTGGCCCCTTGTAAGCTCCGACTGGCGGGTTCTTTAAATAGTCCATCACGGTTATGCCCTGCATTGGTGTCAGAGACCACCAAATTGCCCACTGAAAGCATCTCACTTCAGCTCTCAGCACAAGCAGATACTTGCAGAGGAACTCTCTGCCCTTCTAAAGGCCCATGCGGTCAAACCCATTCCACCAGGAGAAGAAGGGATTCTATTCCAGGTACTTCATTGTGCCCAAGAAAACATGGGGTATGTTTCCCATCCTAGACCTGAGGGCCCTGAACAAATTCCTGGTCAAAGAAAAGTTCAGGATGGTTTCCCTGGGCACCCTTCTTACTTTTGCATCCCAGGTCACATACTTCCAGGTCACAGGAAGTATCTTCGATTTTGGCTTGGGACACACCACTTCCAGTACCGTGGGTTGCCTTTTGACCTCACATCAGCTCCCAGGGTTTTTTATCAAGTGTCTTGCAGTAGTCGCAGCATCGCTATAAAGACTGGGAGTCCATGGGTTCCCCTATCTGGATGATTGGCTGGTGAAGAGTGCTCAGGAGTCTATGCAGAGAACTATTCAGGTGTTGGAGCTACTAGGGTTCATTTTAAACTACGCCAATTCCCATCTTCATCTCATGCAGAAATTGGAATTCATTGGAGCCCTGCTAGACATGCAGCAGGTGAGGGCTTTTCTCCCTGTGCTGAGGGCAGACACTCTTGCCACTCTTGCCACTCAGGTCCAAGCCAGCCAGCAGGTCACAGCTCGGAAGATGTTGAGCTTGTTAGGCCACATAGCTTCCATGGTCCATGTGACACCCATGGTACATCTTCACATGAAAACTGCCCATTGGACCCTAGATTTCCAGCGGTGCCAGGCCTTGGGAAACCTAGTGGATGTCATCTGAGTTACACCAGAGTTGGTTCAGTCATCCTATATAATAAAACTCACCTCCAACATTCTAATGTGCCTGGGACTGTGGCTCCCTCGGCTCGGAGGTGGTCTGCTAGGCAGCATCGAACCCGATTAAATCACTGAACCCAGCTGATCAGAGGAACTGGCTGCTGGCACGCGAAAACAAAAAAAACAAATCGGAAAAACAAAAAGGCTCGAGACGCACTCCTGAACCTGCCGCGCTCAATAACCGTCCTCAGAACGCTAACACCTCACGAGACTGCCGCCCACCTGAGGAGAATACCGCTGCCCTCCTGAACCTGCCGCCCACCTGAGGAGAATACCGCCGCGACACTGCCGCCCTCCCGAACCTGCCGCCCAGCATAGCGCCACCCCGAAACGCCCTCCGGACCCGCACTAACAAAACAGGTGAAGAGACCGCACTAACAAAAAAGGTGAAGAGACAGCCTCCGGGTGCCTCAGCAGGTGACGTCGACCACACCGCAAGCTGCATGAAGCTGAACCGCCCTCCGGACCCGCACTAACAAAAAAAAACCAAAGGTGAACAGACAGCCTCCGGGCGCCTCAGCAGGGGACATCAACCATAACGCTAGCTGCACGAAGCTGACGGACAAACTTTCCTAACAGCAGGTACACTTAAGGGAGGGAGGGAGAGGGCAGGAACTTGAGGGGGGGGGATGGAGAGAGGGGGGCCTGGAACATGATGGGGAGACAGACAAAGACACATGGAGAGGGGGGTCGAGAACAGAACAGGAGGGAAGGGGAGAGGACAAATGTTGCACATGGATGGATGGAGGGCATGGGAAAAAGAGCACAATTGCTTGATTAAAAAAAGGAAAAGGAACTGAAAAACCAAACACGGGGGGGGGGGGGGGGGGGGGGGGGGGGGGAACGACCCTGCACCTCGGACAGAAGGAAGGGGACATGCACACACACACACAGTCTTTCACTCTGTGTGCCACTGTGACACAGACTCTGTCAAACACACACACAGTGTGTCTCACACACACACACTCTCTGTCACACACACATACACGCTCTCTCTCACACACAGGGAGGGAGGGGGCAGGAACTTGAGGGGGAGAGGGAGAGAGGGAGGGGGGCCTTGAACTTGAAGGAGAGACAGACAAAAACAGAACGGGAGGGAAGGGGAGAGGACAAATGTTGCACATGGATGGTTGGAGGGCATGGGAAAAAGAGCACAATTGCTGGATTATAAAAAGGAAAAGGAACTGAAAATCCAAACACTGGAGGGGGGGAGACAGGACCCTGCACCTCGGACAGAAGGAAGGGGTCATGCACACACACACACACAGACACACTCTCACACACACACACAGTCTTTCACTCTTTGTGTGTTACTGTGACACACACTTTCTCAAACACACACACACACTCCGTCTGTCACACACACTCCGTCTGTCACACACACACACATACCCACTCTCTCTCACACACAACCTTTACCAAAAAAAAACAAAAAACCATTATTAGCGCCCGTTTCCTTTCAAACAGAAACGGGCCTTTTTTACTAGTAAGAAGATAACATAATATAAACATTGCCATATTGGGACAAACCGAAGGTCCATCAAGCCCAGTATCCTGTTTCCAACAGTGGCCAATCCAGGTCACAAATACCTGGCAAGATCCCAAAACAGTACAATATGTTTTATGCTGCTTATCCTAGAAATAAGCAATGGATTTTCCCAAGTCCGTCTTAGTAATGGTTTATGGACTTTTCTTTTAGAAAGATATCAAAACCTTTTTAAAACCCCGCTAAACTAACTGCTTTTACCACATTCTCTGGCAATGAATTCCAGAGTTTAATTACACATTGAGTGAAGAAATATTTTCTCCAATTTGTTTTAAATTTACTACTTTGTAGCTTCATTCCATGCTTCCTAGTCCTATTAGTTTTAGGAAGAGTAAACAAGCAATTCACATCTACCCATTCCACTCCACTCATTATTTTGTATAGCTCTATCATATCTCCCTCAGCCACTTCAGCTTTCCTCATAGGGAAGTCGTCCCATCACCTTTATCATTTTTGTCACCCTTCTCTGTACCTTTTCTAATTCTACTATATCTTTTTTGAGATGTGGTGATTTCTTTGGTAGACAATTCGATCCAGTTTGAATGTGGGAGTTCCATTCCAAATTCCTTAGCCCCAGAAAGTGTTGATGATGGATGCATCCCACCTGGGCTGGAGAGCTCACTTGGACAGGCTTCACACCCGAGGTACATGGTTAGCCCAGGAAACAGATGCCCACACCAACCTTCTGGTTTTTATCAATCTGGAATGCTCTAGAGGCTTTCAGAGATCAGCTGTTTAATCAAATTGTGCTCATTCAAACAGACAATCAGGTTGTAATGTACTACACTAACAAGCAGGGGGGACCGGATCACACCCTCTGTGTCAGTAGGCCATCCAGATGTGGCACTGGGCAACCCAGCATGAGATGCTCCTCAAAGCCATGTATCTGGTGGGCCAATCCAACAGCCTGGTCAACAGACTGAGCAGGGTCATGCAACCATATGAGTAGTCACTCAGCATAGCCATTGGCTGTGAGATCTGAGTGTGGGGCATCACCTTGATGGATCTCATTGCCACTCAATCCAATCACAAAGTCTCTCAGTTCTGTTCCAGGCTCTAGGCCCAAGACAGGCTAGCGTTGGATGCCTTTTTCCTTCATTGGGGGACCAGCATTCTTTATGCGTATCCTCCCATTCGTCTTGTGGGCAAGACTTTGTTGAAACTCAAGCAAGACCAAGGAATCATGATCCTGATCACTCTATACTGGCCCAGGCTGATCTGGTTCCCTCTTCTTCTGGAGTTATCCTTTCAAGAACCTTGGAGACTGGAGTGTTTTCTGACCCTCATCACACAGAACAAGGGGTCTCTTCTGCATCCCAGCCTCCAGTCTTTGGCCCTTATAGCCTGGATGTTGAGAGCTTAGAATTTACTTCTTTGCATCTTCTTTAGGGTGTCTTCAGAGTCTTGCTGGCTTCCAGGAAAGATTCCACTAAGAGGTGTTATTCTTTCATATGCAGGAGGTTTGCTGTCTGGTGTGAGGTCAAGGCCCTAGATCCCCTTTCTTGCCCTACACATACCCTGCTTGAACACCTTCAACACCTCTCTGAGTTTGTTCTCAAGACCAACTCTGTAAGAATTCACCTTAGCGCAATTAGTGCTTATCATCATCGTGCAGCGGGTAAACCCATCTCTGTTTGTTTCATGAGAGGTTTGCTTTTGACAAAACCCCCTGTCAAGCCTCCGCCTGTGTCATGGGAGCTCAACATTGTTCTCACTCAGCTGATGAAAGCTTCTTGTGAGCCACTCGATTCCTCTCATCTGAAGTACTTGACCTGGAAGGTCTGTGGTGGCTGTTACGTCAGTTCGCAGGGTCAGTGAGCTTCATGCCCACAGATCCACCTTATAAGAAATTTCATCATAACAGAGTAGTCCTCCACATGCACCCTAAGTTCCTACCTAAGGTTGTGTCGGAGTGCCATCTGAACCAGTCGATCATTCTTTCAACTTTCTTTCCCAAACCACGTGCCCTTCCTGGTGAAAGCATACTACACATCTTGGACTGGAAGTGAGCATTGATCTTTTACTTGGAGCGGACTAGGCCCTATGGACAGTCCACACAGCTTTCTTTTTCTTTTAATACCAACAGGATAGGAGTTGCCACCGGGAAACCCACAATCTCCAACTGGCTGGCAGAATACATTTCTTTCACTTTCATGCATAGTGGGGACACTGTGCGTGCTCAAAAAGCTATTTTTAGTTGCTTAAGATCCACTGGGCAACGTGGATGACGTCATCCACATGTGAGAATGAATGGTCTGCTGTCCTTGGAGAATATTTGCTACAGGTAAGTATCTTCGCTATACCATCTGCCTCAAAAGAGTCTTATGAAACTACATAAAGGACAAGGTTCAGTAAATGGTACTAAAAAATGGCATAGAAAGAAATCTGCATGGAGTACGACACTATAAACGATGATCTGAATTGTGCACTGTTTAATAGAGAATGAAACTGGGCTTGGGATTATCTGGAATTGTGGATGTGTCTTCTCCTGTAATATCCTAGAGACTCTTTCTATGCGGGATATTTGCAACTACAGTTGGGTAAACCAGAGATGAACTGCTATTTGGATCATGAACCATAGCACAGATCACCTAGTACAAATCACTATGCACTATACACCATTGCACTGTCACTTTCGGGGCAAGTCTATAAATTGGCATCTCGGTTTAGGAGCCCCAATGCAATGGGCATAGTGCCAATTCTATAATGGCATCTTGGTGCCAAGATTCTGTTATAGAAGAGTAGTGTAAGTCAGCATTGGTGTTCACGTTTAGTTGTGCTCTCTTGTGCCATAACTGTGACAGGTGTAAGCTGGAGCACCTAGGTGCATAAATTATAGTATTTTATAAACTATGGCGTAAATCCTATATATGGCACCAAAAAAAGCACTATTCTACAAAACGCGCTTAAAGTTAGATGCGGTTTGTAAAATAGCGCTTACACCTGGGAATTGTGCCTAACTTTAGGTGTGGTGCAAATACCATGTGTAAATTTAGTGCACAGATGCCCTTATTCTCTAACTACACATATAACTACCCATGACCATCCCATTTCAATATGCACCTTTTTGACACGTGTAAAATTTAGGCACGGATCCTGCGCCTAAATTTACATTTCTACATTTCAATTAAATCTAATTAGTACCAATAATTGCTTGTTAAAGAGCCAATTATTGGCACTAATTAGCTTGTTATTCAATTAAATTGTGTGCCCAATTTTTAGCGACTTTTATAGAATCAGGAGGTATGTGCATAACTGGGAGACACGCCCTTGGCTTTGCCCATGTTCTGCCCATGTATACATCTCCTTGAAGTTAGGCACTGTGGCACTTAGGCCCTACCTTATAGAATAATGTCATAAAGGAGATGGTTGCATGGCAGGGGAGAGGGAGAGAGAGAGAGAGTCAAGAGAAGAGGGCTGCATGGCAGGGGGAGAGAGACAGTGTTTGTCACAACGGGGAGAGAGAGCGAGAGTGTCACAGGGTTGAGGACTACATTACAGGGGAAGAGTGAGACTGTGTCACAGAGGAGATCCTGGCAAGAGAGTTAAGAGAAGGCAGAGGAAAATAGAAACCAGATTCTATGGCCAACATGATTAGAGAAATAAAATGACCAGATATCAAAGGTAGAAAAAGTAATTTTATTTTCTAGTTTGTGATTAGAATACGTCATTTTTTTTGGAATGCACATCTGCCAGAGCTGATCAGAGCTTAGGGGGACTTGTTTGAAATTTTTTCAACCTAGGGGTTAGGTAGCTTGAAGAAGTTGGGAAACAGTGCAGTAAGTTACAGGTACCTGTGTTGCATTTGGGCATCCAAAGTTACATCAGATCTGTTACTGGTATAACTGTGGGTGCCTAAATGTAAGGATGCTGACACTTAGTTATGCTAGTACTCTATAACGTAATCTGCATGGCAGTAGTATGCCCAAATAGCCTAGGCAATAGCCTATCAGTGCATTGTAAGCCACTTTGAGCCTGCAAAACTGTGGGAAAAACGTGGGGTATAAATGTACAAATAAATAAATAAATAAATAAATAAAAGGAAGCAACCACTTGTAGAATTATCTCCATAGTTCATGAACACATTTATGCCTGTCTTAGAGCTGTCGTAAATTTCATGTGCATTCTGAGTACAGGTATATAAGCACCTACGTTGCATTTAAAAATAAACATAAATTATGTGCATCATTAACAGTTTTAGGTGCCCTGTGGTAAAATTATTCTCAAAATCTTCAGTAAGTTATGAATAAAATGTGTATCTTGCAAACCGTATTATAGATATTGGAAATAGCATGCTGGCTGTAGAGACTGATTGACCTAGATATGTCTTTTTATTTTGTGCTTGACAGCCTCCTCCACAGATCTATGATAAACAGCTGGATGAAAGAGAACACACCATTGAAGAATGGAAGGGTAATATATAACGAGAACACTTTTTTTTGCCAAAATGTGCCGCTGTTATCTTGGTAAAGGATGTGTCAAAATCTGTCAACTAAAAGTAGATTTAGATGCACTTGGCAACAGGTGGTTCGTCCTTGTACCTTCTGAACTAAGTAGATGGATTGGGAAGGAAGGTGTACATTTCTTTTTCCTAGGGATACTAAAATAATCCCAGTGGAGAATCAAATTGAATACTTTTGTGCTGTTTCCAATGAAGAAAGGGATGATGAGAGAGTATAAATGTGTAACAAGAGCACACATGGATGTGGAGGAGTGGCCTAGTGGTTAGGGTGGTGGACTTTGGTCTGGAGGAACTGAGTTTGATTCCCGGCACGGGCAGCTCCTTGTGACTTTGGGCAAGTCACTTAACTCTCCATAGCCGCATTAAGCCTACCATGAGTGGGAAAGTGCAGGATACAAATGTAACAAAAAAAAAAAGTAGACTTCAGTTACAGAATAACTGTTCCAGTGTGACCAAAATGTAATATGAATCAGGCTCTGGGGATGGGCACTACTTGTTCTGGGCCATTAATGGAGCTTGAAGAGATTTGGACTGTTGCAGTACAATCTAACACTTCCTCTCTCATCTAATATAACCCAACCTTCTCCTGAGGTGTTGGACACTTATTTTGTATCTAAAGTCAATACTATTTACCATTAATTTGATGGTGTTTTATGGACTCATATATTATTCTAGTTGATAGATTCTGGGCTACCTTTAATTGTGTTTCTACATCTACTTTGCTTTCATTGATAAACAGATTGTCTCGTTCTAGTTGACCTCTAGATAGAATACCTTCTTTTCAGTTGAAAGACCTTTTTCCTGAGTTATTTAATTGTCTAGCTTTTTTTGTTAACACTACTCTGGCTTCTGGTTAGTTTACCCATGATATGGGGAATAATGGAAAGACTCTAATTCCTAAACAGGTGATTTATTTCAGGCCTCTAACTTTAGGCTTCTTTCTAATATTCCATTTCTTAGCAAACAGGTTGAATTTGTTGTGGGGTCTCAGTTATTCGATTTATATTGAAAGACTTAATCTATTTCATGGATCTCACCACAACACTGAGGTCAGACAGGTTCCGTATCAGGCGGTGAGATGGTGTTGCTGTAGTTTGACATCTGTTGCCTTTGACACAGTTGATCATAAAATATTACTAAAGCTATTATCTGGCTGTGGTTTGGTGGACTCTGTGTTTCTTTGGTTCAAGTCATTTTTATCAAATAGACAATATTTCATTTTGAAGGATAGTAATTTTTCAACTCCTTGGACTCCACTAAGCGGTGTGCCCCACAGTTCTCCTATCTCCCTTCTACTATATAATCTTTACATAAGTATTTTGGGACAGATTTCTCTGGAGCCTAACGAATGATTAATGTCTTAAGCGGATGATATTTTCTTTTAATTCCAGTTAGGCAGGGTGCTGACTCCATTTCATCTACTGTCATATATGCATTAAGAAAATTGTAGATTGGTCTACCTCCATGGAACTCAAATTGAACGTTTCTAGCTTTAGTCTTGGATTCCCCAGGTGGAAGTATTCAGCTAACTTTGATTGCATGGTCCTCACTGCAGCTGGAGCTCTGTATGCTCTGAACAGCAGTTGCACTTGCTAAGCAAGAAAGATCAGGTAAGGGTAAGTTTTTAAAGCTCAGGCATCCCACTTGTCTTGTTGACACTTGGCATTGCTGGTGCTGTCTGATTACCACCAGTTTAACGCCACACTAGAAATTACGTTGGGCTAGTGGTAGTTTTTCGTAAAAGGGCCCCTAAATGAATTACTCACCTGCTCTCTCTCGCTCTACTATTCTCTTATGTTGTCCTCCTCCCTCTGCTTGCTCTGCCTTGGTGCTTAGTACTGTACTCCATTCTCCATGAGGTGGCACCATCCTCTCTCCTTTAACCACTGTCTCCAGGTCAACCTGCATTCTACTCTTTTGTCTTGGTATCATGAGCAATCTTCTTCTGTTTGTCCTAACTTCTACACTTAACCTCCCAAACATATATTCAGCAGGCTCCTGGCATTGAATATCTGGGTATGTCCGCTAACCTGTAAGTTAACTGAGCACCAGCCAATATTCAGACCAGTGCTTGGTTAACTCGCCACATATACTTAGCTAGTTAGCGGACTGAATATTGGTTAAGTGCTGTGGCATAGCGGGGGCCAACCCACTCAGTGGGATTTAACTGGGCTAGAGCTTGTCCTGCCCAGTTTAATCCTTTTTAATATTGACCTCTATGTGGCAGTTGGTGTTGCAACTGAAGACAAAATCTCTCCATTTCAGCTTGCAATGTGTAGGCTCTCTATCTGACTTTTACTTCTGGATTACTAATCTTTTATTTGCCATGTGATGATAAATGTTAACTGTTTGTATGGAACCGTTTTTATTCTGTATTTATTGCATTTTTTTCATCTTGGCTGTTAACATTTAATTAATTGTTCTCCACTGTGGGTTATGAAAAAAGTAGGCAACAGATTTGATGAAAAGCAAATTAAAAATAAAGCCAGAAGTGATGATGGAGAGTTCATGGTCAGTATAGTCTGGATGTAAGGCAGAGGATAATTCCTTCTCATTTTGAATATATAAGCACTAATTTATCAAAGCACATGGCTGACAATCAAAGGTTTTAAACGAGATCTCTGTCTACTAATTATTTTTCTCTCACAGAACTGATTTACAAGGAAGTTATGAACTTTGAAGAAAGAACTAAAAACGGTGTTGTGAAAGGACAGCCTTCACCTTCAGGTACTTTTAATAAGTAGCCTTCAAATGTAATCACACAGTCAACAAGTAGAACATAATTACAGTATAAATGGTTTTGAAGAGTGTTTTTTATAAAGAGACATACACCGTGGTAGCCTCTCACTTCTCAGCTATAGAGGCTGTCATTAATTTTCAAAGTGAGATCACTGTATTTGTCTATGGCTGATAATACATTAGACAGCTGACAAAACCATGACCTGTTTTTCATTTCCTGTTTTATAATGCTCATGTTGACCACAGGAGAGTGATTTCCATGCATTCGAATTAAATGGTGCATCTAAACATTGCAAAGAGCACCCCATGTATTCAGGGGTGGAATAAACACATTCAAACGTTCCTTTCTCACTTAGGTTTCCTAAAACCTGCCAGAGGTTGATAGTATATTAAAAGTGCTTGAAAGTTATGAAGGTTGTAAGTGACCACAGAAAATGATCTTTTAGCTCCTCAGTTATAAAATTCATTATTCTACTATTTCAATGGCAGTGCAAGAAGAATGGTTTGTACCCAAAGAAAATCAATGCGTAATTAGCTTCATTAGTAGTATTAGAGAGAAATTCTTTGCTGCAGTCATTTCACACCACACCAGTGAAGAATGAAGATCAGGATTCTGCCCACGTACAGGAAATGATTCATTGCTAGCAACGCATTTGCAATTTGCAAACCACTTTCACAAAACACTCTGGACCTGATATTGAGCCGGCAGGAGCACCATCTTAAGTGCAGCACCTGCACTTAATATGTATATTTCAGCACCATTATTCATATAAGTGATGGCACTGAATGTATGTATTTAGTGGTAATTGTGCTGGCACCCTCTATTTCGATGTAGCCATATTATTCAGCGTAATAATACCACTATACTGTATTAATAAGTTCTGGCACTGACTCCACCCCTTGCCTAACCCGTCCTCCTAATAATACTGATAATCAGTCTGTTAAAGGGGCAGTTGTAAACTGGAGCTACAATCTAACACTTCCTCTCCCATCTAATATAATCCAACCTTTTCCTGAGGCATTGGATGCTTATTTTGCATCTAAAGTCAATACTATTTACCATTAATTTGATGGTGTTTTATGGACTCAGATATTATTCCAGTTGATAGACTTTGGGCTACCTTTAATTTATTATTTATTTGTTGCATTTGTACCCCACATTTTCTCACCTATTTGCAGGCTCAATGTGGCTTATATAGTACCGTCAGAGGAGTTTGCCCAGTTGGTGGATCACAAATACAAAGTTGTATTGTGATCGTATGAGGTATAAATGGAGGGTCGGATAGAGTTGAATATCTGGGAATAATGCCAGAGGGCGGTAAGCAAAACACTCACTGCCAGCAGCTGATTATTGACCCCCCCCCCCCCCCCTGGGGTTTTTTGAGCTGGCTAGCACATAACCAGTTAAGTCAATATTCAGATCTAGTGGTCACTTTTATGTGGTAAACCTGGCCGGTTAAGTTCTGAATATTGGAACTTAAGCAACCAAGTGCTCTCTCTGCCCCCAGTTTTCACTTAGGCGCTAACAGTCATTTTCAGTGAAGATAACCAGGTAAGTGCCACTGAAAATAACTGGGTAGTTGCAAACAAGTGATTTAACCAGTCAGCAACTGTTTCTGGCCGGTTCAATCATTTTGAATTTTGACCAGCAAGTTTTTGGAAATATACACAGGCCGATATTCAAAACAATGTAAGCAGGCAGGAGAGGGCCACTGGATATCCCCACAGGCCACCCAAATGAAAAGTGGGCAGGTCAAGGGCAGCACTGGGGAGGAGTCCGAGGTTATGCGGGTGCCGGCACCTGCATAGCTTAGTGGCTTAATTTACAACAGCTCAAAAACTGTCCTCAATATGGCCACCTAGCTATGTGGGTGCCAGTACTGAATATTGTGGGCACCCACATAACGTTTTTTTTTAAACCCAGACTCCCCTTTCATCCCCCCAACAATGCCCACTCCTTTTCTCCTCCTCCCCCAGCCCTTGCCAATAAGAAGCCCCCCAAGAACACCCCCGACCCCTACAGCCATCCAGGTAGGCCCCCTGGGCCTACCTGTATCACTGGTGGTCCAGCAGTAGGCGTTGAGGGCAGGAGTATAACCCCCTTGTGGTGCCATTCCAAAATGGCTGCTGCACCTCTTGCGGCAGCTCATGGTACATGTAGTACCATGATCTCATTGACCACTAATGGACCACCATAGATACAGGTAGGCCAAGGGGGACCAACCTGGATGGTTGGAGGGTCCCGGGGGGGGGGGCTTCTTATTGGAGAGGGTTGGGGGAGGGGGGACAGAACCAGGGGGCATTGTAGGAGGATGGGAGGGGGCACCTGGGAACATTTTTTTTATTATGTGGATACTGGCCAAATATTCAGCCAGGCCACATAACTCTTGTGCGGGTCCCGGCCGAATATTGGCCAGGCCCGCATAAGTTCTTGTGCCTGGACATGGCCCAGCACTGAATATCGGTGGAATATGGTCATCTGGTCATTTCGGGCACCTTTTTGTGCCTCGGTCGTAAGAAAAACATGACCAGGTAAAGTTGTCCAAGTGCTCATCAGGGACGCCCTTTTTTTTCCATTATGGGTCGAGGACATCCTTGTGTTAGGCACACCCAAGTCCCGCCTTCACTACACCTCCGATACGCCCCCTTGAACTTTGGCCGTCCCTGCAACGGAAAGCAGTTGGAGACGTCCAAAATCAGCTTTTGATTATATCGATTTGGACGACCCTCGGAGAAGGACGCCCATCTTCCGATTTGTGTCGAAAGATGGGCGTCCTTCTCTTTCGAAAATGAGCCCACAAGTCTGCATAATTCACCATTGGCAGAGTATTTATAAAACGCTTGTAGAATGCAGAGTCTTATCTAAAATACCTCCAAGGCTGTGGGAAAAATACTTGTATTTTGTAGCATATTCAAGGAGAACAGTTATTCTGCAAAGGAACAAATTCAAAACATGTGCACCATTGTATAAGGTTTGAATGTACAAGTGCCAATTTTGCAACATACTTGTGTAAATGTGTAAATGCTAGATTTTAAATAGCTGGACATTCCATTGAGAAATGAAGCTACTAAGAGAAAATTTAAGGTTTTTCGAGGTAGTTTTTAATGCCAGAGTGGTAGCACAGTTCCTTCCCTGCCCCATCACATCTGCAATCCCTAGGTGCAAAAGAGTTTTCATCTGACCCTTTCATGTGCTTCAGAGCAGGTATAAATGTCAACATTTAGACACTTATGCAGGTCTGAGGATTTTCTATTATCATGTAATCTTCCTCAAGGCTCGATAGTGTTCTCTCCATTGTTCAACATATATTTGAGTCCATTGGTTACCAATATATTGGGATATGGTGTGTCATGCTACTTTTTTTGCAGATGATATCCTGATGCAAATTACAGTAGGGGCTGATCAATTAGTAGCAGTAAAAAAAAAGAAGAAGAATGTTTAGAAGCAGTAGCAGGATGCTTGGAATTGAATCGGCTCTGTCCTAACCCAAGAAAAACTGATCTGTCGTAGTGCAGTAGACCTGAGAGAACTCATGGTCACTCTAATTATTAGAGATAGTCTATTGAAATGTAAAGGGGGTGCCATGCCCATAGTTTGGGCATTATATTGGATGAGAGTTTGTCTTTATGCAGGGCCGGTCAAACCCGGTAAGCGGGGTAAGCACCGCAGGGGGGGCGCCTGCCTTCAAGGGTGCTGCTGCGGTGCTGCGCCGCCATACCGCGCCGCCCTTGGTGCTTTAAATCTTTTAATTTACCTCTATTCCAGCAGCCGCATCATTTGAAAGCCCTGCCCCGTCTCTAGCCTTCCCTCCCTTCGTGAGTTCGTTCCGCAGTCCCGCCTTCTGATGTCATTTCCTTCGAGGGCGGGACTGCAAAACGAACTCACGAAGGGAGAGAAGGCTAGAGACGGGGCAAGGCTTTCAAATGACGCGGCTGCTGGAACGGAGGTAAATTAAAGATTTAAAGCACCAAGGGTGGCGGGGGATGGGGGCGATTCGGGCGAAGGAGAATCGCTGGAGAGGGCCGGATGGGAGAAGAGAGAAAGGAGATGCTGGTGGGGGGGGGGGGGGGGGCGCGGGTGCCAACTCATCATCTGCAGGGGGGCGCCAGAGACCCTAGGACCAGCCCTGTCTTTATAAGCTCAGATTTTATGAGTGATGAAAGTATAGCCCAAAGATAATGTAATAATTTCTATAGCAATGAGAAGCTCTACTCACAGCATCCTGTTCACCTCAGGGTGGTTGTTCACAATACCGGCTATTTATTCATCTTTTGAAATACGTTGACAAGGACTGGACATTTATGAGAGGTACACTGCATCAGGATTTTTTTTTTTTTTACAGCTGAGTTCAGTTTTGGATAATTCCACAATACAATACATTTAGTACAGCAAGCTTACAAGTACTAAACAATAATGGGTTAATATTGAAAAGGAGTTATGCATTTACTGGCACCCACTAAATACATAAGTCCTCTTAATGCCAATAGTCAGTGCTCTATACATATAGTGCTGCCTAAAATTTTCTCTACCCACACCAGCACATAGAGGATAATTCTAAGGAAGGCATCTAGATTTAGATTTTGAAGCCTATTCTAGAAAGAAATGGAGGCATTTACTTTTCTTTATAGAATACTACCATAGGTGGCTAAAAATGTACCTAGAGGCATGTTTCTCTACTCCCTCTGACATGTCCACATGTACTCACACTAGCACATAGCCCCTACTCCAAATCTATAATGATGGAGAAAGACCCAGGAGACCTGAACCAAGCCTAATGTTCTGTATACCCGACCTCTCTAAAGTGGCCACTCAGTCCCCATAAGATACAATTTTATGGAGCTCATCTCTGCCCAAATTCACATGACACTATGCATAGGGAGAGGGATGAGAAAGCCAACCTCATTAACTATATGATGGTAGTATTTCACAGCTATTGCACAGCTAATACCCAATCACCCAGGTTCAGAGACTGATGTATTATGTGGTGCATAACCCCTATAGCACACATAGCGCCAATTTTCCCAGGGTGCAGAGTGGGGCTGCAATTTGTCAAGCAGCAGCCATATCTTTCAACAGTAGAACGTGAGGAGATGTGATAAAGGGGCCCACTCCTTATAGGCCACATAAGGGCTGACCGTTGCACCTTTATCACCCCAGCACTCACCACAGTCCCAGATATCCCATCCACCACGTGAATTGGGTCCTGCACTAACCACCACTGAACCATCCAGACCTATGGACACAACAGACACAAATGGAGATATTTAATAGGCAAAACCAGAGTGTGAAACTATTACATGACTGTGTAGAAAAAATACCAAATACAACAGCAGATCGAAGTCCAACTAATATATAATATGTTATTGTATTGACTAGAACACACATAAATAGATCAAAAACCCAACATAGCCATTGTTTTGCTCCATTTAGGAGCGGCATCAGAGGTAGATAAATACAACAATAAAGAGGCCCTTTTACTAAAGCTTAGCGTACACTACCGGCATTAGCATGTGCTAAATGCTAAACAGCCCATTTTATACCTAGGAGCTTCTTAGTGGGTCTCCAGCCCCATAACCCCCCCCCCCCCCCCCCAGTTTTCCTGTGATGTCTCTGGTGGCCCAGTGGGACTGGCCAATCCTCTCCCCACCCACCCACCTGGTGGTATAGTGGCCCTTCACCACCCCCCAACCTTAGGTTGGAGGAGGAAGATGGCCACCCTCCTCTTCCATCGGCGCCGCCTGCAAAATGGCAGCATACAGCCCTGCCCAGTGCATCCTGGGATGTGCTGGGCGAGGCTTCACACCATATAAGGGACCTTCCATGATCAGAGAGAATTGCGTGCTTAAATTTGCATGCGATTATCTCAGATCATAGGTCTGGAAAAGCCCCATGCTGTTCCAGCGCTATTTTTAGAGCGCTGTTTGGAACAGCGTGGGGCTTTTGATCATCTGCCTATCAGGGTTGTCAGTGTATAAACGCTGATACTTACACATGTAGGTGTAGTGTCAGCCTTTTGGATTTCACAAAAGTAGAAGTCTAGGAAGAGTCAATTAAGAAAATGAATGGGGGTGGGGAGTGGGATGGAGACATCGTTTTGGAAAAACTGAGGTAGTTGTAAATACCAGACAGGTGAGGACAATTGCTCCTTCAATCAGGTTCAAACCAGAAGTCCAAATGAGCCGTTGCAGCAGGTATAAATGAAGTCATCTAGATTTTTAAAAGTATACATATGTCCGTGTTGTAAAACCAGAAATACGCACATGCTTTCCTAGTCTGCCCAAAACATCCCCCCCCCCCCCAACAGCCCCCTTAAAAACTAGGGAATGCAGCAAAAGTTGTGCACAGATAATAGTGCTCATTCTTCTTAGAGTGTGTATTCGTTTCCGATAATGTGTGCATCTGTTCTTGATAGTTCACACATGCATGATGGCTTGCACATGTGTGCACTGTCCCCTTAATTCTAAAAAAACCTGGCGCCTAACTATACACTTAACAAATTTGTATGCGCAATAAATTCAGTTGTGCCTGAAACTTTAATAATTGGCTGTTAATTGGTGGTAATTGGCATCAATTATTTATTTATTCATGACATTTATACCTCACATTAGCCTGAAATAGACTCAACGTGGCTTACAATCAAAACAATACAGTGAATAAAACATAATAATGTACAGAATATAACACAAATTACAATTGTCGCGGAACCCGGGATGGTGAGCCCTTGGGCTGCAGCCAGGCTGCAGCAGACAAGTCCTCTGAGGAGGCACAGAGCAGAGGCAAACCAGGCACTGAATACAAACAAGATATCAGACATGGCAAACAGACAGAGCATACTCAAGACAAGGTGAAAACAGAGCCTGGCTAAAGCAAAAGCAGGGAACGGAACTTAACAAAAGCAGGAACCAGGAACAAAGGAAGGACACTCATATGGGCCACAAGGCCGAACTGGAACCCACCCATAACAGAGTCCAAGCATATGGACCGCAAGGCCGAACTAGAACCCACTCATACCAGAGGGAAGGGAAAAGGATCAGAATGGAATCTCTTGAGCAAGTACTACTCAAGCAGTACACACACACTGCACTAAATAGCCACAAACAAGGGGTCAAAAGACCCTACACACAGGCACAAAGGAACTAAAGGGGAAAGGACAACCCCACTTAGACTCACATGGTAGAAACCAGAAATAAAAGATAAGAAAACCACACAAGGAGGCAGCGCAGGGCTGTGTTTTAAATCACAGCTATAAATGAATAGTCCTAACCAAGTAAAACAGAAATCACACAGAGAGGTAGCTCAGGGCTGAGCTAGTAGTCCCAGCTAAATGGAAGAGCTGTCTACTCGTGCCACACAGAGAAGCAGCTCAAGGCTGAGCTATTAGTCACAGCTAACAGAAGAACCACCCACTCAAACGAAACCAAACAGAGAGGATGCTCAGGGCTGTGCTAGTAGACACAGCTAAACGGAAGAACAGCCCACTCGTGCCACTCAGGGCGGCGCTAGTAGTCACAGCTAAACAGAAGAGCAACCCACTCAAACACAAACAGAAATCAAACAGAGAGGACGCTTAGGGCTGTGCTAGTAGACACGGCTAAAGGAAAGAACAGCCCACTCATGCCACACAGAGAGACCGCTCAGGGCTGCGCTAGTAGTCACAGCTAAGCAGAAGAGCAACCCACTCAAACTCAAAACAGAAACCTCACAGAGAGGACTCAAACAGAAACCACACAGGGAAAACTCAAGACAAGGCCACACGGCCATAGTAAAGGAACACTCACGGCTATGCCACATAGCACTCAAGGATAAAGGAAGCCACTCATGAAGGAACACTCTAAGCAATGAATACTCAAGGGTGTGCCACAAGGAAAAAGGGAAGCCACTCATGAAGGAACACTCTAAGCTGTACCATACAGCACTCAGGGAAGAGGGAAGACACTCAAATGAATACTCAAGGGTGTGCCACCAGGCACTCAAGGAAAAAGGGAAGCCACTCATAGGAATACACAAGGCTGTGCCACACGGCACTCAAGGATAAGGGAAGCCACTCATGAAGAAACACTCTAAGCTGTACCATACAGCACTCAGGGAAGGGAAGCCACTCAAAGGAATACTCAAGGATGTACCACCAGGCACTCAAGGAAAAAGGGAAGCCACACATAGGAATACACAAGGCTGGCCACACAGCACTCAAGGGTAAAGGGAATCCACTCATAAGAATACACACGGCTGGCCACACAGCACTCAAAGGTAAAGGGAAACCACTCATAAGAATACACAAGGCTGGCTACACAGCACTCAAGGGTAAGGAGAATCCACTCATAAGAATACACAAGGCTGGCCACACAGCACTCAAGGGTAAAGGGAAGCCACTCATAAGAATGCACAAGGCTATGCCACACAGCACTCAAGGATAAAGGGAAGCCACTTATAAGAATACACAAGGCTGTGCCACAAATAACAAACACTAGAGAAAAGGGGAAAAGCAAGCAAACAGGGAAAGCTGCCTTTACATACACAAATCAGATAAGGAGCAATGCTCACAAGAATCAGGAGACAAACACAGCAGACAGAGAGTTAAAGCAGGCTAAAAGGAAGGGCTGCTTCTAATACATAAGTCAGAAAGAAGCAGGGCTTACACTACAGTCAAAAGTTTAAAGCAAACAATGGGAAAAACAAACAATGTTCTTACCAGAACTCATCCAGCACCCACAGCCAGGTAGGGAAAGGGAAGGCAGGCAAAGACAGAGCAGACAGAGTACACACAGCTGCACAGAAGCAAAGTAATGAAGGAAAGCAGCTGGGCTGGGGAAGCAAAGTAATCAAGGAAAGCAGCTGGGCTGGCAACCACCGCCTCTCTGAACAGTGAAAGGTAATAAGAGAAACCACACAAGGAAACAGAACAGGCTTATGCTGGAGAGCCTAGAAAACAAGGAAGTAATCCATTCAGGTTCAAACCAGAACTATACACACAGAAAAACAGAACAGGGCTTTGCTTAGAAGCAAAGCTAACAGGCAAGTAATTCATACAGGTTCAAACCAGAACCACACACACACACACACACAGGGAAACAGAAGAGGGCTTTGCTTGAGAGCAAACCTAACAAAAAGTAATCCATACAGATTCAAACCAAAACCACACACACATGGTTCAGGGCTGTGCCCAGAAGCACAGCTTAACAAGAAGACCAGTTCCTCAGAATCAAACAACAGTACAACAAGAAAAGGGAAAAATAGACCTGTTGCAAAGGCCACGCAGGAAAGCTCCCTGGGTACTTATAAAGGCATAGGTTGATGATGTCACAAGTAGGAAATGAAGCAGGTAGACCAAAGCGAGGCTTGGCTTCAGGGACACCAAAGCAAGCCTTGGCTAACAGAAAGAACAACAACAGGAAAAAAGGCAGATTGGAGAGGTCACAGAGCTAGATCAGATCATCAATATTCATTAGGCAATACCAATCGCCTCTTTTACTCTGTAATGACGATTCATTATGTTAGTCACATAATCTATTATGTAAACCATGCTCTCTATGTAATAACAACTGTACCTTTTTACTCCAGAGTGGCGGATACCACAAAGGAACATTGTAAGCCACATTGAGCCTGCAAATAGGTGGGAAAATGTGGGATACAAATGCAGCAAATAAAATAGATACAGAGAAACAGTAGGTCTGGACATAAGGGCACGGCCACAACCGTGACAACAGTAAGTTCAAGAAGCAAATTAATACATGCGTAATAAGTAACCAGGGATTTAGACTATCTCAAGGACAAATAAATAAGTGTGGATAGGTGAGAGCATAATTAGGCAGGACTAGATGGGAAACAAGATTAAGAAAAGGGTGTGGGTAAAATTCAGATAGAGTTCTTCGTATTCAGAATAGCCAGACTGAAGAAATGTGTTTTTAGAAGACTTCTAAAAGTTAGGTAATCAACTGCTAACTTGATTGATTTAGGAAGAGAATTCTAAATTTTGGTTCCTTGATAGGAGAAATTAGCAGAGTGAATTGTTTTATATATATCACATTCTTACAGATAGGGAAATGTAAGACAAGATATTCTCTAGATGATGAAACAGCATTATGAGGGGGTATTTCAATAAGTTTATTCATATATGATGAAGCTTTACCAAACAGAATTTGGTGAATGAAAACGCATAATTTGAAAGATATTCTATCTCTTATTGGTAACCAATGTAGCTCATATAAATGAGGAGTGGATTTGGTGAAGCGAGGAGATCTACATATAAGACGAGCAGCAGTATTTTGAGCTGTTTGTAATTTTTTGAGAAGACCACCTTTAAGTCCAGCATAGATGGAATTGCAATAGTCGAATTTGGTGAGGACAAGGGATTGAACCAAAGTACGAAAGACATATTTTGAGAAAAATGGCCTCAATCTCTTTAGATTCCAAAGTGAGTGAAAGACACTCGAGGTCAACTTAGAGACTTGGTTTTCAAGGGTGAGGAAACGATCTATTGTGATTCCCAAAATTTTTATTGATGACTCAAGGGAATAGGTTTTGTTCTTAATAGTAAAGTTACTAAGATTCATTAGTAGTTGTGTGCACAACTGCCCTTAGTCACTATTCTAGAAGTTGTACACTCAATTTCCGTCATGTTCAACTTCTAGGGGGCGTGGCAACAGAGAGGCATGGGTGAGTCAGGGGCATGCCTAGGAGTTAGACGTGCAGGTTTATAGAATACTAGGGGTTAGGCATGACCAGTCACACCAGCCTTTGACATGGTGTAAGCACTGACACCTAAAGTTATTTCGCTAGTATTGTATAGTAACAGTTTCATGTGGAACTGCCGTTATAGAATTCACACTTACTGCATTTAAAGTTCGGCATTCTTTCTTGAACCTACCCCTATGTATGCGTAGTGCACACGCTTGACAGCATTCGTTTCAGAACTGCACATCCTGCAGATCTACACATGTAAATAGCTGCTTTCTAAAATGTATCAGGGTTTCTGTTTACATGTGTAAAAGCCATGCAAGGTTTCTAAAATAACCCCTGTTGCTTTAATCTTAATTTCTCTGGAATATATAGATAGAAGTGAATGCCCGTGGATGTTATGGGCCTCTCTGAATATTGCATGGTCCATTGAAGAGCTGAGTTTTGTGCTATTTTGTTTCGAACCCAACCCAAGGGAGTTTCTGATGATTTGCAGACTACACTGTGACTGGTGTCTGCTTCCTCTCATTCTGATTCATGTATTAATTGCCTGGAGTTATGGCAAAATGTAAGCAGTGAGGTGTGGAGCTGGACAGAGATTTGAATGAAATTCAGAATATCCTTTCTGACAGGACATGTCTGAAATTCCTCCTAGGTATGAATACAAGGAACACCAGTGTATGAATTACACTCTGCTTTATCAAATCACAGTGAGTTTTCCCCAAGGCCAGAAGTACACCTTCAAATTGCTCTAGAATTAAATGCTGATAGCTGTGGTGTGGACATGATCCCTGTGAAAACTCTTTGGCTACCTGTATGAAGGGGTTCTTAGATTTAATCACATTGATGTTCATTTTCTTAGCGCAGGTGCAGCAGTGAACAGCAGCGACAGCCTCCCTCCATCCTCATCAGTCAACGATATCTCCTCCATGTCCACTGATCAGACCCTGGCATCTGACACCGACAGCAGTCTGGAAGCTTCTGCGGGACCCCTCGGTTGTTGCAGGTGACTAGCCGCCTGCCTGCGAAACCCAGCGTTCTTCAGAAGATGATGTGATTTCCAAACCACAACAAAAAATTCAAAGAAAGATGAAACCCCTTTCAGCCTGCTTCTCCTTCAGAGTTATGTAATGCGGCTGAGCTGAAATATATATTTAACTTAGAGTTGCTCTGCTTTGGTCTACATCCAGCGATGCTTGCTGCACATGAAACAAAAAAAGAAAGTGGTAATTACAGAAAATTCTTTTCTTAGAATTTCAATTCATGGCTGTTAAATCCAGCAATCATTTGTTTTAATTATGACATGACAAGGTGCGCAGAAACCATTCAAGTGTGTGTGTATCTATCTCTTTATTTATTAGCTATGGTATCCTATCTCCTTATCTATTTATCTATCTATATATATTTTATATATATAGATCTGTCTAGCTACTTCTTTCTCTAGTTGGACATAGATACACACACATATATACAAACATAAATGTATATTACAGTATGCAAAACTGTACAGTATATGCTGTATATACTGTACATAGTTATAAAGAACCTGTTTTATGTGAATGACATTGACACATCTGTAATATAAAACCAGTGTATAAATGGTTGACTTCATTAATTTATCAAGGTCTCAATTCCTATAGGAACCTTTTTAAAAGGAGAACAAGCATCAGCTCAATCAGGCCCTTGAAAATGTAGTACCTGGATTAACGCTAATCACAAAAAAAGTCATTTGCATAAAAAATGGAAATGAATCCTGAGAGGAAAAAATGTACCGTGGCTCCTTAGGTTATTTATTTAATTAATTTATTAATTAATATATTTATTGCATATTTCTCATACAGAACAGGCATGCTGATTTAAAATCCAATTAAAATGAAGCACACCTGTCATTTTATTCTGTTTTTTTTTTTTCTGGGCAGGATCAGAGAAGGAGCAAAATGTGGTTTTATTTCTGCAACTTCTATTTCTGTTCTCTCATTTGTAGTAAGGAACTGTAGCAGGAGGAGTGTTGCAGTGACTGTAGGTCTTTGAGAGGCATGGTTCCATCTGTGGTTTCCCGTTAATGAGTATGTGTGTGTGGGAGGAGACCCAGAGAGAGAAGGAAAGCAGATGAGGAAGAGGTCTAAATATTGCTTGCATTATCACAGATGTAACCATGTATTTCTTACCAGGAGCTAGCATTTCTATTTGAGCTTAATGACTCACTGCTCATGGGGGCTGGCTCCAGCTAACAAATTTTCATCATGTCAGAGTTATTTTGGGACATCTGCTTGTTGAACACGATTCCTAGAATTATCCCGTTTGTTGTTTACACAGCAGTATGGCTAAGCTTTTGAGTGTACTGTGTGCCTAGCAATACAGAGATCCTTTTAAATCGGTTACAGAAATGTAACTCCCCCCCATAAATAATAATAATAATAATAATTTTTTAAATGGTAATGGGACGTTTAATCTTCCCTGTTTGGCCAGGGTCTAAAGTTTGATGTCTCTGCTGGTGTCAGGTGGCTAGTCATTACCTATCCATGGCCCCTCCATTTGTGTTGCACAAGTTCCCAGTGTCAGCCAGAAGAAGCAGTTTGCCCACTCATGACTCAGACTTGCAGTTAGATCTTAGCTAAAGTGGATCCCAGAATGCTTTATTTTTAGCACTTTGGAAACACATGTTGTGACCTCTTGGTAGTACAGTCTTGTGATCACATAGAGTTCAACACTGAAGATCTCTGAACCTTCACGCATAATTCAGTCCTTAACCCATGCTGCTCTTCTGTGACTGCCTGTATACTTTACCTGTTCTTCTTAGAAGGTAGGATCACCGCATCCAGCAGATAAAAACCTGTAGATTAAAAAAAAAACAACAAAAACAAATCAAATACTTAAAAGAAACAACACATTAAATCAATACAGCGTAACCTCAGAATGAGTAGCTACAGTGGGGGAAATAAGTATTTGATCCCTTGCTGATTTTGTAAGTTTGCCCACTGACAAAGACATGAGCAGCCCATAATTGAAGGGTAGGTTATTGGTAACAGTGAGAGATAGCACATCACAAATTAAATCCGGAAAATCACATTGTGGAAAGTATATGAATTTATTTGCATTCTGCAGAGGGAAATAAGTATTTAATCCCTCTGGCAAACAAGACCTAATACTTGGTGGCAAAACCCTTGTTGGCAAGCACAGCGGTCAGACGTCTTCTGTAGTTGATGATGAGGTTTGCACACATGTCAGGAGGAATTTTGGTCCACTCCTCTTTGCAGATCATCTCTAAATCATTAAGAGTTCTGGGCTGTCGCTTGGCAACTCGCAGCTTCAGCTCCCTCCATAAGTTTTCAATGGGATTAAGGTCTGGTGACTGGCTAGGCCACTCCATGACCCTAATGTGCTTCTTCCTGAGCCACTCCTTTGTTGCCTTGGCTGTATGTTTTGGGTCATTGTCGTGCTGGAAGACCCAGCCACGACCCATTTTTAAGGCCCTGGCGGAGGGAAGGAGGTTGTCACTCAGAATTGTACGGTACATGGCCCCATCCATTCTCCCATTGATGCGGTGAAGTAGTCCTGTGCCCTTAGCAGAGAAACACCCCCAAAACATAACATTTCCACCTCCATGCTTGACAGTGGGGACGGTGTTCTTTGGGTCATAGGCAGCATTTCTCTTCCTCCAAACACGGCGAGTTGAGTTCATGCCAAAGAGCTCAATTTTTGTCTCATCTGACCACAGCACCTTCTCCCAATCACTCTCGGCATCATCCAGGTGTTCACTGGCAAACTTCAGACGGGCCGTCACATGTGCCTTCCGGAGCAGGGGGACCTTGCGGGCACTGCAGGATTGCAATCCGTTATGTCGTAATGTGTTACCAATGGTTTTCGTGGTGACAGTGGTCCCAGCTGCCTTGAGATCATTGACAAGTTCCCCCCTTGTAGTTGTAGGCTGATTTCTAACCTTCCTCATGATCAAGGATACCCCACGAGGTGAGATTTTGCGTGGAGCCCCAGATCTTTGTTGATTGACAGTCATTTTGTACTTCTTCCATTTTCTTACTATGGCACCAACAGTTGTCTCCTTCTCGCCCAGCGTCTTACTGATGGTTTTGTAGCCCATTCCAGCCTTGTGCAGGTGTATGATCTTGTCCCTGACATCCTTAGACAGCTCCTTGCTCTTGGCCATTTTGTAGAGGTTAGAGTCTGACTGATTCACTGAGTCTGTGGACAGGTGTCTTTCATACAGGTGACCATTGCCGACAGCTGTCTGTCATGCAGGTAACGAGTTGATTTGGAGCATCTACCTGGTCTGTAGGGGCCAGATCTCTTACTGGTTGGTGGGGGATCAAATACTTATTTCCCTCTGCAGAATGCAAATAAATTCATATACTTTCCACAATGTGATTTTCCGGATTTAATTTGTGATGTGCTATCTCTCACTGTTACCAATAACCTACCCTTCAATTATGGGCTGCTCATGTCTTTGTCAGTGGGCAAACTTACAAAATCAGCAAGGGATCAAATACTTATTTCCCCCACTGTACATGAGCATAACACTAAACAGGAATGACCTTTAATAACAGAGGGTGTCATCTGCTGATGTGCATTAATTAATGGCATTTAACACATGTTAACACAAGCTCCATCATTCTCAGTGGTGCCTATTTAATAACTATATGCACCTCTCTCAAATTAATGCATGTTAATGTGCATTAAGGCGTGTTAGCTGGTTAGCCCATGTTAGTAAATGCGGCCCCGAACTTGAAAACCCACATTAAAGAAAAAACTTCAGGCAAATTTTAGCACTTCAACCACAACTCCAGTAGCTGGGAAATAGGACTGGTGCTGGGCTGACTTCTACAGTCTGTGCCCCAAAATTGGCAGAGAGAGACAGAGATTAAGTATACCATGTTTAATCATGAAAAAGTGGAATCTATGCAGAATGCCAGATTCATCTCTGGCTGCCTTGTTGGGTAGACTGGATGGTCTTGTTGGGCATATCTTTATCTCCCGACGTATACTATGTTACTATATTAGATTTCTGAATGGATCACAGATAAGTAGGCAACTTCTGCACAAGTGCTGCATGGACAGGAACTGTCCTAGTGAGTTGATTAAGTTTACTGAATGGAAATCTTTGCAGAGACTATGAGGTGTCTGTGGCTACTGCACCAATCAAGTCAGAATTCCATGGAAGACAATCTCACTAACGTGCAGTACATCGATGCCGGCAAATTCTTTTTGTATAACACATTTGACTGAATTTGCATAATTCAGTGTGAAAAACTCCCTTACACAGCAATATGCTGTTTCTAGACCGCAACGTACAATCAAATATTCAATTTTTCTTTGGTTTAAATTTGCATCAAATTAGAAGATGCTTTCATATAATCATTTGAGCTAGTTTTCTAAAGCTCAGCTACAGCAGTGAATGTGATAGCAATAATTTATAGGAGCTTTTTCTATAACATCATTTCCTATGGGCTCAAAATGGGAAGTAGAACTTCCTGCCAGAGCCCACAAAACCTGAACCGAAGGTTATTGCTCAATGAATTTAGCAATATTCCTATCTTAAAATCATGACTTGTCTAAAGCAATACTCAGCAGCACGGCCTTATTCCTGCCTAAATTGAGGGTGAATGTGTGTGAAATTGTAGAAAATAAAACCCCACGGCATGGCAGATATCACAGAGCTAGCATCAGAAAGGATGTCTTGCTTGGGATGTCAGAGAGTACCGGTTAATAATACCTTTCACAAGTAGTCCACTGGGATACAACTATCATGGTATCTTATAGAACTTTCTTGGGGCTTTTCACCAGGTTGTTTTTTTTGGTGAGGGAGTGCCATTTTTTCCTCTGAAATTTACATGTGGCACCACAGTAGATATGGAAACACTTTCTTATTATATACTTGTTCAGGTGCATTATAGTACATCATATAGAAGTAAATAAGGCACAAGCCAGAAATTCTCCCAAATGTAAAAAGGTATCAGCTGAATACCTTGAAATATATATTTTTATATATTTATGTTTTTGTAATGCAAAGAGAGTCCATAGAAATACAAGTCTCAGTTTATTTGTCCTGTCTACTGCCACTTTCCAGGGCCTTGTTTGTTTGTTATTTCAGTCTTTAAATAACATTGTTTAAAATGCCGTCTCTATTCCCCTGCCCTTTTAATTAGTTTGGGTTTTGCTCACACCTTTTTCAGGGGTAGCTGAAGGTAAGTTACTTTCAGATTCAGTGGGTATGTCCCTGTTCTTGGAGGACTCACAGTCTAATTTTTATAGATGAAGCAATAGAGGGTTAAGTGACTCACCCAAGATGACAAGGAGCAGCAGTGGGATTTGAACCAGGCACCCCTGGATAGTAAAAATGGTGCTCTAACCACTAGAAATCACACAGAAAACAGCGAAGGTGACTCAATAAATATTGACAATGCTCTCAGAGTTTAAAAGTTTATTGTCCAACAACAAAGACTCGACACAGCCATGTTTGGGCCAACTGGCCTTCCTCAGGAGTCTCCTATGTTGTCTGTATGATCAAGAAAACGCTGCTAGAAAACGTGTTGTGAAATCCATCATTGGTATTAGACTTGGTAGGAAATACTACATGCCGTAAAAATACTCTCAAACACTAAAACACTCCTCCAGACTGACGACGAGATGTCTATAGTCCAAACAATATAGCTGGTTAAGTGCAATTTTCAGCTCTTTATCAACTACAATGAACTGCATAAAGGTAGGACTGTGTTTTATGTGGTCCTATGTGTGCGGTTATTGTAGCCGGTTGAGGGCTGAACATCGGCACTTAACCAGCCACTCCTTCATGATCTTCGGGATGATGGCCCAGGAATTTTTCCACTAGGTTTATATCTTCTACCCATGTACAGAGCTTAATCACTATAGTGACAGTCCTTGGCCATGTCACCTGTCCTTTTAAAGTTTGGTGATATGAGCCTAGGGTTTGGCCTCTAAAGGAATATGGACCCAGTATGCAAAAGAAGCTAGCTCTTGGTTTAGGCTTCTAAGTTAGGCTTCTAAATTTGGTTTAGGCTTCTAAGTTAGGCTTCTAAACTGCCTGATATTCAAAGCAGTTTAACCAAGCTTGCCTGGTTAAATCACTTCTTCCTGTCTATCCACTGATATTCAGCGGCACTAAACCACACAGTGTCACTGAATATCAGGTCTAACTGCCCTGCACTGTCTGGTTAGTGGCAGGGTGGTCTGTAGGTGGAACTTGGGTAAAGACAGTACTTAACCGGTTAGCAGTGATATTTGCCACTAATCCCTGGATTCTATATAGGGCGCCTAGAGATTCTATAATAATGCGCATAATTTAACAAGCTTGACAAGCTAATGAGTGTTGATAACAGCACTCAACAAGCAATAATGAGCACTAATTGGCACTGATAAGAATTTAGGTTCACAACTCGCTAAGCGTATTCGGTAATGACGTGTGCCAAACTTCTAATGTGCGCAGGCAAAAAGGGGTGTGGTTATGGGTGGGGAAATGGGTGTTTTGTGGGAGTTCTGAAATTTATGTACCTAGTTATAGAATAGGGCCCAGTGTACCTAAATCTATGCTCTGGGACTTACGCCACATTTTCGTTGGTGTAAATGGATGCATATAGATTTAGGTGCTGAAATATCAATTTAAGTGTATTCGATAATCAGCACCTAAATCTAGGCACCAATTATAGAATACAGTCTGATTTTTTTAGGCACCGTGTATAGAATGTCCCCCTAAGCGGTTAGTAAGTGGCTAAAGTTAGGCAATAAAAAGGCTTTCCTAGTTGGTGACCTAACCATCACCAGCACTATATATCAGTTGGTGCCCTGTTAACTTCTGGATATGGCCTGAGGTGTGTGCTGGAATCCCCCTGCCTTGAGCCCCCCCCCCCCCCCCGAATCTATTTTCCTCCTCCCTCCGGCCTCCCAAATGGATTGTAATCCCCAAGCAGGCGCCCCCAACCCCCATAGAACGCCACCCAGGCCTACCTTTAGTATCCTTGGTAGTATGGAGGTCCAGCAGGCAGGAGCAATGCCCACTCACTTCTGTGGCCTAAAAATAGCTGCTGTGACCCCTAGAGGCAGTCTCATGGTACTAGCACTAGTCTGTGAGAGTGTCCTTAGAGGTCACAACAGTTATTTTCAGGCCAGAGCTTTAAGGGGCAGGTGCAAGTGGGCTTATCCTGTCCACTTAAACCCCTTTGAATATTGACCTCTACTGCCCTAAGTGTCATCATTAAGTGATGGCAGGGACTTTCTTCTGACAGGCACCGATAACACTCCAGGAAGCAGAGTCCTGGCCTGGCTTGGAAGCAGACATTACCACAGAGCCATCAAGCCAACCCTTTTGACTGCTTTTGACATTAAGGATAACGAACAAACCTTTGCAAAATGGAAAGGTTATGAACGACATGTAAAAGCCATTTTTCATGAGTCAAACTAAGGGCAAATCTATGCGTGCCTGCATTTACACAACCCTTACGGGTATAAATGTACAGAATACTAGCACTGTCATAGATAAGTATACACTTGCACACTTAAGTGTTTGCATAGCATGTCGGCACTATTCTGTAAGGGCACATTAGTGGCATAATGTGTAAATGCATGGAAGATGTAGTCATGAATGGAGCATGGGTGCTTATGTATGTACTTAAGGTATGCACATCCCTGTCACATTTACATGCCAGGTCTATAGCTGGTGTAACTGCAGATATATAAGTATATTCTGTGGTGGAATCTGGCTGCCCAAATGCCATTATAGAAGAGATTCTCACCACGTGTCTTCTGGGCCCCTGTGTGGAGACATCCAGTTATAGAACAGCCCCCGATGTGTTGTAAGGAAATGGTTGAACCAACCAGAACGAAATGGAATCCCTGTTCAGACTGAGGTAGGAGAAAATATTTTAGCCAACCTCATTCCTGCAGTTAGCATCGGCAACAAGTAACCACATTTACTGCAGGATACTGGGAAATGGGCATGGACAACTTCAAACTTTAATGATGAGGATGGATCCTCACACAGAGAAGATTAGCTGATAGGTCATTTTTTCCGTAAACGAATCTATGCGGCCAGTTTGGCTATTTTTTTTAAATCAGTTTCATTTTATGTAGTAGACATTGTGCCATCAGGAAGTCTTGAAATTCAATATGTGATTTGGTCATGTTCTTTGTAGACAGGTCTTACAGTGCTTGAAAGTTATGATGTTGTGAATCTAAATCAAAAGGCATGTCAAATGTTTAAAAAAAATTCACTATCCTGCTTATAATTGAACGAGAAAAACGCCCAAGTTCCGACCTAAATCGGGAGATGGACGTTTATCTCACAAAAATGAATAACGCGGTATAATCGAAAGCCGAACTTGGACGTTTTCAACTGCACTCCATCGCGGAAGTGTACAAAGTTGACGGGGGCGTGTCAGAGGCATGGTGAAGGCGGGACTGGGGCATGGTTATCACCCGAACAGAGATGGGCGCCTTTCGCCGATAATGGAAAAAAAGTATGCGTTTGTAGCTAGAATTTAGGGCACTTTTCCTGGACCCTGTTTTTTCACGAATAAGGCCCCAAAAAGTGCCCTAAATAACCAGATTACCACCAGAGGGAATCGAGGATGACCTCCCCTGACTCCCCCAGTGGTCACTAACCCCCTCCCACCAAAAAAAATGATGTTTCACAACTTTTTATTTTCACGCTCAAATGTCATACCCACCTCCCTGGCAGCAGTATGCAGGTCCCTGGAGCAGTTGTTAGGGGGTGCAGTGGACTTAAGGCAGGTGGACCCAGGCCCATCCCCCCTACCTGTTACAATTGTGCTGCTTAATGCTTAGTCGTCCAACCCCCCCAAACCCACTGTACCCACATGTAGGTGCCCCCCTTCACCCCTTAGGGCTATAGTAATGGTGTAGACTTGTGGGAAGTGGTTTTTGAGGGGGATTTGGTGGGCTCAACACACAAGGGAAGGGTGCTATGCACCTGGGAGCTCTTTTACCTTTTTTTTATTTTTGTAAAAGTGCCCTCTAGGGTGCCAGGTTGGTGTCCTGGCATGTGAGGGGAACCAGTGCACTATGAATCCTGGCCCCTCCCACGAACAAATGCCTTGGATTTATTCGTTTTTGAGCTGGGCACTTTCATTTTCCATTATCGCTGAAAAACAAAAACACCCAGCTCACAAATTGTCGAATAAAACATGGACGTCTATTTTTTTCGAAAATACGGTTCGGTCCGCCCCTTCACGGACCCGTTCTCGGAGATAAACGCCCATGGAGATAAACGTTTTTGTTCGATTATGCCCCTCCACGGCACCCATTCACCAAAGCACACTAACCTACGCTTAAGTTAACATGGCTCACATTAAATTTAATGTGGTTTAATAAATAAATAGATAACAAGAAAATGAATCTGGGTTAACGAATCAGTCATTTAAAATATTAGGACTCCATTAGTTGACATGCATATTAACCTATGTTAGAGCTAATACAAACCATGTTAACATAAGAACATAAGTGTTGCCATACTGGGACAGATTAAAGGTCCATCAAGCCAAGTCTCCTGTTTCCAACAGTGGCAAGATCCCAAAAGAGTAATACAGATATTATGCTGCTTGTTGTAGAAATAAGCGGTGGATTTTCACAAGTCCATCTTAATAATGGCTTATGGACTTTTCTTTTAGGGAATTATCGAAACCCTGCTAAGCTACCTGCTTTTACCACAGTCTCTGGCAATGAATTCCAGAGTTTTATTACACGTTGAGTGAAGAAATATTTTCTCTGCTTTGTTTTAAATTACTACTTAGAAGCTTCATTGCATGCCCCCTAGTCCTAGTATTTTTGGCAAGATTAAACATGTGATTCATGTCTACCAGTTCCACTCCATTCAGTATTTTATAGACCTCTATCATATCTCCCCTCAGCTGTCTCTTCTCCAAGAGGAAGAGCCCTAGCCACTTTAGCCTTTTCTCATAGGGAATTCATCCAATACCCTTTATCATTTTCGTTGCCCTTCTCAGTACCTTTTCTAATTCCTCTATATCTTTTTTGAGATACAGTGACCAGAATTACACACAGTATTCAAGGTGCAGTCACATTATAACATTCTCATTTTTGTTTTCCATTTATTTCTATTCTTTTACTTGCTTCTTGCTTCTAATATACCTAAAAAGGTTTTCACTATGTGCTTTTGCTTTCAACACAATCTTCTTTTCAAAGTCTCTCTTTTTCTTCCTTATCAGTGCATTGCATTTGACATGGATGGGTAGACTGGATAGGCTATATGGTCTTTTTTTACCTACATTTTCCTCTGTTTCTATGACTTACCATTCCTTATGCTGTTTCCTATTATTTTAAGTTGGATCCTTCTTCCAAGGATTGTCTTTTAATTCTAATAGCTTACTTCACCTCATGTTTTAACCATGACAGCTGTCATTTTTTTTGTTACATTTGTGCCCCGCGCTTTCCCACTCATAGCAGGTTCAATGCAGCTTACATATTATATACAGGTACTTATTTGTACCTGGGGCAATGGAGGGTTAAGTGACTTGCCCAGAGTCACAAGGAGCTGCCTGTGCCTGCAGTGGGAATTGAACCCAGTTCCCCAGGACTAAAGTCCACCACACTAACCACTAGGCTACTCCTTTTTAAATACATGGCAACCAACACCACCACCCCCCAACATCAACCCAACTCCCAGTCAAGCAACCCATACCCCCCCTCATCAACATGACTTCCGATCAAGCAACCTAACATCAATCTGAACCCTGATCAGGCACCCAGAACTCCCTCCAACACAAACGCCATCCTCTTCACAAGACCCTGCCCCTCTATAAAAAAAACTCCCCTTGGAGCCCAAACCCCCCTATCCCTCACTCCACCCCTCTGAGACCTATCTGGGACTTAGAATTGGTGGGCAGTGGGTCACAGATGGTAGCAATCTCCCTTTGCTGGCACAAATGATAACTGAATTAAAAAATGCACGGGATATCCTGTTTAGAAGGAATGGATCCAAAGAAGCTTAGCAGAGATTAGGTGGCAATACTGGTAATTGGGAAGCAAAGCCAGTGCTGGGCAGACTTCTATGGTCTGTGCCCTGATCATGGCTGGACAGAGTCAGTTTCAGAAGTTGGAGAATAAGGCCAGTGCTGGGCAGACTTCTATGGTCTGTGCCCTGATTGTGGCTGAACAGATTTGGATGGGTTGGGTGGAGCTTTTCAGGGTCTTCGATGACAACTTCAGTAGTTTTAGAACAAGGACAGTGCCGAACAGAGAACAAATCAAGATAGGTATACATATGAAGTTTCACATGATATCTTGTATAATGAGTTTATCTTGTTGGGCAGACTGGATGGACCATATAGGTCTTTATCTGCCATCATCTACTGTGTTACCTGATTCCAAAATGACACTGATGACCCGTAGTGGTAATCTTATTGTGCTGTAGTTAGAGGGTCATCCTTCCACATGTAAAGATGTAATGACAGAAGAATAATTGTAATATATGTATTTATTTGGATTTAGCTCACACTTTTTTCAGTAGTACTTCAAGGTGAGTTACATTCAAGTATAGTAGATATTTTACTGCTTCTAGAGAGTTTATAATCCAAGTTTGTAGCTGAAACAGTTGAGGGTTAAAGAATCCTTTTACAAAGGCACACTAGCGTTTTTAGCACGCGCTAAAAATAAGCGTGCGCTAAACACTAGAGATGTCCATATATTCCTATGGGCTTCTCTGGCTTTTAGCGCACACTAATCATTAGTGCATGCTAAAAATCACTAGCGTGCTTTTTTAAAAGGACCCCTAATTGACTTGTTAAAGATCTCAAAGAGCACCAGCAGGTGCTGAAGTGGACTTCTCTGCTTGTCAGCCTAATATTAAAGTGTGCATTATGCAGACAGAACAAAAGAAAAATACCTTTAGTAAAGGAAATTAGAGCCACCTTGAAATGCATAAATGTGTATCTCACAACACAGGAAGGGGCCAAAGCCCCATTACTTTTTAGCACACTGGGAATTTGGTCACTGCAATCAACATAGCAACATTGTACAATAGCTACACTGTAGACTACTACTACTACTACTTATCATTTATATAGCGCTACAAAGCATACGCAGCGCTATACACCATACACAGACAGTCCCTGCTCGAAGAGCTTACAATCTAGATAGACCCCATATAAGGTGGCTTAATATAACGCAGGATTGCTTATAACACGGTCAAGAGTTGGAACCCATTTATTTTATTACATATTGCACTGTAAACCTGATAAAATATCGATTTACTTGTAATGTGGTCAAATATCTGTAACCTCAACATCTGTATTATATTGATATGTCTGCATCTTATATAGTGCAATATTTATTTCACTATCAACACATAAGAAGCTTTTATTAGTAATAAAAATCCTGGCAGCAGAATTTCAAATAGGCTTAGCTATAAAATTTATTTTTATTTTATTTATTAGGTTTTATTTACCTCCTTTTTTACAGCAGTAAAAACATTCAAATAATACAAAGTATGGCATAGTATACTACTTACAATGTCAACGCAACACGTAATAGAACATTTTAATTGATAGTGTAGGATATAAGCAAAGATGGAACATACAGATAGGTAAGAGAAGTTAGAAAGAACATTGAAATCAAGGGCTTTAACTTGGAATAAAAATATGATATATATTCTTATAGTCATGTAACTAATGTTTGAAAATAAGTGACATGTAGCCAGAAATACTACAGCCTAATAACAACATAAGAATAGCTATACTCAGTGTTTGTTTTCTAGCAAAAAAGGTGTCGGTACTCAAATGCCAGGCTACCCTTCAGGGGTGGGGTGATCACTGAGGGACCCACCCCACAATAGCTAGGCCCCCTGCAACCAGTCACAGAACCTATGACAAGGCAGAATTGGTGTGTAGAGCCTGAGCTCCTTCATTAAAACTTGGGGTACATGGGTCAATTTTTGCAGACAATGGAAAAGGTGCCGGTACTCAGTACCTCCAAGTACCCCCTCAAAAAAAAAGCCCTGGCTATACTGGGTCAGACCTGTGCTCAATATAGCCCAGTATTCTGCTTCCAACAGTGGCCAATCCAGGTCACAAGTACCTTGCAGCATCCCAATGAGTAGCAAAATTCCATGCAGTGGCTTGCCCCATGCCTATCTTTTCCTCCAGGAACTTGTCTACGTCTTTTTTAAAACCAGATACGCTAATTGCTGTTACCACATCCTCTGGCAACGAGTTCTAGAGCTCAACTATTCATTGAGTGAAAAAATATTTTCTTCTTTTTGTTTTAAAAGTATTATCATCTAACTTTGTTGAGAGTCCCCTAGTCTTTGTACTTTTTGAAAGAGTAAACAATCGATTTACATTTACCCATTCTACTCCACTCAGCCTAATTAGGACCTAAATCAAGATATATGAAAGAGAAAGAAGACATTATACAAGACAGTAAAGAAGTGCATAGGTTTTTGACCTCCAGTCCCCCTAACCCCTTGATCCCTTGTATCCCCAAACCAAGCCCCCCAACTTGGTGGTCTAGCGTCCCTCTTCCCTGCCCCCCTGTATCTGTAGTGTTGGAGGAGGAAGTAGTACACTGCCTCCTCTTCCAGCGCCACCTTGAAAATGGCAGCGCACAGCCCTGCCCAGTGTATCCCAGGATGTTCTGGGCAGGGTTTCATATCATCTTCTTCCTTATATAGTGTGAAGCCCTGCCCAGTGCATCCCAGGATGCACTGGGCAGGGCTGGGCACCACCATTTTCAAGGCAGAACTGGAAGAGGAGGGAATGTACTGCTTCCTCCTCCAGCAAAGGTATGGGGGAGGTGCGGGGAAGAGTGCCGCAAGACCACCAGGTGGTGAGGCTTGGTTTGTGGCCCACTGGGCCACCAGGGCTTTTTGGGGGGGGGGGTCAGGGGGACTGGAGATCCACTGGATCTCCAACCCCCCATGAACTTGGGATGGGGATTCAGTGGGGGCACTAGGCCACCAGGTCCTTCCTGTTTCAGGGAGTCTGGTGGTTCCACGAACCTCCAGCCCCTGTGTTTGACAAATCTGGGTTTTTGACAGCCTGGCCCTATCAAACAAGTGTGGGAGGATGCGCTCAGGCAAAATCCTCCTGCACTTTACCCTATGATCAGAGATAATAGTTCATAAATTTGCATGCTATTATCTCTGATCATAGGGGCGAAAAAGCCCCGCACTCTTCCAGCACTATTTTTAGAATGCTGTTTCGAACAGCACGGGGCTTTCGATCATCTGGGCATTAATGTGGTACCTATTGGGGGTTTTCCCCAGTATTTTCTATTACAGGTCATGCACTAACATTAACGATACCTGCTCCCAGTTAATGCGACAGTGCTTCCTTTTAGGAGGTAGTAAGTGGTCCCGTATTAATTCCAAGTTAGCACATGGTCAGTGCAGTGTGTTAACCACCTAAGGTCTTCCATGCCTACTCTCTGCCCATGCCATACCCTGACACAAAAAGCACGTATGCAGCTTACCCATAACCCTATGCAATTTCCATTTACCCTTGAATATATTTTCTTGGGAGAGGTAGAGATTGGCAGCCAAGAGAACCAGAGGGAGAAGGAGCAATTTAACCAATCTGAGGTATTAGGTCAGTTGGAAAGTTCAGTGCTATCTGCTGATATCATCATCAGGGTCCCTGTGCTGTAAAAAGCAACTACACTGCAGGGAATAGTGGAGATAAGTGGAAATTGATGGCCCATGAGAACTAGAGGATCAAGGAGTAATTTTACTGACTTGGGGTGTTGGGCCAGGTAGGAGGCTAGCAATGTTTGCTCATGTCATTCTCAGGATCTCTCTACTATAAAAACAAACTGCATGACCACAGGTGTCTTCAAGAAGGGGCGTTCCCAAAGGAGAACACTCATTTGGAGCAATTGAAGAGGCTGAGAAGACATTGGTCAGTAAGTTTTGATATTCTGCTTTTACTTCTCCCCCTTGATAATATGGGCAAGAAGAAAATCAAAAAGAAGCCTCTTATTGTCTCTACACCAGTATTTCATGGCCCGATGTACAAACATCTGGTTCCACAGGCTGTGACAAATCAGGAGGGCAGTCGGTGCACTCTTTCTTCAAATGAGGGTGCTTCCCTTAGCTCCAGTGGTAGGACTCCACCATTATTCTCTTCTGTATCTCAAAATCCTGGTATGGAGTCGCCTTCGGGTTCTTGAACCGTTGGATTCTGAACCACCATCAGAAGAAGACCTTGAGGCGTCTTCTGAGCAAGTTTCTCCTTCCTTGCCTTGTGCGGTGTCTTTACCAGCAAATGTGCAAGATGGACAGCGATACTTGTTCCTCACAAAACACATTACTTTGTTAGATGCATGGAAGGTTGTAACCAGAACAAAGAGAATGCTGAAAGTGACAGAAGAGGTGGCTATGAAATTCCCTGATGTGGTCTCAAATTACATGGTACAGAAGCCAGATTAGCTGGGCTAGAGCCCCAGGTGCATTCTTTACAGGCTGTGGGAGTGTCTGGTATTAGGGACGGAAATGGCCATGTGGTAAATGAAACACTTGCCACACAGCCATTTCCTGGGGGGAGCCCTGACCGCTACCTATTTAGGAGGTGGTAAGGGTGCCCGAGTTACCCCCAGATGTAATCAGGCAGCGCTCAGCGCTGCCCAATTACCACCAGGTAAGCCCCCAGCGCAAAAAAAATTTAAAAAAATCAAACGTGCCAGAAATTGCAGTCGTTGGGGGCAGGCAGTACCATTGGGATTCTGTGGTAGCCCAGCAGTAGTGCCAGATTGGTGTGCGGCAAAGCAGCAGTACGGATACTGCTGCTTTGTCAAAGGGGCCCTAAGTGTTTCATTTTCCTAAAATGTATGTGCTTTCACCTGAATTATTGCATAGAAAACATTTCAGGGAGATTATGATGCTTCCTAGTGGGGCTGATATTTTGCTTAACAAGTGTTTCTATTCACTGGCACCTACTCAAGATAGGGGGTCCATGGAGTGGATGACTGAGCAGGGATCATCCAGGGGCAATCTGCATATGAGACTATGAAACCCTCTTGGTGGTATTCTCCTTTGAGAGGAACAAATTGTTGGAGTTAATATCTACTTTTAAATATAAAGATTCCTTATCCTGTGGCCAAAGAATCCAGATCTTTCCTGATATGGTACATAGGAAAGCATTTCTTTCATTGAAGCCACATACACTTGCTATAGGGGCTACATTTTTCTAAAAGTACCCCTGAGATGCTTGGTGACCTATCAGGGGAAGGATTTTGCCCTCTCTGACCTCAAAACCTTTAGAGAAATTACATTTGAATGAGTGATAAACAAAGCTTTGGCTATTTCGTGGGGTGGTTGAATCAGTTAGGAAGTTTGGGTTTCTGCCAGGTATTTGTTTTCTGTATTGGCCACAGTTGGAAGCAGCCTACGGGGCTAGATGGACCTTTAGTCTGATCCAGTATGACATTTCTTACGTTCTTACCTTCTTATGTAACGCCTCTATGAGTTGAGGGGATTGATTCACTTTTTTGGGTTGCTATGATGTTTTCTTTCCTTTTTTGTTTACCTTCATTATCTACCGTAATCTGGACGTGTTGAGTTGGTTTTTAAAAAAAATTCTTCTAATTAATGTGTGTGGATATTTCCAATTTCCCTTTCTAATTATTTGGAATATAATGTTCAAAATCTTAATAATGAAAGGAATGGGGCCAATATTCAGTCTACAGTGGTCAGTGTTTTTTTTAAATGCCAGCTGCTGCAGTGACATTACATCAGATGCTCAGCACATGTCCAGGTGCTGGCTGGGGCTGAATGTTTGGTTTCAGAGCACACTGCAGTGCTATCCAGTTAGCGGCGATTTTCAGGCTGCTAATAGCCAACTGGATACATTTAAGATGGTCTCTTTGCTGTCATAACTTTATCTGGTTATTTATCTTGTTAGTGGTCTGAATATTGCCACTAATCAGATAACCTCTGGTTCCACCGAAGCCTCACTCATGGACCATCATGACAGAGGCGTAGCTAGGTGGGGCCATGGGGGCATGGGCCCCCACAGATTTAGCCCTGGCCCCTCTGCTTTCACCTCCCTGCCGCCGACCCTCCCCCGCCACATTTGACCTCCCCCTCCCACCCCGCCACTAACCCTCTCCCGCCATCAGGTACCTTTGCTGGCGGGGGACCCCAACCCCCCACCAGCCGAAGTTCTCTTCATCACCGGTCTCCGGGACATTGCCGACCTGGATACTGTTTCTGACATGAGTCTTGATGTCCTGCACATGTGTAGGATGTCAGGACTCACATCAGAAACAGAATCCAGATCAGCGAATGTGCCGGACTCAAAGACCGGCACTGAAGGGGACTTCGGCTGATGGGGGTTAGGGACCCCCACCAGCAAAGGTACTTGGCAGTGGCGGGGGAGGGTTGGCGGTGGCGGTGGGACGGGTGTTGAAAGGGACGGGGAGGGGCGGCGGCGCCTGGTGGGGGGCTAAAATGTGCCCATTCACCTCTGGCTCTGGACCCCCCTCCCGCCGAAGTCTGGCTACGCCCCTGATCATGAGTACTGTTCCCACTAAGCTGAGCAGGAGTCCTCTAACTGCATTGCTGCCAGTGGGGGGAGGTGCTTCAATATAATATTTTCAGTCACTGATGGGCAGCAGGTTCCTTGGAGTCCTCTACGTAGAGACCCAAATCCTCCTGGGCAGATATACGCTTTTCGACTTGCTGTATGCAAACTGCCTGACCGGCCACAGCATCCTTTAGTTCTTCCATCGCAGTATGCAGCTTGGCCAGTTTATCATCAAGTGCTGCATGGAGACCTGCACGTTGTCCTTGTGCATGGGTGTCACAGACACGTCTGGTTATTGAGCTGCCATCTTGCGCACCATTTTCGCGGCCTTCTCCTTGCTGAAGTGATCTGATCTGACCAGCATACTAGGCACTAGGGAAACTCTGCACCTCCTCTCCAGTTCCAAAATGAGCCCCGAGAAAACAGAGTGTAAGTTCAGATAGATTTAGGGATCTATACCATTGCAAAGGTCTGCAATATAGGTTTTTTTTTCCAGCCAAGGGAGCAGAACTGGACTTACAGGCAGTGGCGTAGCTACGTGGGGCCACGGGGGCCTGGGCCCCCTTAGATTTGGCCCTGGACCCCCCTGTGCTGACAACCCTCTCGACCCCCCCTCCCGCCGCCAACCTGCCTTCGCCTACCTTTGCTGGCGGGGGACCCCAACCCCCACCAGCCGAGGTCCTCTTCTTCAGGCGCAGGGCTTCGTTCAGTTTTTGAGTCTGACGTCCTGCACGTACAACATGCAAGATGCCAGACTCAGAAACAGAACGAAGCCTTGCGCCGGAAGAAGAGGACCTCGGCAGGTAGGCAACGGCAGGTTGGTGGCGGGAGGGGGGGTCGAGAGGGTCGTTGGCACGGGGGGTCAAAGTTGTTGGTGGTGGTGGCGGCGGCGGCGGGGGAGGTCAGCAATGGTGGGGGGAGGGGCTAAAATGTGCCCCATCACCTCAGGCTCTGGACCCCCCTCCCGCCGATGTCTGGCTACGCCCCTGCTTACAGGCATCTGCTCAAGCTGCTACAATCATGTGACCCTCCCTCCCCCCAGTTCCCTGGAGTCCTACAGAGCTTGCCTGTCCCTCACTATTGAAAATGTGATAGTGAAACATCACCCCACCACTGGCAGGACTGTAGGTGGTGCACAGAGGGAACAGTGATCATTATACTGTCTGGATAATGCTGCAGCAGTCACAGGACATTGTTATTGGCAACTGAAGTAAATGGAAAAGATATAGTTTTGTTCCAATTTGATATATCTGCCGCCTTTGTACAGTTAAAACATTACAAATTAATTGACATGTTATCTGACTTAGGTTTTACGGTTCCGGTGCTCCGGTGGTTTCCTTCATTTTTATTAAATAGACGGTACTCGGTTATAAAGGATGGAGTGTGTTCAAGTTCGTGGAGTTATGCCGGGTTCACCTATATCTCCGCTTTTGTATAACTTATATATGAGTTCACCTGATAGTGTTAAACATGAGGATGGACTGAAACTATTATCGTAGGCAGATGGTGTCTTCATATTGGTTTCAAATGGATTATCTCAAGATAGTTTGTTTACTAAAATCAATTATTGTATGGAGGAAATTAAGTGCTGATCTCTGACTGTTAAGCTCAAACTAAACGCAGACAAGACAAAGATTTTATGGTTTAGTGTAAATGAGACTAATATTTCAAATTATGTCCCATGTATGGATGGATCCCAGTTGACTGTAGATCGTAAATCCCAAGTGTTAGGGGTTAACCTAGACTCTATGGATGCTCAGATTAAAAATCTGTCACAAAAGGTCTTTAAACTGAAACAGCTACGGCTGGTCCATTCTTATTTTTTCCTAAGCCATTTTGATCTTGTCACAACTGGACTACTGCAGTTCTCTGTATGTAGAAATTACAGAAAAACAACTGCAGAGGTTACAACTGATCCAGATTACAGTTGCTAGGCTTATTTTTCACAAAGCTAGGTATGACCATGTATCTCCTTTGCTGGGTGAACTGCATTGGCTACTGATAAGAATATTTTTAAAATATGTTGCTTTGTTTTCAAAGTTGAGCTTGTGCCCATCCGATTTAACTTCATTAGTCACACTATTGTATGATGGTAGAGCACAACGTACTTATGCTGTGAGTTCCTTCGTTTAGAGGCATCAAACTTCAAAGTTTTCAGGAAACGTCTGCAGTATTTTGATTGACTAAATATTGAATGCACTTCCTGTAGATATTAGGGCATCTTCACCCTATTTTTGTTTCCGGAAACAATTGAAGTCTCATTTATTTTTTAAAGTTATGAACTGTAGGAACTCCTGTCGTAATGTAGTTATTAGATAATTATTATATTTACCTATTATAGTTTTCTTTTGTTAACCCACTCTGAACCCAGTTTTAGAGAGAGTAGCGAGTTATGAGTGCCCATCATCTTCAACATCATATTCAGTGGCACAATCCGTCAAGTGTTGCTGGATATCCATCTTGCTGGCAGTTATCTGTTTAGCACTACCTGCCAAGCGGATTAGTGCATTTGACTATCGGCCCCAATATGTTTTCTCCTGCTTAGGTCCCGATGCACAAAGGCAGCCATATTCGTTAAAATTTAGCAAACCGCTAACAGCCAGAAATACACAAAGGGGATCGCATGAAAATCAGCTGCACGGATCCCCCTTTGTGCATCCTCGCTGCTTGCAAGTTCGAGCTATCAAATGGATTTGACACCATATAAGGAGTTTTTCCTTATATGGTGCCCCATCCAGTGCATCCCAGAATGCACTGTCAGGGCCTGGGCACCACCATTTTGTTCTGGGCTGGCCCGGGACAGGAGGGAGGAGTTGTTGTTCCTGCCCTCTTGCCTCCACCTTGTTGTAAAGGTACAGGGAGGGGTAGGGTGGGGGTCGGGCACGGAAGGGTGTGTGTGTGCATGCGCAGGGGAAGAAGTTCGATCTACTGGACCACCAGGGAAAATGTTTTTAAAAGGTTCTGGGTTTGGGGGTCATGGGGGGGGGGGGGGTGTGGTCCACTGAGGGAAATTTTTTAAAGGTTAGGGGGTCATGGGAGGGGAGGGGGCATGGTCCACAATCAATACTCCAAGGTCTCCTAAAGTACATGGGTGCAAAAAATTTGATAGCCTAGGAAATATTATCTGGGAGCAGACGTGATAATTCAGACCTAGGAAGTGCAGCAATCATTTCCTCCAAGGCACTGCAAATGGGGTAAAGCAGTACCACAACAGTGGAATGAAGACCCTAGGTACCAGAAGAGGTGAAAAGCAGACAGATTAGGAAGATTAGCATCTACTCACAAAGACACTAATTGCAGAGCAAGGCAGTAGGAAAGCAATTTATTTTATTTTATATATGTACATATTTATGTAGCACACCATCTAAAATGTGGCTATAAAGCTCATCTTTTATTCAAAATTTTGATCACGTGACTGCCCTGCTCCTCTTTATCAAGTTTCAAAATGGTTACTTGAAAGCGACTTTTATTTTCACATGCCTGTTGATTCAGGAGGTCTGTAATGTTGTGACATGGGTTCTTGGGCTTGGAACTGAATGCAGGTCGCCCCGCTCTTAATCTTCCTGTCCTTCCTTCTTCATTCTGGTCTTGTTTACATACTTGAAATTGCAATTATTGGTTACTATTGTATTGCATTGTATTTCCTGAGTAGTAATTTTTGATTGTAAGCCACTCTGATGTCCTGCTAACGGTGGTATATAAAGTTCATAATAAGCATAAATATGAATGCCCTCTGTGGATCACAGTTTCTACACATAATGAAATGAGTAGAGGAGCAGCCTAATGATTACAGCAGTGGGCTGAGAACCAGAGAAGCCAAGGTTCAAATCCCACTGCAACTCCTTGTGACCTTAGGCAAGTCACTTAACCCTCCATTGCTGTAAGTGCAAACATAAATTCTACAAAGAGGCACCTAAATATAGGCATGACAAAGAAGTAACTATATAATGGCATTGAGGCGTGCCTAAGCTGTAATAGAATAGTAATGCAAAGCCTTAGTCACAATGGTTTATGCCAGGTCAATGGCAGACATAAGCTGGCATACCTAAGGGGCAGCAGTGTAGCAAGGGTGGGGGGGGGTGGGGCGGTCCACCCCGGGTGCACACCGCTGGAGGGGTGCAGAGAGCAGCAGCCCGCCTGTCGGCTCCGCTGGTTCCCTGCTCCCTCTGCCCCAGAACAGGTTACTTCCTCTTCTGGGGCAGAGGGAGCAGGGAGCCAGCGGAGCCGAGATCCGCGCAGCTGCTCCCAGCAGCCAAGAATGCACTTTGGGGGTGTGTGTGTGTGGGGGGGGGGGGGGGGTGATGCGCTGGGGGGGTGTCATTGCGGCAGAAGGGGGGTCATGCTGTACCCTGGGGGGCTGCGCATCAGCAATCCACCCTGGGTGGCAGCCAACCTAGGATCGTCACTGCTAAGGGGCCCTTTTAAAAAGCAGCGGTAGAGCTACCCAAATCAACACCACTGCCCAGTTAGCGTGCCCACCCAGCAGTCATTTCAAAGTTGGTGTGCGCTGTTTCCTGTGGTAGAAAATATTTTTCTATTTTCTATCGCAGGGGGCATTCCCAGCAGTAATCAGCACCGCAACCACATTGGCGCTCGCTGCATGAGTATCGCACATGTAGTGCATGAGCCCATGCCCTATGCTGTCTATTAAAATGTTCATAAGTACATAAGTACATAAGTAGTGCCATACTGGGAAAGACCAAAGGTCCATCTAGCCCAGCATCCTGTCACCGACAGTGGCCAATCCAGGTCAAGGGCACCTGGCACGCTCCCCAAACGTAAAAACATTCCAGACAAGTTATACCTAAAAATGCGGAATTTTTCCAAGTCCATTTAATAGCGGTCTATGGACTTGTCCTTTAGGAATCTATCTAACCCCTTTTTAAACTCCGTCAAGCTAACCGCCCGTACCACGTTCTCTGGCAACGAATTCCAGAGTCTAATTACACGTTGGGTGAAGAAATATTTTCTCCGATTCGTTTTAAATTTACCACACTGTAGCTTCAACTCATGCCCTCTAGTCCTAGTATTTTTGGATAGCGTGAACAGTCGCTTCACATCCACCCGATCCATTCCACTCATTATTTTATACACTTCTATCATATCTCCCCTCAGCCGTCTCTTCTCCAAGCTGAAAAGCCCTAGCCTTCCATTACGTATTGTGCTGACATTGTAAGTAGTATATTATGCCATACTTTGCACTGTTATTTGAATATTTTTTCTGCTGTAATTGGCTATTGCTTATGTTTGATTTATTCCTACTGTGCATCGCCTTGAGTGAATTCTTTCAAAAAGACAGTAAATAAATCCTAATAAATAAATAAATAAATAGGTCAATGGGTCAGTAAGGGCTCAGGAAGTAAATAGCCATGCGCTGCTTTTCATTTTAGCGCATGGCCATTTACTGCCCCCATTAAAAAAAAGTCTTTTTTTTCCCAGCCAAGGTAAAAAAAATCACCCAGTCCGTACCAAAAACACGTCCACACTACCGCAGATCACTTTTTACTGTGGTTTAGTAAAAGGACTCCTAAGTGTGCTTCGCAATGCGGACATCTGATAGTATTGCTAGGTGGAACAGTCATGATCCGCCCACTGGCACAACCTATTTGCTCTTACACACCATGGGACTAGTACGCCAATTTTATAGAATGCGCCTAGCACATATGTGCGAGGAAACCAATTTGTGATGTCATTCTTGCACGTAAGTGCATATGTTCTATAAATTAGTATATGCAATTAGTGCCTAAAAATAGGTGCCCTGTACAGAATTGCCATTCACAGTGTGAGCTTCCAGGAAAAGGGAATATTCAGCGCTATTTAACCAGCCAAGAATGGCTCCTGGCTGGCTAAATAGTTCTTAACCGGCTAAATGCTAATATTTAGTACGCGATAGCCGGTTATATCCACTGAATATTGGCGCTTATCAGCTGTATTGTGCAATATACTCAGCTAGTCACAAATATTCAGCACTTTGCCGGCTAAGTTTAGCTGCCAAATCGGACCACCTAAATACGCAGTCCTATATTTGGCCGCTATAAACAACCAGCCAGTGCTGAATATTAACTTAGCTGGTTAAGTTTAAGTCGGCCAAAAAAAACACACCGATATTCAATGCTGGTCACCAGAAACAGTCCAGCATTAAATATCTGGCTCAGCGCCGATTGTGACGCTTAACCAGCCTACCTCCCGCTGGTTGAATATTGGCTAGCTAGTGTACTGAAAGTAACTCACCTTGAGCTACAACTGAAAAAGGTGTAAGCCAGATCCTAATGAATAAAAAATAAATAATTGCATATAATGCGAAGAAAAATTGAAACCAGACGCCCCAGTCCATCTTCTTTAATACCTAATAATCTCTTCTTTTAAATGGGTTCCCTGTTTTCAAACACGTGATATCGCTTTCGTCTTTAAGGGGTCCTTTTACTAAGCTGTGGTAAGCACTAACACGTGCTTTACCACAGGAAAAAAGGCCTTATCCCAGGATGTGCTCAGGCGTCCTGCAGTAATTTTGTGATTGGCATGTGCCTCCCATGCACTAAAAAGCTAGATTTTATGTTTTAGCGCTGGGGGTTGAAGAGTAGGTGTGTTCTGCGCTAATCGGTTAGCACAGCTACAATTGCCACATGATTAAAACATGGACGCTTATGGCCTAGAAAGCAGGTGGTGGTGGGGGCTCATGCGCTAATGGCCACAGGCTAATGGAAAAATTAATGCGTGACCTTTAATTCAAAAATAGAAAATGCGGCCATTTTACCCTTGCAGTAAATATGGCCTTACTACGTAGGAATGACCTGCATAAGGATGCTAGGGCTACCTTTTACTGCAGTTTGATAAAAGGGACCCTAAGGAGCCTGTGACCCACCATTCCCAACACTAGGACCGATCTCAGCAAAGGTCTATACATTAGCTGACCCCCAACATCATTTCCCACCAGAAACATGTCTGAAACTTCATGAACTTACCTCAACCTACATTACCCCAATTGCAAAGGACTCAAGAACAAAACCTATTATGGATCCAGCTTCTCCTTCATAGGCAGCCAACTCTGGAATGCCCTCCCCAGACCCATCCGATCAATCAGCGACTATCTACCCTTCCGGAAATCACTAAAAGCACATCTGTTCAAGCAAGCCTACCCAAATGAACCAATCTAATCCTAGGATCCCTTCTACCCTACATATATCTAGAAGACAATGACAATGACTCAGACTATGTCTCCCACCTAATTTCCCTATACATTTCCCTTGTCCCATCCCCCTCCCGCCCCCTATACCCCTCCTCCAATGCTCATCTCCCCTTGCTCATACCTCTCCTACTCCCTTCCCCCTTCCCCATCTTTACCTACCTATCTCTTTTATTATTCTGCTATAATTAACCTATATTTTCTCTATCAATACTCTGTAGTTCATATTATTATGTAAGCCGCATTGAACCTGCTTTAAGTGGGAAAGCGCGGGGTACAAATGCAATAATACATAAATAAATAAATGTCCAAAGGCACAGGGGTCATCAACAACTGCAGATTAGAGGACCACAGCAAATAAATGTTACTAAAGTTTTAAATAGAAAGGGACATCCTCATCGATAATCCAGTATATCAACATTGACACCTTAAATTGTATTGGGGTGTTTTTACTAAGCTGCGGGTAAAATGGCCCTCTGGTAGCAGCGGGGGCCATTATTCTCACGCACTAGGGTCTTTTTTATCATAGCGGGTAAAATGCCCCCCCCCCCAAATGGCCACACAGTAAGATAACCCTTACCGCATGGCCATGTGGCGGGCAGCACTTACCGCCACCCATTGAGGTGGCGGTAAAGGCTCCTGCTGTATCCCAATGATAACTGGGCCGGGCCCGGTGATACCTGATTACTATCAGGTTAGTGCTGTGAGGCACAAACAAAATTTCTGGACTGCTGGAAATGGCGTACGCTCCAGCCATAACTAATGTCAGCGGCTGCGTTGGGCTGTCAGTAGTTCCAGATTAGGAGCGGTAAGCCCACATTGAGCTTACCGCCGCTTCCCCCACAGTTCATGCAGCCAGCAAGCAGTCAAGTCATACTACAGAATTTGAATCATTTGGAAGACTTGCAGAAGACCTATTTAGACTAGTAGAAAGATAATCAAGGTTGCCCAAATCATCAAGGGTAACAAACCACATTTCATCATCATGGTTAGGAATCGTAGGATCATTCTTGTGAACAGGATATGAAGTTCAAAGAAAGAGTCGGAGGGAATAAAAGCATTAGGAGTAAAGGAGTATGCAGGCCCCTGCAAACACCCATAATATTTAAACAAATAGCGTGGTTGGTTGGACTGGGATGGCAGATCACCTGGGTCGTGTATAACCAAAGCTAGAAAGAGGCAGCAAAGACAAAGAATGGAGAAGGGTGTGCAGCAAAAGCTTTATTCTAGAGAAATCTCTAGGAATATCGGCATGGCAGTTTAAAAACCTGTTCTCCATGTATAAGCCAAAGCGTATCTAAATTTGTTTCTTGTTCCTTGGAAAATCCTGCCAGAAAGGCCTTGCTCTGCTCTTGAGACTTTACTGTAACCAGTCCCAAGTCGTGGTTCTCCTTGCCCACTGAGCACCAACTTGAAACCGATTTTTTGTCTTCTCATGTAGGCTAATTGTGCCGTTTCTGGGTATTATTTTTTTTGCTGCTAGTGAGTTGTTTTTATGTTTTTGTTTGGTTTTTAATGTTTAAATTGTTAGATAATGCTTATTTTGGTTTGAGTGTAAGTAATTTATTGTTTCATGGGTTAGTTGCAATTTACACAGAATTCATCATAGGAGGAATACAATGATTTTAATAAAGGTTATGTCCTCCCCTTCTTCTCTCAGGTTTAGCCTTATCCATAGTGGGAGGCATGGAAAGAGGGACCTCCTCCTCCTCCATGTAAACTTCTTTACTCCACCTATGCTCTGCCCAGTCTCCTCCTCTAAACATGTGAACACCTGGGCTGAATACAAGTATATACCAGGCACATAGCCAGACCTCAAATTTTGGGGGGAACCAGAGCACAAGGTGGGGGGGGGGGGGGAATGATGACAAATATTTGCCTCACTCTGCTACTGCTCTTTGTCCCCCTGCGACCCCCATATACCTGAACTGGTGAGGGTCCCTAACCCTGCCAGCAGAAGCGCGCCTCCTACTTGCATGTGCTACCTCTGTGCCAAGCCTTCCACCCCAGCGCATGCTCAGTTTCTGTCCCTGGTATATTGACTTATCAGTGCATACATGCGAGTGGGAGGTAATTTTATGAGGCATTTTAATGCCTGTATCTGCATATTCAGATGAAAAAAAATCAAAATCCTTTATAAAATTACCCCTCCCCATCATTTCTCCATGACATCCCCTTCAAATCATTCAAATCAATGATTCCCACTGCAGGCACAGGCAGCTCCTTGTGACTCTGGGCAAGTCACTTAACCCTCCATTGCCCCAGGTACAAATAAGTACCTAAGCCGCATTGAGCCTGCCATGAGTGGGAAAGCACGGGGTACAAAAAAAAAATCACTTTTTAAGTTCTGAAAGATTTACAGGAGCATCACTCATGTGATGTTTAATAGCTTGCATAGGTAAATGAAGAATTCTTTCTACATGTGAGTATTAGAAGTCAGTACTCTAAAGCTCTGAGCCTGAATTTGAGAGAGAGACTTGTGAGTAGGTAGGTAAAGGTAAAGGACACTTGCTAAAACTAAGGGCCACTTTTATCGAGCCACAATAGCGGCTCCCGGTGTGGTAATGCCAACAAAGCCCATCCACTTTGAATGGGCTCTATCGGCATTGCTGCACAAGAACGACTAGTGCAGCTTGATAAGAGGCCCTACATGCAATACTGATAAATTGGCATTCTTAAGTTATTCTTAACTGGTAATTCTGGCATTTATGTTGTAATCATATGAAGAAAACTGCGTCATGTAGGCCTCTTCCTGAGAGTTATTTAACTCAAAGCCTGTTATAAGAGCTTTAGCACTACATGTGCTAAAAACTTGCTGAAGCTTAGGTTCATAGGCAGTGCGTGTGTGAGAGACAGTGTATGTGGAAATATTGATTTAATCACCTGTAGTGAGGGTAAAATGAATAACCATTATTTTCAATAGGTAGGGGCAGTGCTTGGAGTGTAACAGGAATGTAAATAGCATCCAGATCAACATGAGACAGAACTAAGAAGTTTTGGAGACCATCACATTGCTATGAGCGTTAAGTGTGCTCACTGACACAAAACATACACCCTGGCCAGTGGTAGTTTTTAACCCATAAAAACTTCACAGTTTTGCACAATAAAACTCGCAGATACAGTTTAAGGAGCAGTGATTTTAACTAGACTGTGTGTTAATGTATTTTAACCAAGGTATAGAATTTAGTATTTTAGCTACAGGTCTTAAAATTTTAAAAGAAACAGGTGTGTCGGAAGTGAAGAATAACAGAGTTGGATATTTTTTTTTTCTAAAATGGAAAGCATTAATTACAATACTCACCTTAAGAGGTTCCAGAGGGCAAGCTGTAAAATACAGGGAAACAAGAAACAATGGGCCCAAGATTTAGTCCATGATGGTCAACGGTTTTAAACTGCTGACAACTACATGCAGAATTAAGCCCGGATATTGAATGCCGGGCCATGTCTGGCTCCTGACCCAGAGGTTGTGTAGGTGCTGGTCCATCTTCGACACCAGCATAGCTAAGCGGGCAAAAATAAGACTGCCTTTTTTGCAGTCCTAACTTCCTGCTTAAGTACTACTACTACTTATCATTTCTATAGCTCTACTAGACGTACGCAGCGCTGTACACTTGAACATGAAGAGACAGTCCCTCCTCGACAGAGCTTACAATCTAATGTATCAGCGTACCTGCCGTCTCTTCCCCTCCTCTGCCCACAGACCATCCTGGCACTAACTGCAGAGTGGTCAAAGGGAATATTCAGTGGCCCTGTGTGGTTAAGTGCCTCTGATTATGGGGGGAACAGAAGTGGGCGGGAGCCTCTTCTGCCCACTTAAGCCCTATTCAATATCAACCTCAATATATTTAAGGATAATAGAAATGTTTTTGTAAAATAAATTGAAAAGTGAATATTTGCAAACATATGTATCTGAAAAATATTTTCCTCTCATTGTTTGAAAGAAAACTAGATTTGTTGTCGTTGTCTGGAAATTGTTGTCATATAGTTGCAAGTGGCCAATTTTAAGAAGAGGGTTTAACTTACCTGAAAGACAAATTTGAATTGCATTACACTTATTCCACATTGTGATGATTTGCTAAGTATTAATATCTGCCCGCTTTGACAACATTTTTTCATCACCTTAATAAAGCTGTCTGAAGTTTTAAGAGAATATATGCTTATTTCTTTTAGTTACAAATTAGACTTGATATTTGAAATTCTAATTGTTTTCTCCCCACTTTTCCTCCCTACCTCTGGCCCGTGTAAGTAAAGGAACACAGTTGGGAAAAGGGCAAATGTGGATTATGAGTATCATCTGGGAAATGTAAGTACGGTACATTTGACCCTTTGGGACACTCATGGTTACTGGCAGGGGCGTTTCCTGCAGACGTTCTACATTAAGAGGTCCTTTTACAAAGGTGTGCTGAAAAATGGCTTGCGGTAGTGTAGGTGCGGGTTTTAGATGCGCTGATCCATTTTTTAGCGCGCCTGTAAAAAAGACCTTTTTTTGCCGAAAATGGACGTGCAGCAAAATCAAAATTGCCGCGTGTCTATTTTGGGTCTGAGACCTTACCACCAGCCATTGACCTAGCGGTAAAGAATCCAGGCGGTATTGACCTACAAGCATCAAATGCCACTTGGCGCTCATCTGTTATGCGCGCCAGAAAATAAAAAATATTTTTCAGACGCGCATAGTGGACGCATGTCAAAATTGAAATTACCGCAAGGACCACACGGTAACCAGGCGGTAACTCCAATTTGGCACGCATTTGGCACGCATAGGCGCCTACGCAGCTTAGTAAAAGGGCCCCTTAAAGCTTAAACCCTTTGAAAATTGACTCGCTAGCTTCCAATAAATGAGATGCGCTACTTGCGCCTTTTTGTGTACAGTGCTTCAGACATCAGCACATCACGCCCAGCAATAGGATGTCTGATCTTTTCCATTTCTCTGCTTAAAAAAAACAAATCTACATTTTGTTCCTTTGCCAGGTTTTCTCTGTTGGCTTTCAACCATTTTGTCCATGGCCCACTATTCTGTGCTGTAATTATCAATTGCTCATGTTTTGGTTTTATGTCAAACCCCCACCCCCCACTCCTTAATGATTCATGTCAGGTTTTGATCTACTTGTGGTTTCTGAAGTAACTCTCTAAAGGGCCCATGTACTAAGCTGCAATAAAAGGGGCCAGCCATTTTTGTCGGCCGCTGAGGCCCTTTTTAACACAGCAGTTAAATAGGCAGTAGGGAGTAGCGAGCCTAGAGATCTCCTCTGCTTTATTTAACAGATTGACGATAAATTTCCTTGAAAAAGCGTTACAAAGTGAAATGTGGCTCCACGTCGGGAATTATGATAAAGTTTTAGGTTTTAACCACGATGCACTAAATTACGGGTGATATGGAGGCATCACAGTCCGCGCATCTCGCCAATTGAGATAATCTAAGATAAGTAAACCACCAGTGAATATTTTCGATTATAGCACTTTGAGTCAGTCTCTTTAGGTGCGAATTTTGGAAGGAAGGAAGGGCGAGTGCTATGATGTTTGGCGGCTGTGTACCCTATCCAGAATATTTGGTTTAAAGGGCACAACAGTGTTACTGAGCACAGCAGATTAAAAAATAAAAAAATTGTATTAAAATAAGATTTGATCAGGTCATCTGGTGCAATAGAAAATTAGAAAATTACCAACACCAGTTCTACTTTTGGTACCCTTACAGAATTACTGAAAATCAAAAAAAGAAATAGCCACATGGTAAGATTGTACTTACCGTGTGGCCATGCGGGGTAGCACTTACTGCCACCCATTGAGGTGGTGGTATGGGCTCTCACATAACCTGACGGTACGCGGCCAGCGCATGGTGCTGCCCAATTACCACTTATATAAAGTACTCCTTACACCTTTAATATCTTAAACTTGTTTTTTATTTTATTACTTGTGCCTAATACCTCTACCCTCAAAACTCACATTCTCACATTGCGTTCACACATATCTCACAGTGTCTTTACATGTTCCCTTGTTAATTAATTAACCATTTAAGTTCTATATTCACTTTTCAATACAATACATTTACTATACAGCAGTTTCTCTGCCTTATTTCAGAACATTTTCAAATCAATGTCTTCCGATGTACTTCTGATATTCTTCTTAAGTCCCAGTTCAAATGTCTATCAATGTTTATACTGATTTACTCCGTTCAATTCCTTAAATGCAAAGCCCAAGTGTCTTTGTATTTCCAAATGGCTATGCTGGAATGCAATTAAACCTGTGATCCATGAGGAACCCCGCTGGGTGAGAAAGGCTAGTGAGGGACGCTAACCACCAACATTCACTCCTCATTGAAAAGACCTTTTCAAAGTCTTAAAGCCAGCTGATATTCTCCTTTTCTCCAGTTTCTCGTTTCTCTATGCGAGACCGCATTTAAATATGCAAGTCCACATTTCGGAAGTGTCCTTCATCAGGAGGAACTAGCACCCGATATCATCGGGATTTCTATCCAAGTCAGGGTATGTCTCCCTGCTTCAAAAAATGCTGTATACTGAAGCTCACCAAGTCGGAAGTTTCCCAAATACCACCAGGCAACACCCTGCAGAAATGCCGCCTGCCGGGGTGGAATTACCACTAGTGCCCACATTGAGCCAGCAGTAGTTCCAGATTACCACTGCTTTGTAAAAGGGCCCCTGTATCTGTGTGGTGGATTCTTGTTTACTCCTTCCATTCACTAGAATGCTTACCCAGTGGGGGCAGGAGCGAAGCCCACTCACGGCTGCTGCTGCTGCTGCTAACAGTTTTCTTTCCAAAATGGCTGCTGTGACGTTTTGCGGCAGCTTTGTGGTACAACCAAATGAAGGGCATCTGCATATTATTTTTGTTTGTTTTATGGGTGCCAGCCATATTTATCCAGCACCAGCATAGCTGAGCAGGCCGAGCAGACAAATATAGGACTGCTCAAAAACAGTCCTAAATGCATCCGTTTAGCTGTGTGGGTGCCAGCACGGAATATTTCCAGCATGTGCATAACTGCCGGCTCTTCCACAATCTCCCCCTTGTACTGCCCCTGATCTGCCAATTTTTGTAATGGTCGGTCAGAGCCAATATTAAGTGCTGTTGAATATTGGGGGTTGGGTGGCCATGAGTGATTTAAGCAGGCAGGATCCTCTCCTGCCTGCTTAAATCACTTTGAATATCGGGCAGAGTGTTGGATTAGAATACGTAGGGTGTAGTTTGTGTGGTTGTTGCATTGCATATCCCCACAACCTAGTTATTGTTGGTTTGGGTACATAAGAGTTCAGCAAGGTCTTCGACACAGTTCCACATGCATGACTTAACTGAGTGCCCTTGGTAAGAAACTAGTTAAGTAGGATATAGTAAAGAGCTGCACTAAATGTTCTACATTCAGAGGATAAGAGCATTAACAGTGGTGTGCCACAGGGAGCTGTCCTTGGTCCAGTTCTTTTTGACATTATTGTATGAGATGTTGAGAAAGGTTTGCCTCTGTGTGGATAATACTAAACAGGGCAGCTGAAAGACTGAAACGGGCCGGAGCAGGGCTGCTGCTGCCCCAACAATCATCGCCGCTGCCGCCCCCCCCCCCCCCCACGATCATCATTGCTGCCACCTCCTCACAATCGTCGCTGCATGCCACTACCCCCCCATAATCGTCGTCCGCTGCCACCCTCCTCCTGGATTACTGCCGCAACTCAAAATTTCAAATACCTTATCTAGTGGGGATCCTGAGGCCCCGCCAGCAGAAGGCTTCTTCCTCCAGCGCTGACTCTTCACTCTGCTGATTGCCTGCCGCTGAGGCTGCTTTTTCTCTCAGGGCATGCTTGGTTTCAACCAAGCATGTGTGCCTGAGAGGAAAAGCATCTGCTCAGCAAGCAATGGGCAGAAGAACAGCGCTGGAGGAAGTCCTGTAGTGTCTGCTCCTCCAGATCCTTCCTAGTCTCCAAGGGGGGGCCCGTTACCGGAGTTTTCTCTCTCTCCTGCTCCTGTCATTATCAGTACTAATTTGATGAAGCCTTTTCTTCTTCTTCTTTTTTTTAAGTAATAATAATAATAAAACTGTCAATAGCATTTTTCTACATGTTTTCCTGATCTTTCTAGTTTTTCATCATTGCTTTCTTTGATGAATATTGTCATTAGCCAGATAATTTCCAGGAATACCTATGCCCCGCCCACCTCACTCCAGCACTGTGCGGATAGTGCTAATCTGATCTGGAAGGATTTCAGCAGCACTGTCTGCATAGTGTGGATGAAAATCCATGGATAATGTCTACTAGCATAAATATCCAAATAACAGGCTGTTACATGTATAAGATACACCAGTTTTCAAAGCAAAACTTATGTATGTTTGCTTAGAAAATTACTTCAATAAATCTAATCACATGTAATAATTACGCCTGATATTTGCTGCAGGTTGTTTTGTCATGATAATACACATATATATGTTTTAAGATCTAAGGGCCCTGTTTACAAACATATGCTAGCGTTTTTAGTGCACGCTGAAAATTAGCATGCGCTAACCGTTTAGACGCCAATAGGAATATTATGGGCATCTTCATGGTTAGCACACACTAAAAACGCTAGCGTGCCTTTGTAAACAGGGCCCTAAATATATTGCATGGATGAAAACTACCTAAACTCTCTTCTCTGAATTGCCTTTCACAAATGCAAGGCATCCTTATTTTTTTTAGAACTGGTTTGTGAGGTCGGAGCTGGGAGGCTGCTTAGTACAGCAGTCCACTCGCTAAGGGGCCCTTTTACAAAGCCGTGGGAGGGCTAACGCACAGGTAGCGTGCACCAAATCAGCACTCCTGCCGGGGTAGCGCGTGCAGTGGCGTAGGAAGGGCGGGGCGGTGGGGGCGGTCCGTCCCAGGTGCACGCTGCTGGAGGGTGCAGAGAGCAGCCATGTGCCTGTTGGCTCTGCTGGTTCCCTGCTCCTTCTGCCCCAGAACAGGTTACTTCCTGTTCCGGGGCAGAGGGAGCAGGGAGCCAGTGGAGCCGACAGGCGCGCAGGTGCTCTCTGCACCCTCCAGCAGCCAAGAATGCACCCGGGGGGAGGGGGGGGGCTTGATGCGCTGGGGGGAGTGTCGTGCTGCACCCTGAGGGGACGGACGCTGCTGCACCTGGGGGTGGGGGGTGCGCAGCAGCAATCTGCCCCAGGTGGCAGCCGATCTAGGATCGCCACTGAGCACGTGCACCCAGCGGTACTTCTGAGTTTGGCATGCGCTGAATCCCACAGTAGAAAATATTTTTCTATTTTCTACCATTGGGGGCATTCCTGGTGGTAATGGTCAGCACAGCCATGTTGGCACACTGCATGATTACCGTGCAGATAGTGCGTGAGCACTTACCACTAAGTCAGGCGGTAAGGGTTCAAGCCATAAATAGGTACATGCTAGTTTTCATTTTTGCACACGCCCGTTGGCATTTTCCCAGCCACAGCGTGCCCAAAAGATGTGCCTACACTACTGCAGGCCACTTTTTACTGTAGCTTTGTAAAAGCGCTTTCCTTTTAATACAATAAATTAATCCAGGCAATTCTGACTCAAAAGGTTAAACTCAGATGATGCAGGAAAAACAACATGGGACAAGTGCTCAATAACTACATACATTCAGTAGTAGAATATGATAGTTCAATCACCTACAATCTCTTCTAGGTTTCCATAGGAACACTCTGCCTTGGTAGAGGTTCTCTGCATAACTCCTTTACAACTTTTCTCTCTCTCTGTACCCCACTCCCAGAGAGGAGCTACTTTTATAGTAAATCTCTTTCAGGAAGTTGGACTTTTTGAGCCTTCAGGTAAAAAGTCCTTAGTAGAGTGGTCTTTTCCCCAGTGGGAACGACACTACTGGAGATCTCTGCTTTGGCAATTCCTCTGGATTGGTGTTTCCACTGCTTCTTTACCTCTTTTGTGTTGGTGGACTGGTCTCCACCCCAGTTCCTCCTGGAACCAGTGCATCAGCTTTAAGAGGCTCTGTTGTTTCCATACTCCATATATCCAATGATTGTACTGGACAATGACAATACTATTCCCTTCAACCCTCAGGACGCTTGACTCATGCATGCCTCATTGACCACAATACAACCTTGTATTTGTTATCAACCGAATTGGCAAACGCCTTTACGGTACTATGTAAGCCACAATGAGCCTGCAAAGAGGTGGGAAAATGTGGGGTACAAATGTAACAAATAAATAAAATAAATAAATACTCCTTCTATTCTTCTGTGCACTGACTGGGCTAGCCAGTCACTTTCTCCTTTTACATTTAGTGGTGCAGTGGCCAGGGAGCAGAAGCCAAAGACAAGGCTACTCCTACTGGGTTTGGTATCTGTACAAACACAGTTTCTCTCCAAAGGATGCCTCCTCCTACCATTGTCAGTTACAGGGTAGAAGCAATGAGATATTTCCAAGTCAAAAGTTCAGCAGATTCTATCCCTGGTAGAGTCACTGGAGGTCTCTGCTCTTCAATAAACTTCATCCTTGAGAACTTATTGTACGTGTGATTGAGTGTTGGAAGACTCATCCATTTGCCTTGATTATGAAACACCTTCATCTACATGTGTGCATGTACATTTACTCTAGCTCTTGAACACGTGTAAGTGATTACTATATTCGAGGCATGCTCTTTTTTATGTGCACTAGTATTTTATAAGCACATTTCCTGACATAAAGGGAATTGTCGATACTAGTTGTTTAGCTCACTTAAAAATAAAAAAAGATTTGAACACGTTTCTGAAGCTCAGGTTTATTAACAATTACTAACCTTGTACACTTAGAGATCACCACCTCTTACTCCTTGAGAAACATGAAGTAGATTTCCCAACTAAGATCAGCTGGATGCTTCTAAATGACCTGGATGGGCCAATTTTGGAGACAGGATAGACCATTGGTTGACCCAGCATGGTACATTCCATGGGTTAGAATGACCAAATTTTGCAACCTGATAATCTATTGAAAGCCACTGACTGCAAAAAAATGTATGACTACTGTAGGTACCTGAGAATCCGATTTGGCAGTTCTTAAGGATCAGAGTTTGCTTGCTTCTCCCCAACAAAAAAATACCCCACAAAATAAATTTATCTATTTATTTAAATTCTTATACACTGCCTATATGGCTCATTATAATCGCTTGAAACAACTCACAATAACAGAATAATTAATTTAATAAGAGCTCATTTTATCCCACTCATCTTGTATCCTCCTTAATCGCAAAAACATCCAGCCCAACCCACAAAAAACAATAATATGACACTGCCAGAAGATGTGGTAACAGTGATTAGCATATCTGGGTTTTAAAAAGGTTTGGACCAGTTCCTGGAGGAAAACTCCATAGTTTGTTATTGAGATGGACATGGGGGAAGCCACTGCTTGCCCTTGGATTGGTAGCATGGAATATTGCTAATATTTGGGTTTCTGCCAGGCACTTGTGACCTGTTGGAAACAGGACACTGGACTGGATGGACCATTGGTCTGATGCAGTGTGGCTGTTCTCATGTTCTTATGATGGAGCAAAGAAATATGAAGTTGTGTTGTTTTCCATTCTGCATGTTTCCACTGGCTCTTGTCAGATTATCTGCAGCTATTTGTCAGCATATTTAATTTATGTAATGCTTCTTGAATGTAGTTTGGTTTGTTGTTGATTACTAAGGCAATAGTGCCTTTATTTGAAATGCCTCTTTAAATATGGATATGCCATCAATATTTATGTGTTGAAAAACAGTCATGTCCTACATCAAACTTTATGAACTATTGAATAAGTTGTACCTTTCAATATTAATTGTTTTTAAAAAATATAAATTATATATTGATTTAAATGTCCTGCAGCGGCTAAGAAAGCAAATAGAATGTTAGGTATCATTAGCAAGGGAATGGAAAACAAAAATGAGGACGTTATTATGCACCTTGAATATTGTGTTCAATTCTGGTCACCGCATCTCAAAAAAGAAATAGTGGAATTAGAAAAGGTGCCGAGAAGGGCGACAAAAATGATAAAGGAGATGGGATGACTTCCTTATGAGGAAAGGCTAAAGCGGCTGGGGCTCTTCAGCTTGGAGAAAAGATGGCTGAGGGGAGATATGATAGAGGTCTATAAAATAATGAGTGGAATGGAATGGGTAGACGTGAAGCGTCTGTTTACTCTTTGCAAGAATACTAGGAGTAGGGGGCATGCAATGAAGCTATAAAGTAGTAAGTTTAAAACAAATTGGAGAAAAAGTTTCTTCACTCAATGTGTATTTAGACTCTGGAATTTGTTGCCAGAGAATGTGGTAAAGGTGGTTAGATTAGCAGGGTTTAAAAAGGTTTGGATGGCTTCCTAAAGGAAAAGTCCATAGATTTGGGGAAAATCCACTGCTTATTTCTGGGATAAGCAGCAAAAGATGTTTTGTATTTTTGGGGGGGTTCTTGCCAAGTATTTGTGACCTGGATTGACCACTGTTGGAAACAGGATGCTGGGCTTGATGGCCTTTGGTCTGTCCTAATATGGCAATACTTTTTCATAAGATTTCAGCCCCTATTTACTAGCACTTAGCATGTGATGGCATTCTCATACATTATCTGCTGCAAACCCCATTTTATGATGCCATGAGCTTCTTGGCTGATAAACAAGTGATAGCACCATTAGTAAATAGGGGTCTTCATCTTTTTGTTGGAAAATGAAAGAAGATGTACTTTTCTTGCCATCAATATCTTTACTATCTAAAGATTGTATTCGTTTCTGCAAATTAAACAGGTAAGACTGACTTTTTTCATTGTTTTGATCAGGTACTTAAAAAGAAAGGTTCTGTTGTGAGCTGTCAGCATACATACAGAGTCCTACGTATCTTTATAATTGGAAAAAGTGGGATTTATGGTCAGTATAAATTAAGCACCAATTGTAACAGCAGCTCTTCAGGGTTTTTTTCTAATGAACCAGCTGTTCACCTTGCCATGTCAACCTTAGGTAAAATCTTACATTGCAGCCATTTGTAGCTCTGCATGATCAGATTTCACAAGTATGCAAACAGTGCCAGGGACTGTAATGTATCAATGTTTATAAGTAATCTCTGAAAAAAAATAAATAATAAGCCATGGTAAAAGACTGGAATTAAAATAACCAGCTTCATTGAAAAGCCTCATTTCTAGAAACAGTGTCCGTGGGGATGTATCCAAACTGTGACATTTGATAAACATCAGAACACATGTGTATCCAATTCCTCTATATCTATATTATTTCTTTATAATTTACTTTATAATTTACTTTTAATTTATGGGTTGCTTTTCTGATAATAGCTCCAGGTGCGGTACAAAATATTTTTTCCAGTGGGTATTGTCTTCATACCTAGCAGCCCTGAGTCTTGGCTTTCTCTGTCATATTTTTTTTAACCATTATTATTATGTTTATAACATTTTTCATCATTGGAACAAGGCGTGTGTATGTGTGGGGTAGGGATTTTTTTTTTGTTGTTGCTGCAAGAAAGAATATCTTCGGTTTCAGTTCTATGAAATGTCATTCCCAGCACTATCTGTTAAAAAGGAAAGTGAATTCTATAGACAGGGAAAGCAGTGGCGTAGCCAAGGGTGGGCCTGGGTGGGCCCAGGTCCACCCACTTTGGGCTCAGGCCCACCCAGTAGCAGCACACCTATGATGTGGGTGGCAGAGATCCCCAAGCCCCACCAGTCGAAAACTCCCAACAACTGTCTCTCCTGCATATCTTGCAGATCTTTGTCTGCAGCAAGTAGCGACTGATACATACTGCTCACACTGGCCCCACAGTCTTCCCTCTCATGCATTCCCACTTTCCCACTTATGCGGAAACAGGAAGTTCCATCAGAAGGAAAGCTGTGGAGACAACATGAGCAGTGTGTATTAGTTGCTGCCGGTGAAAATCTGGTATTTAAGTGGGTATGCGAGGGAGGGGGGATGTTTGAAAGACCATATGCATGCAGGCGAGAGAGGGAGAGACCAAATCACTTGTGGGACAAGGCGGAGTTCTTCTGCCCACCCATCTTGGGCCCAGGCCCACCCAAAATTGGGTGTCTGGCTACGCCCCCGAGGGAAAGATGCACTAGTCATGTCCACCACGGAAAAAAATGGAAGATCCACTTTAATTCATCTGGCTTATATTGTAGAACAGAGCTTCTTGAGCTACATTCTGGAGTATGTATAGCCTGTCAGTCTAGTTTTCATGCTATCTATAATGAATATGCATGAGAAAGATTTACAAGAATGAGATTGTATCAGATGCACATTTAATTCTTGTATATTTATTGCAGATATTGTGAAAACCAAATGGGTGGGGGTGGGGCTCCAGGACACTGCTGTACATTATCCCAAACTATTTTGTGTACATGTGAAAAGCAAGGTCACCTTTGCCACTGATGGTGCTGTACTTGATTGGGAACGATATTGCAATTGTACATATGTCAACTCGGTGAAATTTTCACTGTGTCTCTGCTAAATCTAGTGTGGTTCCATAATCCTTCAGGTTAGATTTTGCCAACCTAAATTTGTGCCATCATGAGAGTTTATAGTATATTGCACTTGCTACTAATAAAACAGGAATGAATTAACATGACACGAAGCTGAGTTGGCAGCACTAAGGACTTGGTCATAGTCCAAGGTCATCTAAGGAACGGTGTATAAACAGAAACAATTTTCTCTGTTTTAACTTGTTAAATTTCTGTTCCAAAGCATTTTGGTTTATATAATCAGATTACTTTCAATAAAAAAAAAATATCTGGACCAAAAATCCAAGAATTCTGTGAGATGAGAGTTCTGAAAGTTTCTAAACAGGATGTGATAGAAATATTTCTGCATTACTGGAGTTACCTGATTATTCTCTTTTCTGGGGCTATGCTTAAATTAGCAAGAGATAAGGAAATCCTTCCAGTCTTTCACTACAGAGCCTTTTTACTAAGCTGCAGTGTGGGTTTTACTGCTCATTAAATGTTAGTGTGGACCCACAGTAATATCCAAAGTGCATTAAACAGCTGCATGGTAAAAAGCCTACAGTAACTGCTTAATGCAGGAATAGGCAGTACATTGGTGTGACTTGGGCAATGCAGAGAAGTGGCTTGCTATGACAACTGGTGTGCAGGTCATTACCATGCACTAGCTGACGTGACTGCCGATACCGTGGTTACACTTACCACCACCTCAAGAAAAGGCGGTAGGTGCAGTTGTGCTATCAGCAGTCTAATAGCATGGCTGCTGTCATAAGAAGTTTCACATTGTGTGATTCCTACAACACCCAATAACACCCCCCCCCCAAAAAAAAAAAATCTCCAGTGCTTTTTCTGCCATCCCCAATGGCCCTGTGTCACCCCCTGGTACAAAAGCCCACCTCCCCAGGTTGAAACCCTAACTCCTGTCTAAAACCCTACACCTAAGCATGAGACTCCCCTCCAAAGCCCACGTCTCCCCCATCCTCAGTCTTCATTGGTATCTCAGTGGTGCCCTGGAGGGCTGTCCCCCTCCATTCCCATCCCATCGGCTCCAGGATGCAAAATGCTCACCATGGCCAGTAGCAATAGTCGTGCGATACTGGCACTAGGGGGTATCTTTTCATATAAGGAGAAACTATCCTTCTTTAGAAGGATGCCACTTAGCGGTAACACTGCAAGACCATTTTAGGGGTCATTGGTGCCATTTTGGAATTGAAGGGGCAGGAGCTGAGGGGTACCACGCCTGCTCTGTTCTACTAGAAGACTAGAGATTCCCCGGGGTTATGTCTTGGAGGATCTAAGAGCACTGGGAGGGTGGGGGGAAATTTGGCTTGGGGAAATGTGGGAGGAACTTTGTGCCAGGGGAGAAGTGTAAGAGGGATCAGATCAAGAGGGATGGTTTGGGGAGAATAGGATTGGGTCTGGGGGTTGGAATTGGCTCAAGGGGCCAGGTGGAATTCTGATCTTAAGGGGGGATTGAATCTGCAAGTGGCGATTGTCAAGGGGGGAGGGGGAACAGTAGAACCACTGTGAGTGTTAGTTGTAGTTACAAGTTTGTGTGTGGCACACGTTAATGACTGAATGCCCCCTCTCTATATACCCCTATGTATCTATGGGGTTAAGTAACATGGAATCTTGCCACTTTTTAGGACTCTGCCGAGTATTTGCGACCTGGATTGGTCACTGTTGGAAACAGGATACAGGGCTGGATGGACCCTTGGTCTGACCCAATACAACAATTCTTCTGTTCTTTTTTTTTTTATTCTTTATTTTCAATAAAGTCAATACAAAGCAACTCATGGCGCACTGTTATTTCTTCAGTGCTCACAAATGGCATCACATACAACATATAGAAATAGTTTTTCCCTGGAAAATATCCCCTTCCCTCCCAATACCAAATCTCTCTCTATATAAAAGGCAAAACCAACGTTCTATGAAGCCTCCAGCCGGAAGTGTGAAGGGGGCGAGATATTCGGTTTCCCTATGAGTGTCTGCCCCGCCCTCTCTGTAACACAGTCAGTGAAGGAAAACAGCAGAGCACGAAATCAAATCGCTGGCTCTGTAACAGTGAAGGACTCAGAGGGGGGAGGGGAGAGAGGCCAGAGGGCAGGGACACACACACTCCCACATGCACACAGAAGAAAACATTGCTAGCACCCGTTTCATTTGCATCAGAAACGGGGCTTTTTTACTGGTGTTTCTATAAAGCAAGCAAAATTAACACCTGATCTCAAAGTCTAGTCATCTCCAGACCAAGTAATCCAAGGCTGTCAAACTTTCTCAAACGTGGGTAGTTTTTTTTTTTTAATATATATATTTCAGGGCTGTGAGTTTAGATATACAGTAAACATACCACGATGTATATTATTAACACAACCAGTTTGCAGATCCTCAGCTTCTTTCCAAAGTGCTGCTAATGCTACTCTCACTGCAGTGCATGTATAAGTCACTAGATTATCATACTGGGGTAGATTTTAGGGGGACAATTAGCAAACTCAATTCCACTGTGCAGCCCAATATGTCATGTAAATCAGAACCTACCCTGTCCCAATAGATCTGTACCTTTGGCCACTCCCATCAAAGATGGTGGAATGAACCCAACATATTAAAATCCCTCCAGCATTCAGCACAAATATTTGGGCACATCTTATGTAATGTATCAGGGGTAAGATACCAGTGATAGAGTGATTTATAACCATTTTCCACCAATGAGGAAGCTATAGATATTTTCCTTATCCTCTCATATATCTTTTGCCGCTGATGCTCTATCAGTTGGAATCCCAAGTCTTTTCCCCAGTCCTTAATGTAAGTTGGCTTCTCTGATTATAGGGGCTAGCAATTTATACAGCTTTAATATCCTCCCCTTTAGCAATTTCTTTCTGGAGAGCGACCTCCAGAACAGTCATATTATTCTCAAGATCATTGTTAAACCGCTTCTGGCTTAAGAAATGTCAAATTTGAAGATACAAGTAAAAAGCTCTATGAGCAATCTGATAAATAAACTCCCCAAAGGAGAGTATCTGAGTATCTTCCCCCCTCCCCCCCCCCCCCCGTTCCAAACCTGACTCATTATAATATCCAAACGGAGGTCTGGATTCTGATACAAAATGAGTGCTTGTTAACTTTTATCACCTAAACCTGCCTTCAGGTACACTAAAAGCCCACTGTTCAGAACACAAGCTTTAATGATCGACGCACAAACTGATAGCAGACTTCAGGTGATTTGGCCCCTTATTATGGTTTAGGCCAACTCATTGGGGTCCTATCCAGCAATAAGAACTAGGTAGCAAAATGTGTCTTCCATCTCTTACACAAATCCTGATACAGATGCAGCAAACTGCCAGCATGTTTGTATATCATTTAAGAGACGAGCATAAACATTGAAATGTTTCATTCCGAGAAATCCTGTGAGGAAGCATCCTAGAGTTAAGAACCTTTTCTTATAGCTTTGCCTCTGAAGTGCTTTTTAAGGCTGCTGTGTATTTGCTATTCATATTTTAAATAAATATGGGACAAACAGATCTGGATCTAAAAGATTTATTGTAAAGGTAGTGAGAGCATGGATTGAGGTTCCTTTCTCAGCTGATATCCTTACACTAAGGGAAAGGGGACTTGATATAACAACTACATTCAAAGCGGTTTACATATATTCAGGTACTTATTTTGTACCAGGGGCAATGGAGGGTTAAGTGACTTGCCCAGAGTCACAAAGAGCTGCAGTGTGAATTGAACTCAGCTCCCCAGAATCAAAGTCCACTGCACTAACCACTAGGCTGCTTCTCCACTATACTATCTGTGTTCTCTTTTGTGTTAGTAAAGAGGCCCCATGGAGAATGCATTAAGGGGCCCTTTTACTAAAATGCACTAAAAGAAGGGCTTAGCATGTTTTAACGCGGGACATTTCCATGCACTAAGCCCATTTTTAATGTGGCAGTAAAATAAGGCTTTTTTTTTTTTCTTGCAGATCCTGCACAAATTTTCCCATTAGCGTGAAAGACCTGCAAAAATATGTAGGAGGTGCAAAGTGCTCCCACATTAACTCTGCATTAACCAGTTAGTGTGCGCTAATTGAAATGCAGTACCTGATTAACACAGACACGCCCATTCCCCACGCATGACACACAACCTTCCCAAAAATAATAGAAAAAATTGTGTGCAGAAAATGCAAAATGACTGCAAAACATTTTCACGTGTTTTGCGATAAGCATTTTCCTGTGCACTAACCCCCAAATTCTATACATGGTGCCTTATGTTTTGGCCGCATGGCCAAATTGCACACACAACTTAATTGATTTAACAAGCTAATCAGCGCTGATAATTGGTACTCAACAACCAATTAGCAGCACTAATTGGCTTTAATTAGAATTTACATGCATAACTTTCTAGGAGTATTCTATAACATGGTGCCTGTAAATTCTAATGTGCACAGTTGAAAAGGGGGTATGGCCATGGATGTGGAGTGGGCAGGTCATGGATGTTTCAAAAAACTATGTGCACAATAATAGAATACACCCAATCTGCGCCTAACTTAGGTGCAGGTATTTAGGCCTGGTTTTAGGTTAGCTTAAATGAGTGCTCCTAAATCTTAGGCACAAGAACGGCACGTGAGCATATTCTATAAACTATGCCTAACTTTAGGAGTAGTTTATAGAATCACGCTAACCATGTGGTTTTACAGTGCAAATTTTTAAGGCACCATTTATTGAACTTCTCCTTAAGCACATGTTAGGGCTTAACACCCTTTAGTAAAAGGGCCCCTAAACTGCCCTAGCACAGTAATGCATGTTAGTAAATCTAGCCCTTAGACTGTAAGCCCTCTTGGGCAGGAAAATAACTATAACACCTAAATTGTAACTTCCCTTGATTTCAGATGGGACAGTTGCTACCAATATTATATGCTCCAAATTACAGCACAAATGTGGTAGGGATGTCTGACTGCCTGATCATCAAAAAATGACACATTTCACGTGCTTCAAAGCACAGGAATGCACAGACAGACACTGAAAGAGTCTATTTATTAAGCTGCATTAGCTGTTCATGTGGCAGTTAGTGTGTACTAACAGGTGGCCAGAACATTTCCTGTTAACTTGGCACTGTGCATGGAATGGATAGAGAATGGGCAGGGATTACAGTTAATATGTAGATAAATACAGTGCATTAACTGTTAACGTGGCTAATAACACAACACAGTGAATGCCACCTGCATGACGCTATCCGCAATGCAGCTGATGCACAGTAAAAACATTTGCTCTGCATTCACTGTGAGTTAGTTTTGGCAATTAGTGGTGGCAACTGCAAAATGTTACTGCAGTTTAGGCCCCAAAATACACCAGGGGTATGCGTTCATTTTTCTTTCTTTCCTCTGTGCATGTGGAAAATGCATTTATGCAGATAGAGGAATGAAACGGAACTGAAACAAAGAAGTAGCCCAACCCCATTCCAGCGTGTGCATCTCTAAAGTACACCAGAAGAACGGATAGTCCATTTCTTACTGTATTTCTATGGGAAAATACAAAGAGGTTTGCAGCAATAAATGCCACTGATTACAAACGAAGCCTGTAGGTTGCCCCTGTGTGATTTAACTCAAGAGTTTTCTCAATTCTAGTCCTTATGACTACCAAATGGGTCCAATTTCAGGGTTTTCGCAACCTTCAAATTAAGCTAGCTTTTATAACAAATGTGTGTGGATATACTGTAGGTGGATTAATTGAAAGTCACACCCATTTGGAGGCCAGTGTAACTGGTTGGAGTCACAGTCGAGATAGCATTTATGAGCACCTCCTGGAATTCATATTAGCAGCAAATAAGACAATCATTGTGTAGTGATATCAGCAGCTGAGCCCGGCATGCAAACCAATCTTCTCATTTCTGTATAGTAGTGAGGTAGCTATAATGGGATTTTTAACCAATGAACTGCAGCGAGATTTTTGGAAAGCAGAAGAGCAGCAGTTTATATTCAAGAGCAGGCCTGGGCCTGGGTCAGAGTGCAGATCCTACGTGGATATCTGCCACTGACTGCGGCCATCATTGATTTTCAGCAATACTATCTGGATACTGCTGCTGAAAATCATTACAGACCGCCTCGGCACTATCTGGATAGTACTGGGCGGAGTAAAGAGGGAGCATGAAATTATCTAGGTAGTGGCACTGTTCAGCACTGTTATCAGGTAACAAAGGACTGAAAAATTGCCAGGCTATCCTGATGGCAGTCCGTGATTTATCCGAACATTCAGTGCAGCACCCAACACTGAATATGCGGGAATATTTTTAAATACTGTAGCTGGTGTTTAAATGATTTGCTGTCTGTGGAGATTAAATGTGACTTGTTGAGTGGAAAGGTACCAAAAATGAGGTTCCAAATAACAGAGATAAAGGCTATAAAAGTTTGGAGGGAAAACTTTCATTTTTGAAAGTTTTGTGCATTACAGGGTCAGTAGAATGGGACTATGTTTTTTTTCACAACTTTGATGTTTTCATGCTCTACAGCCTAAAATTTGCAGGTACCTACAATGGGGTATGCGATTTCTGGGGTTAATTACCTTTTTATTGATAAACGCTTCTCATTCTTTAAAGACGTAATTAGTCCGTACCTAAGGTTGAAATTTGGCAGGATTATGCAGCTGATATCTCTCTATCTTATGGTATAAATAAATCACATACCCCACTTTTGGTACCTTTTCGCTCAGCAAGCCACAATATTGACCTGTAAGGTTCTCCCCTCTAATAGATACAATGGAGGGGGGGGGGGGGGGTGGTGAAGGACAGAACTCTGAACAAAACAGATCCAATGTATTTTATAACTCTCTTGTGTTCCGCTATACAACAGGGGCTAAATTAGGATCATCTTGACAATTCGCAGGCTAGTAAATAGACATCAAGATCTGTGCTTCAAGACTTAGTCAATCCTTGAATAACTATATTCACAGTTGTACCACAGTTTTTCAAACAGAGGCTTTCTCCCAATTTTGCTTTAAGATTTTTGCTGCCTCCTATTTCCCTACATGGAAAATAAATCGTGTCTTTATGCTCACTTTCTTATTCATGAATGTCAGCTCAGCACAGAGTTTATAGGGATTATTTTGGTGAATATAGGCCTATTTTGAAACTGTGAGGCTCTCGCCCTAAGGTTCAGTAAATTGAGCATTGATTTTTAGGTGGCTCCATTTTCTGGTGCACTTCTCAGTCTACCCATCCCGTATAAAATGACCCTCCCAACAAACCACTAGAGTAACTAATTGCTACTGTTGCATGAATCAATGTCCCAATTCCCATTTAAAGAAAACCGGTGCCCTAGTCCTTCACTCCAGCCCATAGCATTCTTTTGAACTGTTGAGGGGTCGGGAGGGAAAGGTTCAGCTGCTGAGATGATCTTTTGTGTATGAAATGATGGTTCTATGAGATCAAATGGTCTTTTTTTGTACTGTTTGTGAATCTTTTCGCTCTGGTGTAAGAATGATATACGTCAGGTTCCTTTAGAGCAGTAGTTTGTAAGAACAACCATTCTTGTTTCCATTTCTAGCACCAAACAGCACCAGACTTTAAAGAATATTAAAAAAAAAAAAAAGATTAGTAAAGGACTGCATTTCAAGTTCTGAATTATGTTTGAAAAAAAATCAAAAAGGAAAAAAGGCACTCAAGATTTCAAAAACACTGTGTATGAATAAATCCTATATGTACTGTATGTGGTCGAAAATAAAAATGGAAGCTTTGAAATCAAGAGCAGAATTCAGTGTTTTTTTAAATTAAAACCTTGCTTTTCGCTTATTATTAAATGAGGTCTAATGCAGTAAGGAGGGCTCTTTTTACAAAGCAATGCTCCGATTAGCATTGAATGGGTTTCTTCCTATTCAGCACATGCCTTTCATAAAAGGAGTCCTTAGGTTGTTGAATATGGCTATTTCAACTAATGCATTTCCATAGGTGGCCATCTTGCTGCTATACAGGGTAAGGCAAAAAATAAAAAGGGTAACCCCCTAGAGGTTTTTTTGCTGTTTTCTCAACAAACACTTGGAATTTCAATGTGAAATTTTACAGCTTTATTTGTTGTTACTATCTACATTTATGTGTGAGTGGAATGAGATTATCTTTTAACATGGTGAAGTTATAGACTTTTAAGTTTTACCACCCAATGCATGTTCAAAAATGTTTGCAGTATAAAACTATCATTATTTGAAGAAGAAAAAAAAACACAGGGTACTAGCTTACTGTTAATGATGTCACAGTGATATAGACTTTTGTAAACAATAATTTGAATTTGATAATATGATAATTTACAGATCATTTTTTAAAAGCCTTTCAGATTGGAATAGCAATCATGGGCGAGGTGTCGGTAGCAGACAAACTGAGAATCCAGACACAGAGCAAAGGTAATAGTGGCAGCTTTTCATCTCAAGAACTGGAAGCTCAGCACTATGAAGAAAATTTGTCAGGGTGACTGCAAAATTCTGACACATTGTTAATTATATTGTTTGAAGATGCTATTTTACTATGTTTTAGCTTGAACATTTTTAATGCAGAAAAATCATTAGGTAGTAATGCTAAGATGTCAGTGACATGAACATAGTTTAAGATAATTAAATGTTGTTTAATAGTAATACATATGGGGCCTTATTCTATAAAGGTTATGCTCCTAAATTTATGTTCCTAAATTAGGAGCATAATCTATTTAGGAGAATAACCTTTATAGAATAAGGCCCCTGATGACTAAATAAGTATGTGAAATTTCTCAGTAAAATTCAAAGCGGTTGCAGAGAAAACTGCAAAAAACTATAAGGGGTTACTTTTTTTTGCCTCACCCTGTAGAATAATTTTGGTGGCACAGTTTGGTAACAAAGCTTCGTTTATGGTATACACTTTGGCAGAGTAAGACAACAATGAATGCCTTTACAAGTGAAGTACGTTCGGCTTGAATTCCATTTGGCTTGAAATCCTGGCTCACTCAGTAAGAGACTGCATCACATCAAGTAAAAAAAGAAGTTGTTCATTCGCCTTCCAGAAAGAAAATAAAAGCACAATATCTGTCTTCTCACTGAATAATCACGAGGCAGCCTCATTGCAAAACTGCATACTTACAGACAAATGCTTTAATAGTTGTAGTCAAGCATATGCTATGAACAAATAGTTGTTTATATCTCTAGTTACAGAATCTAGTGTTGCAGTGACTCTATAATGAGAATACTCATAACTGGGGGCATTCAGAGAGTGCAATGTATCCCTTGCAAGTTTCACTTTCAGGGGAGAGGGAGAAGACTGAAAACTGCAACGTTTATAATTATGCAATATGGAGCTCTTTGTCAGGTGTCATGGTGATAATGTGTTGTCTGTGACTTTTTCACGATGTCTGTGATTTAGCTGTCACTTGCAGTGAACCCCAAAGAGATTCTTGAAAGATTATAAGGGCAATTCTATAAAAGGTGTCACAAATTGGCATTTAGGTGCATTTATGCTAGGCCAGTGGTTCCAAAACTGTGTACCATGGCACCCTGGTGTGCCACAGTGAACTCACAGGGAGTTGTGGCTGGAGCTGGAGCTCAGGCTTTGGGCACTGGATCTCTTTAGCTGGTGGGGCTTGGGCATCCCAGCAAAGGTAGGACTTAACGCCATTGGGGATGAGGGGTGGGGGGAGACCTGAGAGGAAATGTGTAGCCTAGGGAGCATAGTTAACTGATAAAATTTGGGAACCACTGTACTAGGCATTAGTCTATAAAATTGGCAGTTACTACTACTACTACTTATCATTTCTATAGCGCTACTAGATGTACGCAGCACTGTACACTTGAACATAAAGAGACAGTCCCTGCTCGACAGAGCTTACAATATAATTAGGACAGACAAACAGGACAAACAAGAGATAAGGGAATATTAAGGTGAGGATGATAAAATAAGGGTTCTGAACAAGTTAGTCACATGGAGCCAGATTATATATATGGTACCCAAAAAATCCACACGGTAAAGATTTATTCCTAAACATATTCTATAAGCGGCACCTAGATTTAGGTGCGGCATATAGCATACGCTTAGGTAGAAATGCTAGTACCTAAAACTACGCGCATCCATTTAGGCCAATGAAAACGTGACCTAAATCCCTGTACATAGATTTACGCGCACTGGGCCATATTCTATAACTGCATGTGTAAATTTTGGAACACCCATGGAATGCTCATTTCCCCACCCATAGCCATGCCCCTTTTTCAACTGCACGCATTAGAAATTAGGTGCAGTTCATTACAGAATACGCTTAGCGAGTTGTGCATGTAAATTCTAATTATTGCCAATTGGTGCTCACTATTGCTTGTTAAGTGCTATCAATGCTGATTAGCTTGTTAAGCCAATTAAATTATGTACATTGTTATAGAGTATGCATCAGGGGCATAGCCAGACAACAGATTTTGGGTGGGCCTAGGCAAGAAGTGGGTGGGCATAGAGTCCTCCTCCCCCCACCACCAAAAAAATATCTCAGCTGGTGGGAAAACGCTTCTTTCCACCTTGGCAGTCTGAAGCAGGCATGCGCCGGAACTGAGCATGTGCAGGTGCTGGTATCGTGGAGAGTAGCGTTTTCGGTACCATCAGGGAAAAGTCTTTCGGAGCTTGGGATCCCCACCAGCTACCGCTAAACATGTTCTACTGTTGGGTGGGCTTCAACCGTAAGTGGGTGGGCCCTGGCTCACCCAGGCCCACCTGTAGCTACACCACTGGTACACATGGATTTTGGCTCGGATCTCTAGTTGCGAGATATAGAATCCGGTGAAAACTGCAAATGGGCTGTACCAGTGGGCAGAGCACAGACGTGTCATAGGTGTTCCATCTAGCAATGTGCACATGCTATAGAAAAGAATAAGATGTGTGCTTTGCAAGGCCACACTTATGAGCACTAACTATGCCTGCCATTGACACCATGGAGCCGGCTTTGTGGGTGCTGTGGGTGCTCGAGCACCCCCAATATTGAGAGAAATTCTGGTATGTGCCCGGGGGAGGGGTTACTGCCATTGGGCTTAGCACCCCCAATTATTCTGGGAAGTTGGATCCTAAGTTTCAAGACACTAAGGGCATCTTTTACAAATCTGTTCTACCGATTCTCGGTGTGGCAAATGAGAGGAAGCCCATTCAATTCCTATGGGCTTTCTCTCATTTGCCACATGGGAATCGCTAGTGCAGTTTTGTAAAACAAGCCCTAAAGCGGCTCTGTTATTGCTGATCTAATTAGGAGCACCTTAATGCCATTATAGTGCTAATTGCGCCTCTCTGTCTCACATACATTTAGGTGCCACCTTATAGAATTGTCCCCTATGTAAATACCCTCAAATGATGACTGAAAAATAAAATAAAGAGTACCTTTGTCAATATATAACAGTGATTTAGGTGCATATAATACAACCAGGCCCATTTTTTTTGTGATGGCTCAGAGTGCAATATGATGTATCAGTGTGTTTCACCTCTCTAGGATACTGTAATCATAGGTAAAATGACAGTCCTGCATTTTGAGCAGAATTCATTGCAAAAAGTTTTGAGAAGTTTTCCAGATCATTTTGAAACACCTGCAGCCTTGGTACAGTAGGTGAATATTAGATCAGAAAACCAGATTGTTCGGTTGTGCACACACCCTGCATTATAGGTTACTAGCCGTTGAGCCCGTAAAAACGGGCTAGTATAGGAAGGGGGGGGGGGTTGAAAGTCCCTTCCCGTCACCGCTGAAAGGTCCCCCCCGCCGCTGAGCTTGCCCCCTCCCCCCCGCCGCTGAGCTCGCCCCCTCCCCCCCGAGTCGCCGCCACCCCTCCATCCGGCCCGGGCCCTCGCTCCGCTATTGAAACAGCGAGGGAACGCAGCACACAGCTCTGCTCTGCTGAGCTGCTGTCGGCCTTTCTTCTTCTCTGCCTGTGTCCCGCGACTCCCGCCCTCGTGTGATGTAACGTCGTCGAGGGCGGGACACAGGCAGAGAAGAAGGAAGGACGGCAGCTCAGCAGAGCTGTGTGCTGCGTTCCCTCGCTGTTTCAATAGCGGAGCGAGGGCCCGGCCGGGTGGAGGGTGGGGGGAGCGTTAGCGACGGCAGTTTCGTCCCTCGCAAATGCGCTGTACAGACCCTCTCTGTTCCGCTCCCATCATCACGTATTGATGCGGGGATGGGGCAGAGAGGGTCTCTACTGCGCATTTGCAAGTGAGTACGACACTCGCCATTTATATGTTTGATGATATCTTTCATTACACAAGCATAAAAATAACCTCATGGCTATCGCAGTATGAGAATCCAAGGCATGTATGCCTCAAAACCTCATCTACTACAACATTTTTGCATTCTTTTTTTCTTAATTTAACATACACACTAGAATCACATTTTCACCAGAACCAATCTAGCTAATCAAACTCATGAATGAAAACGATGCTGTCAGTTTGAGTGCCCGTGGAAGGTTTAATCTAAACTGGCAGAAAAAAAGAAGCCAAACAGAGAGGGTAACCAGCATACATAGAAAGTATACACACAAAAAGGAGCAACACTGGGCCTTCAAGACTGAGACAACAGGAGTATTTTATTGATAAATGACCCGACACGAGCCGTGTTTCGTCGTTAAAGAACGCCTGCCTCAGGGGTCAGAGATTGGATGTAAATAATGTAAACAATGTATGAATCCAATACCTGTCAGCAACAGATTCGGCTTCCTTAGCATCATGCCGAAACACGGCTCGGGTCGGGTCATTTATCAATAAAATACTCCTGTTGTCTCAGCCTTGAAGGCCCAGTGTTGCTTCTTTTTGTTTGTAGAAAAAAGAATCTAAAATTCTACACAAAAGAGGGGCAGAAATCATGATGGATGAAGTGCCACCGCTTCCCTGTACAGCTCCATGAGTGTGCTGCAACTCCCTAATCACCTCTCCAGCAAGACAAAATCTAGTTTCCATGCTTTTTAAAATTATCTTTCTACTAAGGCTGAGATGGCATCTTGATGAAGCCCACAAATTCATTTGTATCTGGTTGTCTTCACCATCTCGGTCCATGCTAGCACTGTTCGGCTTCGAGTCTTGGGACAGAGAAGAACCAGCAGGATGGTGGGGAGCCACCTAGATATGTCTTCCTTTGTCATCAGGTAAATAGGGGAATGAAAGTCAGTCTATAGAGGCCTTTTGCTTTGGGGGCGGGGTGGGAGGGTGGTATACCTCAGGTCTAGCAAAATGCTGTAGGGGCTAATGGTGATGTGTTTCTGGAGGCAATGCTCTTTTAACAGAAGTCAGTATTTAACATAGTGTTTTCCAGGAGACAACTATCACGTTAAAACTATCCAGTAATGCATATTAAATGGGTAATATTAGTGCTTTTTGGCCTCTTAGTAAGTCATCTGTCCAGTGTTTCTGCAACAGAGCTATGGACTTCTGTCTGAAATGGACTAAAGTCCATACAAAGTGCAGCCAGCTTTACGCACCTGATGTTCTCAAGGACAAATTGGTAGCAGATGGCAACTCACATTGCTGTTCCTTGGAAGACTTGAGCTTAAGAGTGCCAAGTGCAAGCCTTTGCTGTTTGCGTGAAGATAACATTGAACGTGAGCACTGCCATTCAGTAGATATGCAAAGCTTGTAATACAGAGGTCTCAAAATGCTCTTGTCATGCTGCTGCCTGTTCTCAGGATCCATGATAGGGATGTGCACAAGGGAAAAAGAAATTCAGTTCATTTTCTGTTCATTTGGCCTTATTGAATTTTGCATATTGTTTCTGTTTGTTTCACAGAGAAATTAAAAAAAACGTTTTAAACATATGCTAAAATATTTTAACCTGTGCTAATCAATTAATGGGCACTAATTCGTTCATTGACACATGCTAATTTGATTTAGAACACTTATATTTAAGGAACACACTAATGAAGCAAATGTGCATTACCAAATTCACATCTCTAATTCATGATTTGGCTTTAGAGACTTTTTTCTGTTATGTTTTCAGGATTGTGTTTTTATTTGTGTTGCAAAAAATTAGTAAATCACTATGAAAATACTGTTGGCCCAATATTTAAGGGAAAGGGAAAAGGATTTGATTTACTGCCTTTCTGTGGTACAATCAAAGTGCTTTACATATATTATATTAATTTAACCGGGCAGGAAAGATTTCTGCCTGCTTAAATCACAGTGACCTGGCCAAACCCAGATATTCAAACAGCACTTACCTGGATAGTGCTGCTGCTGAATGTCTTGACAGATCATCATGGTACTATCTGGATAGGACCAGGGCAGTCCAGGAAGGGATGCTGGACGGAGCTCCGAATTTACCTGGGTTAACAGCAGTCCTAACTTTATCTGGGGGAGTTATTTGGGTAACTAGCACAATAACTTCCGGGAGCTGTGGAGTGCTGGGTTAGGCCTGGCATTGAATATCCGGGTCAAAGTCATTCCGCAGTAGTCAGCATCTCTAAAATCGCTAACCACCATTGGATGAATACCAGGGGTATGTTATTTTGCTCTCCCTTTTCAAATTGTTCCTAGCAAGGGATGGAAGGAAAGGTTATTAGCCTGGGGGTTGGAGGGAAAGGTGATGATCCTAGGAAGAGAGAGGAAGGTAGATGATGATGCCCAGGGCTTAGGAGCAGGAGCAAAGAAAAGATGATGGTATGATACAACAATGTGAATCCAATGCTAGGTTTGCTATGACAGATAAAAGGTGGGGAACTACTATCTTGGATAGCCAATTGCAGGTCAGCTTTACTTGGGGACAAACCAACTGAAGGTAGTTGGAATTCTCTGAGGAAAAGCAAGATACATTCATTTTCACATATGGGTGACAACAGCTGAAGGAGCCTAGCATGGGAATAGCTCTCCAGCTTTACAAAAACTTTTAAGTGTTCTACTCTGCATGCCTGCCCCTTCCTGCCTGCTGCTTTCATGCAGGACTTTACCCAATTTGCCATTTTCCCTTGGAACTGAAAGGATGCATTTTCCTCAGTGCTCTCCTCAGAACTCACAATTTGATCTCTTTTTTCTCCTTAGTTTCAAGATTTTTGCTGTGCGAGTCCGGTCACCATGTTGCGGTGTCTCGTTCCTCATTAACCGCCTTAGGTTTTTCAGGCATTTTTAAAGTTTATTTTCTTTTTGAGTGTCAACTCAGTTAAGGCCAAGGTAGGTCATGAACACCTGGTTGGGTTTATTTTTCAAAACTGAGTCATTTGATTTTGTTGCAGCTCAGTCGCATGGTCAAGACTGAATGAGCCCCAAGTGGAAAAATTAAGATGGGCTTATTATAACACCATCTCTGTCCAGCATCTCCTATCTGTGTCTCTCTCCCTCCCTGTGTCCAGCTTCTTCCCTCTTTTTTTCACCTTCCTCCTGCATCCTAACCCAGTGGTCAGCTTCTCTCCCTTTCACAGCCCTGCCATTCCACCCCATGACCAGCATCTCACCCTCTTCTACCCTGACCCCATCCTCCATGGTCTGGTATCTTTCCCTCCATTGGTTCAGCATCGCTCATCCTCTCTCCACACTGGTCTAGTCTCTCTGTCTCTCTTCCTCCACTCCCCCCCAGATCCAGAATCACCCCCCTCTCTCCCCCCCCCCCCCATTTAATCTCCCTCTTCCCAGGTCCAGCACCTCTCCCTCTCTTCCCTTCCATCCACATGGGTCTGACATCTTTCACTTCCTCTTCTCATCGTGGGTCCAACATCTCTGTGCCCCCCCAAACCCATATCAGCACTGGCAGCAGTGAAAGCAGGTAAACTTTGGCTGTTTTCATGGTTATATCTATATCTATCTATCTATCTATCTATCTATCTATCTATCTATCTATCTATCTATCTATCTATCTATCTATATACCTGCAATGCCTGGGGCCTGACCATGATTTCAATCATTGTAATCTGTGTTCACAGATGTCAAGGCTGCACTGGACACTGGGGACAAATTGACAGCAAAACTGTCTCAGCCACCCATGACTTTTAGCATCAATAGGGACCATTGAGATCAGTCATTATTTGATCCCCACCGAGGGACAAAAATGCCAGATGTCAGTTAGAGGCCAGGTTACACTGACATCGAGCCCCTACAGATTATGCTTCTTAGAACACCAAGGAACTAAGATCATTGGGGTCCTTGAAGGACCACTCCTCCTTCATGCTATCAGAGGGGGCATGACAGCTCTGTGGAGCTGAGACCTCACTTCTGATACACCCTAAGTGACTCAGGATGATGTGGCCACCCACCTTTGCAATGGCAGACTTTGAAGAGCAGCTCATTAGATCACATGGAGTGCTTCTTTTCACAATGAGAAGCTCAAGCTTCAATGGCATCAATGACGAGGTTCAAGGTAGTCCAGCTGATACTCAAGACCTATTCTTGCTTGATGGATACATATAAAGACCAGGGTTCAGAATCAGACAACCAAACTGATCTCCATCTCTAGTCCTTTAGGAGAAGAAACTTTCCCAATGTACCAAAAAGCCCCGGTGTCTCAACACCATTGACCCAGGCCTGAGCAGGAGATCAGTGATTTGAGACAGGCAGAGACTCAAATGTCTCCTGTTGAGAATTCTATCTCAGAGTACTCATGGTCTAAACAATCTATGATATTTTCAGTACACCATCAAGAACCTCTACATTGGAGATTGGCACCCACACACCTGCTTGACTACTAGCCTCAGACCTCAAGCGAAAAGTACAGAAGCCTACTGACATGCCATGCTGTGGAGAAACTCTCTTTGGAGACAAAGTGCAGGAGGCTGATACTTTCATCAGTAGGACGCTTTTAAGACTCTCCCCAGGGCCACTTCTGACCCAGTTTTCTCTTTTAAGAGGTTTTACAGTGGAGGGTAGCAAAGGTCCTCCTACTCCCACACCCTCCTGTTCCTCCCATACAAGACAGGGATCTTACTCCAGAACCAGGCAGCTGAGGGCCCAGAAGTCCCAGCCAGCTCCACAATCAAAACCAGGGATGGGGTTTTGATTGTCTCCAGCAGACCATAATTTCAATCCCTCTAGCCACCCTGGACAACCTTCTGATAGGAGATAGGCTGAATTTTTTTGCAGCAAGATGGCCCCTTATAATCTCAGGTCAGTGGGTTCTCAAATAGTTCAGGAGGGTTACCATCTGCAATTAGAGACCATTTCTCCAAATTGCTCATGAGAGCATCAAAATTAAGCTCTCAGCATCAGGAATTGCTTACCGATGAGCTCTCTTCCCTCTTGCAAGCACTGTTTCTTCTAAGCTGAGTGGGAGTCCTAACAGTGGGGTGGGGTGTGGAAGGGGTGCTGTTTCACTATCACATTTTCCATAGAGAGTTACAGGCAAGCTCTGAGCATTTTAGGGAACCTGCCTATCCTTAGCAATTGAAAATACAATTATTTTTAAAAAGTTTACTTGGGATTTTGCTCACACCTTTTTCAGTAGTAGTTCAAGGTGAGATACATTCAGGTACACTAGGTAGTCTGAAGCACTACCCCCCACTGGCAGTAATGCAGTTCCTGCTCAGCTTAGAGAAAACAATGCTGGCAAGCCAACATGTACAGTTCATTCCACCATAGGAAAGAGGGCACTACCAGTACTACATACTACCCTTTGATCTTGCATCAGCACCAAGAGTATTCAAAGTGTCTAATAGCCATTGCAGCACCTCTAGGAGTGCCCTTCTTGGAGGAAAGGCTGGTCAAAAGCCCATCAAAGAAAGGAGCAAAAGAATCAATGTATATGATCAGTTGGGTGCAGGAGCTGCTTCTCAGATTCTGTTGGCTTCCAGAAGAGTTTCCACTAGAAGGTCTTATGGATTTAAATGGAGGAGGTTTGCTGTCTCATGTGAGGGCAAAGCTGTTGACCTTTTTTCCAATCTTACACAGAAAGTGCTTGAATGCCTTCTACATCATTCAGAGTCAGGTCTCAAGACCACCTCTATTAGGGTTCATCTTAGTGCGATCAGTGCTTATCATCATGTAGAAGGTAAACTCATTTCTTCTCAGCTTTTAGTTGCTCACTTTATGAGAGGCTTGCCTCTACTGATGCCTCCCTTCAAGCTTCCTACAGACCTTGATGTTGTTTTAACCCAGCTGAGGAAAGCTCTTTTTGAGCCATATACCTGCCACCTGAAGTACCTGACCTAGAAGATCCTGTTATTGGTGGTGTTCAGGGCCGTGCCAACACAGTAAGCGGGGTAAGCACCACAGGTGGGCGCCGACATCTGGAGGGCGCCGCTGCGGTGCTTACCCTCGCCACTTACCCAGCTCCACGCCGCCATGGGGGCTTTAAATCTGTTATCTAAATTTACCGACATCGCAGCAGCTGAGCAGCGTCTGTGAAAGCGCTGCCGACGTCTTCAGCCTTCCCTTCGTGCTCGTTCGTTCCCTCAGTGTCCTGCTGGAGGTAAATTTAAATGAAAGATGGACATGGATGGGAGGTCCCAGGGAGAGGAGAAATTGCTGGAAATGGAGGGGAGGGAAGAGAGGAGAATTGCTGGATATGGATGGAGGAGGGAAGGGCAGAGAGGGACAAGGATGGACATGGATGGGAGGACAGGGCCCAGGGAGAGAGGAGAAATTGGAAATGGAGGGGAGGGGAGAGAGAAGAATTGCTGGATATGGATAGAGGAGGGAAGGGCAGAGGAGGAGATGCACATGGATTTAGGGGAGATGAGAAATTCTGGACACGGATGGAGGGGAGAGAGCTGAAATGCTGGACATGGATGGAGGGGAGGGAAGAGAGAGGAAGCACAGGAGATGCATATTTCGTGAACATGAAAGCACGAAAAGCTAAGTGGTTGTAAACCCTCTATTTCTTCAGCAATCCCACAAAGATGCACTCCATCTTTCAGCTCCTATTTCCTTTGCATCTTGTGCCACACGGGGGGGGGGGGGGGGCAACTGATAGTCTGCAGGGGGGCATCAGGGACCCTAGGCACGGCCCTGGTGGTGTTACTTCAGTCCACAGGGTCACCAAGCTCCAGACCCTAGTAGCTGATCCACCTTACATAAAATTTTCCAGCAACAGAGTGGTCTTATGCATGCATCCTAAGTAATTCCTAAGGTAGCATCAGATTGCCAGTCAATTGTTCTGCCAACATTTTCTCCAAAATTCATGACCACAAGGGTGAAAGCACAGTGCACACTTTGGATTGCATCTGGATCAGACTAAAGCCCATAGAAAGACTACCCAGCTTTATGTTTCTTTTGACCCAAATAGGATGAAGGCTGCCAATTGGCAAACACACTCTTTCAAACTGGCTTGCAACAGCATTTACTTTGCTTATGTCTGGCTCATAAAGTCAGAGCTATGGCAGCATTGGTAGCCCACTTGGGATCAGTTTCCAAGGAGAAAATCTGCAGAGACGCATGAGGGTGTCTGTCTACAATGTCACAACCCTTCATTGTTTAGAGCAGGACTCCTAACACTACAGTTGGTCTGGCCAGTCCATCCTTCAGAATAGAATCCAAGTTCATCCCTTATGCCTGATTAGCACATGGCCATTCATGGAAAAAAAAATAGAAAAAAAGGGCATTTTTAAGGCTATGGTAAAAATGGCCTTAGTGTGCAGAAAAGACCAATGAAGGGTGTGCAAAAGCCACTTTGAACTGCAGCTTAGTATAAGGATCCTTTTCTTTTGCTACAGAACACTTACAGTGGAGATTGGAAAGGGATTGAAAGGTGAAACTTATGCCTTTACTCCCAAAGGGGATTACAGTGTCTTTCTTGTGGTGTAACATGGGGAAGGAAGTAGTAAAAAAGAATATGGGGTTACCCCAGGATTACTCAAATTAATGCTATGGAATTAAGTTGTGCATCCTGTAGAGCTGAACAGGATAGGAGAGCTCAGGCTGAAAGAAGATATCCATTATACAGGGGACTGAATTTCCATACTCCACTACATAGTGTTTCATTCAGGTTGGGATTGTAGTGCTAATCACGATGCTGAACTTCAGTGAAAGGAGAAATATGGCTACTGTGTTAGACCAGTTACAGATCTAGAAATAAAGGTTAACAAACAAGATGTAGGTAACACCATTTATTGGACCAAGATCATACATTTGTGACCAGCTTTAGAAAGTTATACTCCCTGTTGTGAATGACCTTTTGAACAACTATAATTTTTACACTTCAGAAAAGAGAAATTGCTTACTGATAACAGTTTTTTCTTAGAGCATAGCATCTCAGGGAAGACATACAATCCTCCCCCTCCCCTTTTCGAGATGTGTTCTTTCATTATCTTGACTATATAAGAAACTACGTGATATAGCTATCAATGTGGGCTACCGTTAAGATGTGTTATTTTAGTACTCGCTCATGCTACTTGAGCACGACCAGTAAAAACTACTGGGATTACCAGTAAAATAACATGCCTTAAGGGTAGCCCACTTTGATAACTACGCCCTTAAGAATGGTTGGTCCAGCGGCCCTCTGCTATGTGCATGCAAATATGTGGCTAGAAATCTCTTGCTAATCCTCAGATAATATTTGATAATTCACAAGACCCATATGTGTGTTTCCACTGAGCTGCTATCCTCAGAGAGTAGATATTGCAGGTGAAGAATCTCCCTCAAACATAATGTCTAATTTCTGGTTCTTCACACTGAATATGCATGAGAAATTGCTACATACATCTGGTCTAGGAACCAGGTTAGTTTGCATACATTGGTTAATGGAAAATCAAACCAGTTAGGGGGGACAGATGCACACGAGTTGAAAATTACTCTGCTAAAGATCCTCATTAGCAATGGCAACAAAGCTGAAGAATGGAAGGATATTCGTAATGCGAGGAGAGGAAGAAAGGAGGAATGTGTAGAGGTCATGAAGAAAAAAAGCAGATGTGTTAAACAAATACTTATCTTCCATGTGCATGAGGAAGGGACTAGAGAAGACTACAGTAGCTGGAAGAGTATATATGATAGTTGGGGGATGCCAAACCATTCCTGAAAGAAAGGATTTGTATTGGAACTTGCAAAACTGAAAGGGACAAAGCCATAAGGCTATTAGAGGTCCATCCTACAAGTCTAAAATAGTTCAGAGAGGTTTTGAGGGTCTGCCAATAAATCTGTTTAACTGATCTTTAGAGACAGCAGTGGCTCCACAGGACTAGAAAAAGATGGATGCCATCTCTCATCAAAATGGTAACACAGATTATGGTTGGAAGCTATAGGCCACTTAGTCTAACCTCAATGATGGGAAAATTCATAGGGACTCCACAAAAATAATTTAAAAAAAGAATATTGAGATTTCTTAAATCCAGCAGGTCACAGAATCTGAGACGGCATGGCTTGAGCCAAAAGGGCAACGCATAAGTCTTAGGGGTCTTTTTATTAAAGTTTGCACTAATTGTCACGTGGCTAATAGGTATCAAATATGGTGTGCAGATAACTGTAGCAGATAATGAAGTGGGAAGATTAGATGAGTCTTAAGAACTGTCACTGCCATGAGATTCTATATTTCAACATTAAAGAAGCATTTCACTGTTCAAGATATAAAGAGAATTATGCAAAACTATCCTCGCTTTTCACTACCATAAATTACATCCACGGTTTCATTAGTGAGAAACAAGGAACGGTTTTGCTTAATTCTTTTCATATCTGAATACTGTCGAGGAAAAGCAGCACATGCTTCTTTTTTTTCCCATTGCAGAAGTCTATGCAAGCAAGTTCATAAAAATCACATTGATCATAATGCCCCATATTTTAAAGAAAAAGATCCCAAATTGTCTGATAGCGCCACATTGTTTTTTCTTAAATAAAATTATATACATTGGTTTTGGTCATGAGCAAGTCCATGGGCAAAGATAGCACAGCCACAAGTAATCCAAGTTTTTGTTTTAAAGAACTAATGAATTTTTTTTTTAATATTTGTTTTATCTTCATTCCCCAGCAAGAGATAATAAAATCTATTCGATATACAAAATAAGCTGATGGCAACACAATGCAAAAACAAAAATATCTTAATATGGTAAGTGCAAGAAAAACAGCTTTGAGAAAAAGCTTGATTGCAATAAACTACAGTATTCATTTATCATATGAAATACACGACTTGCATTAAAGTGTGCCTTCTGTTACATTTCTTGCTTTGCTTTTCATAGATGAGACACTTTGAACTATGTACATATATATCCAGTTTTAACACTTACAATGGAATAAAGGAGCATTCATGAATACGACAGAATTTGTTAGGTACAAGCTGTACTGCAGTACCGGCAATTAACGTGTCTGCTTTTGTTCTCCTTCAAGGGTTCACACATTTGGTATTGAGTACTAGCCTCATTTAGGTGACCAGCCACCTGATATGTGTCAACCAAGTTCCAAATACCCTTCCCCAATGACTTCTCACTGGATCCATATAGTATTGCCTCTCTCTGGCCTACGTGGCTCAACTGTCAGTTCGCCAAATGTCGAGAAAAACTGCTCCATCTCCTTCTGCAACATGTCGTTTCTCTTCTCTGCATCTTCTTTAGCCCGCTCTGCGTTCCTCATCTTGATTTCAACCATAGTAAATTTCTTCTTCTCTTGGTCCAGTTCCTCGTGTAGGGTCACCACTTCGGTCTCCAGAGCCAGGTTTCTCTGTTCTAAGCTATAGGGTTATTAAAAACACCAGCTCAGTAAACGGCAAATGAAAAGAAACTGTTCACGTGTCTTCATCATCATCTTTAAACAAATGCTTCTGACTTATTCTCATTTTTGAGCAAATAAGTTGCAATTTTATTTCCTCCTCACAATAACGCCAAGATTATTAAAATGGTGATGTTAAGGAAGGCATTATTCCTATCCTAAGGCCCATACATTTTAAAGGATGGGCAGGAATATTCACTTCACAGTAGAGAAATACAGTTGAGTTTACTTTATCAGAACTGAAAAATGTGTTGCCTCTTGGGTTATTCCTACAGGGAGAGAAATAAAATAACCCTCCCTGCTATGGTGGCCTATTTATTTATTAAAAATATTTGGAATCTACACCATTTACAATTCTGGGTGGAGAACAGAAACAAATATAAAACATAAAACAAATAGATAAATAGACAATCTTAACTTGGAAAAATCCACTGCTTTTTTCTAGGATAAGCAGCACAAAATCTATTTTACTCTTTTGCAAACTTGCCAGGTACTTGTGACCTGTATTGGCCACTGTTGCAATCAGGATACTGGGCTTGATGGACCTTGGGTCTGTCCCAGTATGGCAACGCTTATGTTCTTATGTTTTTAGGGGAGCGGGAGAGAGGTCTGATGCAGATTGGGGGGCAGGAAGTGCTACCAATGCGGTTCAGGAGAATGTGTGGCATAGGCTTATGTGGGTCCATGCTGATATTCTGAATATTGGTCAGGACCCACATAAATCCCAGAGGCTATCTTCAGTCTGGTCAGACCCCAATATTCAATGCAGGTTACCTGGACAGGGTCCAGCACTGAATATCTGGGGCTAATTTAGCTGGCGACATTCAACATTTAATCATTCAGTGGTAAGAATTCAGACGCTGATATTTTGCAGCATTATCCATATAAGTACTGGTCACTGAGGCCAGCCATAGATTTTCAGTGGCATAATCTGGATAATGATGTTGAAAATTATAATGACCACTCATGGCTATCTGGAGAGTGCTGGTGTGGTCCTGGGGCAGAGCTGGGAGAACCCAGTTAGCATTGCAATTTAGTCCACTAGGTAACTATCTGAATAAAGTTTTTATCTAGGTACTAATCCAGATACCCATTTGAATATCACCTGTAGAAGTGCCAGCAGTTGCTTTGTACCCACAAATTCACTGCTTGTATCTGGGCACACTTGGTGCTGAATATCTGAGCATAAAAATCCCACAGTGGCCGGCATTAGAAAAAAACAAAAAATTGATTGCTGTGGCTAATTATCAGGGGATCACTTACTAATGGGGTAATTCTATAATAGAGAGCCTACATTAAAGCACCAGATATACGCATACATCTTTAGAATACTGGCACATATACACATATATACCAATACACTGCCTAAGTGCTAATATATAACTAGGTGCACATTTCCAATACTGCATCATTTGTGTTACACGTCAGCAGTGTGTGTGGGCAGAGCATAAGTGGGGCTACAAAGTTATGTGTGTAAATTATAGAATTCTGAAAAGTACACACATATCTCTGTAATATAAGCACACACACTCTTTTGTAAGCTCTATCACTGGCAGAAGTGCTTGCCCCAGACAAATATGGGTATATATATATATAAAGGCTACAAGTTAATCACAATTAACGATGTGATTAATGCATTAAGCATTAAGAGTGGTTAAAAACAAAACAAAAAGCCTCCAAATGTATCTTCTGCTCTCTTCCACTCCCGAGTCCTGTCCTCAGCATGATCTATCATCTTTCCCTCCTATCAGGTTTCAACATCACCCCCTGCACATCAGCCTACCTTAAAAATGGTCTTCTGTTGGCCCCCAGCAGCGGCAGTGGTGCACATATACTGCCTGCGGTCTGCTCCAAAGCTTTCCCTCTGACCCATTCTGCCTCCTCTGATATCACTTCCTGTTTTTGCATGGGCAGGATGTGTCAGAGGGAAAGCTTCGGACCTGGACACAGGCAGTCACTGCGAGGGACCAACAGAAGACCACTTTGAAGGAAGACTGGGGGGAGAGGGGTATTGAGAGGGGGCAAATGCCAAACCCTGAGTGGGGGGAGTGGAGTGAGCTGCAGACTTGCAAGCAGAACTGGAGGGGTCAACAGTGGAAGCTATTGCAAAGCAGTAAGCTACAGCAGCCACGAAAAGAACCTTGTGTTGCTACTCATAAGGGTGAAGGGGAGGAGGGTGAGGTGCTGAACAATAGGTGAGAGGGAGAGAGAAAGAGACAATGGACCCAGGGAAAGAGGAAAGGGAAGGAAGGAAGAGAAAGGGAGATATGTTGGAATGGGGGGGGGGGGGGGGTTAGGAAGTGAGATTATCAGTCCTTTAGGGAAGGGAAGGGGGATGGGATTTGATATACCGCCTTTCTGCAGTTGCAGTCAAAGCGGTTTACATATTATATACAGGTTCTTATTTTGTACCTGGGGCAATGGAGGTTTAAGTGATTTGCCTAGAGTCACAAGGAGCTGCAGCGGGAAATCAATACATAGATAAATAAACAAATTTTAATTAGCGATTAATCGCAATTTAAAACTTTCAGCGGAATGCTGTCCAAATATATATATATATAGGGGCACAATTCTAGAATTACCCTATAAGAGGGTCATTCTATATAGGGGAACCTACCTTTTGGCACTTACAACATATTTATTTGGAACCCATTCCAAGGCCAGTCTTAGGCAGGGGTGAAAGGAGTGGTCACACAGGGCCCTGCGCCTCCAGGGGCCCTGTGGTGCTCCCTCCCGTTCCCCACCGTCGCCACAATCTGACTACTTGCATCCCCTCCCCCGAGCCGCACCTCCCGGCACCTACCCGAAACCACCCTAGTGGTCTAGAGGTGTCTTCGGGGTAGCAAAAATCCCATCTTTCCTGCCTGCTGCCGGTGCTGACCCCTCTGTAGCCGCATCACTCTTTAAAAATGGCTGCCAAGACTTCCAGCAGTGGCCTCACGAGACTTCCACTGAAGTCTTGTGAGGCCACTAGTGGAAGTCTCGGCAGCCATTTTAATGAAGATGCGGCAGTTACAGGATCCGCGCCAGCAGCGGGCAGGAAAGACTGGGGATCTTTCCTGCCCCAAAGACTCCACTAGACCACCAGAGTGGCTTTAGGTAGGTGCCGGAAGGTCACCCTGCGACTCAGAGCTGTGGGGAGGAGGTCCGGAACAGGTAGGTGGGTGGGGAGCATATTGTAAAAAAAAGAAAAATCAAGGTAATATCTGTTTGTAGGGGCTGGTTAAAGGGACAGGGGGGGAGGATACTGTAAAAAAAAAAAAATCAAGGTAATATCTGTGTCATTTGGAGTGGCTGGTTAAAGGGACACCCTAGTATTATTATATTCATGCAGAGATTTTTTTTAACCTGGTAAAGGACCACTAAACAGACATCATGTTATGAGAATTAGATGCTCAACATTCAGAGTTTCTATCTTTCTATTTACTTATTTATGGCACTTTATCCCACATTAAACATGAATTAGATTGAAACATGGGAGCATTTAAAATCTTTTTTTTTCTTGTGCCTACATCAAAAGTAAAAAAGGATGGCATGTGGGAACTTGCTCCTTTTGCTTTGTGGAATGCAGTGGTATATTATAAAAATGCACTTGTCTTTTTTAATTATTATTATTATTATTACTATTTCACAGAGAAGGTATTGATTAATGAGGGAAGGGTTTCCTTCATGCAGAACTGTCCAGAGTCAGTCTAAGGGCCCTGTTTACTAAGGCGTGTTAGTGTTTTTAATGCACCTACAATTAGTGTGCATGTAACCATGTAAGTGCCTAAAGGGATATTGTAGGCGCGAACACAGTTAACACGCGTTAAAAATGCTAACACGCCTATAACGCGGCTTCGTAAATAGGGCCCTAAATGTGCCAACATTGTCCAGTTCAGCAAGCTATTAGCAGCCAAGTTCATACAAAGTTAATTATGTTCACTGGAAAATAAATCTTTTGGCTCAGGCTGCTGGCTATCTGAATATTCAATCACTGTTTCATTATTGCTACCAAGTATTATATATTAAAGGGATTTGTTTTAATTCATTTATCCAGTCCTTACATGCACATGGTTTTGCTTTTTAAACCCAAAGGCTACCTAGGATAGCATTTTACATATTTGAAGTAGTTGTTCTGTACAAGTTTTGCTTGATTTGTCTTTATTTGAAATTTAAAAAATGTTTAAAACTAATCTTGTCAACAAGGGGTGGGGCTAGGTGGGACCGCCCACCGAACTGGTTTTCCTAGGGCCCCGCAATTGCTAAGACTGGCCCTCGCCCATTCTATAAAGAAAAGTATGCACCTACATTTCTTTATATAATACCCACCCATATTTATTTATTACGATTTATTTACCACCTTTTTGAAGGAATGCATTCAAAGCAGTGAACAGCAAGAATAAGTCAAACATAAGCAACAGAGAATTACAACAGTAAAAATATTCAAACAACAATACAAAGTTTGGCATAGTACACTACTTACAATGTCTAAACAATACACAATGAAACATTTTAATAGACAGCCTAGGGTATAAGCAAAGATGGAACATATAGATAGATAAGACAGAGTAACAGGAGAAGGGAATTAATTTAAGAAATTTGCACATGAGGTCAGAAAAGTGGTTGAATATTATCTTAGCTAGGGTAGGAGTAGATAAACGTGTCCTGCTGCAGTATGTGCAACCTGTGTCACTCCTTGTGTGTATGCGACTAGCAAGTTAGTTACTTCTTCCATTAAAGGTCTGGTAGAAGATCCAAGTTGTCACCTGCTTCCTGAAGTAGAGATACTACTAGAAGCAGTAGTGCAAGACTACCACTAGGGGTGCCATTTTGAAGGTGGTACTGGACAAGGCAGGAGCGACTGGGCATCGCTGCTGCCCGAAGAGCCCTTTGGACCATGAAGATCCCTTAAAGGACCCCCAGACCCTGGAAATCCCCCAGACCCTGGAAGACCCTCTGGAAGACCCCTCTAGATCCCGGAAGACCCCCACCCTGGACCACCAATGCAACCTTTCAGGTGGGGGAGTGGGAGTGGGGGGGGGGGGTTCAACTCTGGGGGGATGCTTGAGTGAGAGGGGGGCTGGAAGACTGTGAGGGACCCTCAGCTAGTGGCCCAGGTGCATTCAGCCACTATTTTGCAGCCTGATGCTCTCAGATGGTAAAAGAACTCTATTAGGATATTTGCATAGTAATGAGATGCAAAACATGCATTTTCATATTTTGCATCTCATTACTAACTAAGACATGACGACTTAAATATAGTCGCAGAATTTTTAGAAAAATAGTGTTAACCGCTGTTTAAGTCATGTTAAGGGCCAATTAATGCGACTTAAAGCCCTAATGCAGCTTGATGAATCCACCCTTACATATTTATGGGTCAACACAAGTATCAGTGACTAGAATACCAGTGTGCATGTTCTTTCTGCCAGCTTTAGGTGGCTCCTTATAGAAATACTTCCTAGATGCAGGCCACAGGCAGTCACATTCAAGAAGCCACAGAAATGGTCAGTAATGTGAGTTTCACCAAAAGCGTAATTTTCCCCATTTTTCTGTGCGGCATTTACTTATGTATAAACATGCAGTCTGTTATCTATTTTCCATAGATTTTGTATTGCATGTCGCAAAAGCGAGATCATACATGAGAAAGGCACATATCACAGGTAAACTTTTGCAAAAGGAATAGCACTCATAATTTAGCGTTTGTTGCATGTTACAGCTCTCTTGAAGCTTGATGCACCGCAGCACATCAGCTGTCACAGCCCCTCTTTTCTATTAATACCTCCTTGACTTTCTTTAAAATATCTATTTAATGTTCATCAGTCTCTTCTAATTGAAACATTTTAATTTACTGTAATTTAAAATGACATTGTATTCCACTTGCACCACATTAGTTCAAAGGTAGATAATTTAGAACCCCCCCCCCCCCCACACACACACACACACATACGATTGCAAGAGTTCATTATTAAAAATCATCCTTCTAAAACAATTAGAAATAATAAATAATGTAAGCCTCGAAATAAGTATAATGCAAAAACCAAGGTCAAATCCTTTTGCCTTTTCCTTTCAGTTCTTTCCATTCTGTGTTCTTGCTCATTCGCAGTGCTCAGGCAGCTGCTCAGTCTGAATGCTTGGCCAACAGCTGTGTTAAGCGGCAGAAGGAGATCGATCATTACAAAACCTTCTGCGCAAAGTGCACTGAAAATGATTTGATCCAAGCTTGTGATTTTCATACTCAATTACCAGTGGTCCCTTTTAGATTATTCAAACCTTCTGGATTCAAGGTGGTTCTACTGCTCTGTCAAACCTTCCCCGTTGTGAAAAACATCCACCATAATCTTATCCATGGCTTTTTTTTCAGCCAATACTACATAAGTACATAAGTATTGTCATACTGGGACAGACCAAAGGTCCATCAAGCCCAGCATCCTGTTTCCAACGGTGGTCAATCCAGGTCACAAATACCTGGCAAGATCCCCAAAAGGTACAAAACATTTTATACTGCTTATCCCGGAAATAGTGGATTTTCCCCAAGTTCAATTTAATAATGGTCTATGGACTTTTCCTTTAGGAAGCCGTCTTTTTTAAATTCTGCTAAGCTAACTGCCTTTACCACATTCTCTGGCAACAAATTCCAGAGTTTAATTACACGTTGAGTGAAGAAAAAGTTTCTCCGATTCATTTTAAATTTACTACTTTATAGCTTCATCGCATGTCCCCTTGTCCTACTATTTTTGGAAAGTGTAGACGCTTCACGTCTACCCGTTTAACTCCACTCATTATTTTATGGACCTCTTTCATACTATCAGGCTTATTTTTGAAAGAGAAGAACGCCCATCTTTCGACACAAATCGGGAGATGGGCCTCCTTCTCCCAGGGTCGCCCAAATCGGCATAATTGAAAGCCGATTTTGGGCGTCAACTGTTTTTCTTTGCGGGGATGACCAAAGTTCCTGGGGGCATGTCGGAGGCATAGCAAAAGCGGGACTGGGGCATGCTTAACAGATGGGTGTCCTCGGCCGATAATGGAAAAAGAAGGGCGTCCCTGACGAGCACTTGGCAGACTTTACTTGGTCCATTTTTTTTCACGACCAAGCCTCAAAAAGGTGCCCAAACTGACCAGATGACCACCGGAGGGAATTGGGGATCACCTCCGCTTACTCCCCCAGTGGTCACCAACCCCCTCCCAATCCTAAAAAAATTTTGCCAGCCTCTATGCCAGCCTCAAATGTCATAGCCAGCTCCGTGACAGCAGTACGCAGGTCCCTGGAGCAGTTTTAGTGGGTGCAGTGCACTTCAGCCACACACCCCCACCTGTTACACTTGTGGTGGTAAATGGGAACCCTTCAAAACCCACCCGAAACCCACTGTACCCACATGTAGATGCCCCCCTTCACCCCTTAGGGCTATGGTAGTGGTGTACAGTTGTGGGGAGTGGGATTTTTTTTGGGGGGTGGGGAGCAATTTGTGAAGTCCACTGCAGTGCACCCTAAGGTGCCCAGTTGGTGTCCTGGCATGTCAGGGGGACCAGTGCAGTACGAATGCTGACTCCTCCCATGATCAAATGGCTTGGATTTGGTCATTTCTGAGGTGGGTGTCCGTCTTTAAGGACGACCTAAGGACGACCATCTCTAAGGTTGACCTAAATGTTGGGATTTGGGCGTCCCCGACCGTATTATCGAAACAAAAGATGGACGCCCATCTTGTTTCGATAATACGGGTTTCCCTGCCCCTTCCCAAGGACGTCCTTAGAGATGGGCGCCCTTAGAGATGGTCGTCCCCGTTTGATTATGTCCCTCTATGGCACCTTTTTAAACTAATTCCAAAAAAATTCAACCTAGTCAATTAGATATCTCACTGTAAGGCCCAAATCAGTTATATAAAAGCCAGTCTGAACCTATGACCTTCCAGGTAGAGCTATTCTGGTTCACAGTGGCTGTGTGTAAACAGTACTACACTTCCTTAAAACGGTATAGGGCAGTGGTTCCCAAACCTAGCCCTGGATGCACCCCAGCCAGTTATGTTTTCAGTATATGCACAATGAATATTCATGAGGTAGATCTGCATGCAGTAGAGGAAGTGCATGCAAATCTCTCTCATGAATATTCATTGTGGGTATCCTGAAAACCTGACTGGCTGGGGTGCCACTGGGGATTTTTTCAAGATGGCATTTACCAGTCTCTGCTCAATAGGCTACAAACGCGTGTTGTGCATCTGGAAGATTTCGTCAATCCTGGCTCCAGGACCGGTTTGGGAACCACTGAGCTACCAGACAGCTCCTGGTCATCAGGGACAATCTGAACCAGTCCTGGTTTTACTTCCACTGCATGCAATGAGGGTAAAACCAAGACTGGCTCAGCCTGTCTCTGAACAGGCCTGTGTGTTTGTGTGTGGGGAGGGGGGGTTGGCGGTCCTGTCCCGGGCCTGGCCGTGTCTCTCGGTGGCCCTGCATCAGAGATACATTGACAATATTCGTAGGATGAGGATCACACCTATTTTGGTGATCTTTTAAACAGTGGCATTCCTAGCCTGGATGACACCCGGGGCGGATCGCTGATGCACCCCCCCCCCCCCGGGTGCAGTGCGCCCCCCCCTGCGAAATGACCCCCCCCCCCGGGTGCACGCCGCTGGGGGGGGGGGGGGGGTGCCGCGGCACGTGCCTGTCGGCTCCGAGTTCGCTAACTTCGTTCGTTCGCTGCAGCTCCCTCTGCCCCGGAACAGGAAGTAACCTGTTCCGGCGCAGAGGGAGCTGCGGCAAACGAGCGAAGTTAGCGAACTCGGAGCTGACAGGCGCGCGCCGCGGCACCCCCCAGCGGCGGGCACCCGGGGCGGACCACCCCCCCCTGGTACGCCACTGCTTTTAAAGGAGCTCTTAGTAGGCAGCCTTTGGAGTATTAAGCAGGCTCTGAGAAGGTGTGATCCTTGTCCTACGAATATTGTTACTGTGCCCCCGATACAGGCATTACACTTGCTGAAACTTGGTCGGGTGTACTGTTTTTAAGATCTGAACGATTGGACACTTTGACCCACACCATTACACAAAGGTTGCTTTTCAAATGAAAGTAGATTTTAACCGTGGCCACTAGTTGCTGTTCTGCTGCTCTTGCTTTCTGGTCTTGACTCCTGTTGTTGCCACCTGCTGCCTGGTGACAGATATCATACTCTGGTCTTCTTGAGTACTTAACAGAAGAGCCACTGATACTCTGCTAGCTATGCTAATATTTTATACATCAGATAATGCTTCTGATGACCATCATTTAAGTACTGAGTTAACTGCTTCCATACAGTGCTGTGTAATTTACTATACCTCTTTATCCTGGTCTCATACTCCATTTTTTGTTTTGCCATTTCCTGCTTCAGACTTGACACAAGGCTATGCAAGGCACTATGGCTGCTTGTGGCACTCACAACGAATGTATCACTGTTATCGCTGCTGCTTGTAGCTCGGCTACTGCGGCCTCCAGCACTTCTCCGATCATATTTACTCTCGTAGTCTCCGTGATGAGAAAGTTCCTCGTGAAGCGGCCCATCTAACATAGGGTCTTCAAAATTTCCCCCATAAAAGTCCTGTTCAGGGCAGGTTGTTGTAGAGGATCGGCAAGAGTTGGAATTCTCAGGGAGGGATATTTCACAAGAGGACGTGGACCAGGTTGCACTATCCACACTCTGCTTGTCATCAGAGTTCATCATGGAATACTGCTGGTGGACGTTGTCGTAAGTGGACAACCTCTGCTGTTGCTGGGATGAATCACCCGCCAAGTCCTTTTGTTTGCAGTCCCTCAATGTGACATACCCATTGGGCATCCAGCCCATATTTCGACCATTCAAAGTGGTGCTGAGTGCCTCGGTATTCATAGTGCCCATTCGTACAGCTCCATTTTGCACACTCTGAGTTCCCATCTTGGTTCCTGATCCCTTCATGGATGACGTTCTCCTGGCCTGCAGGGTTCCATTTGATAGTGGCTGGTTCTTTTCATGGCCATCAACAGAACTGCTAAAGGAGCCATTTGTGACAATGCCACTTCCCTTATTGAAGGCTGGATTCTTTTTCACCATGAGTGGAGGGCTCCTGGTAGCATCAAGTCTATGAATGCTGTTTCTTGGACTACTTGTTTTGCTTCCAATCATGCTGGTGGGGGAACCATTGTCCATGCTGCTCCTTTGAGGAGATTCAGGCTTTTCCCAAGAGCAACGTCTCACAGATGTCTCCTTGCTATTGTTGTTTTCTTTGTTCTGTAACTGGCCTATAATGAGTTTCTTCTGTATTTCAATGTTATTGTTGCAGGACTCCTGTCCATTTGGAAGTGGAATCTCTATGTCTTTGGGAAACAGTCTTCCATGTTCGCTGATCATCACGGACATTAACTGTTGGACCACTACTGTACCTACAAGATAAAAAAAAAATTAACTTGGTTAATGCTTTTTCCATGATCCAACTGTGTCTCTGCAGAACAGCCAAGTGATCTTAGATTCTATATAGCGCACCTAGAGATCTGCGCTGAAATCCAAGCAGATTCTATAACAACGCGCATAACTTAACAAGCTTAATAAGCTAATGAGCACTGATAACAGCTCTTTACAAGCAATAATGAGCAGTAATTGGCAATAATTCGCATTTACGCACACTGCTCACTAAGCATATTCTGTAACAAAGTGTGCCAAACTTCTAAGATGCGAAGGCAAAAAGGGACGTAATTATTGGAGGGGAAATGGGCGTGCTGAAATTTTTGTGTGAAGTTATAGAATATGGCCAGTGTGCGTAAATCTACATGATGGGATTTGTGCCATGTTTTCATTGGTGTAAATAGATGCACGTAGTTTTAGGCACTGAGATATCAACTCAGCGTGTTCTATATACCAATCCTAAATCTAGGTGCCGCTTACAGAATACACTTGGCATTGATTTTCACGCCATTTTTTTAGGCGCCATAAATAGAATCTCCCCCTATACGTTGCATATCCTATTTGATACCTATGGGCCACATGGCACTTAGGGAGGAGTTCTATAAATAGTGCTGAAAAAAAATTGGCGCTGAAAGCCCCCCACTTAAGCAGTATTCTATCGGCGCTTAAGCAGAGAGGTCACACGTAAATTTAGGCACCACCATTTGCACCACATTTTCGTTGGTGCAAATGCCCGTGCCTAGATTTACATGTGATGCACCCAAGCTCTGTAATTACGCATAGAACTCAAAATCACACCCCCTATCTGCCCTGAAATGCCCATGACCCTCCCATTTCTGCACCCCATTTTTGGACCGTTCCTAAATTTTAGGCATGGATCCTGTGCCTAAATTTACACGTGTTAGTCCCCAGTAAATCTAATTAGTGCCACTAATTGCTTGTTAAAAAGCCAATTATTGGCACTAATTGGCTCATTATTCAATTAAATTCACAAATTGGGAGTGCGCCCAAAATTACAAGGGGACGTTTTGGTGGCTTTTATAGAATCAGAAGTAAGTGCACACTAATGTCCATTAGTTCACTCTAACCTTTAGTAAAAGGGCACCTTAGAGAACTGTAATTTCTAGCTATGCTTTTAATGAATGCTGTAATGGTGCTCAGAATTATCACTATTATTTAAAAGCCTTAGAGGAAATAATTGTCTCCATAGCCAATAATCACTAGCCAATTTTCAAGCCACTAGGACAAATTCAGTACAGCATCTAATCAATGTGCCATTGGTTCATTTCAAAAGCAGCTGCTTAAATTCAAGTGTGTATTGCATCTCAAAAGTATGTTTTTCTGAACATTAATGATATATATATATATTTTTTAATTTCACTGAAATAGCTTCTCTTGCCCTACAATCAAAACATATTTTTTTTTGGTTTGTGCATTAGGAAGTCAGACTGAGATTATGCCATTTCCCACAGAGAAAATGTGGAATATATATTTTTTATTTGACATAAATAAATAATATGCACTTCAAATATATTTCAATTGCTTTTCATGTCCATTCCTTGAATTGTACTTATTATTTGTAACGATTCAGAAGTATGCCTGTAAGGACAAGCCTTTATAACTCGCCCAACTTCTCTTTCATTTTTTAAAAATGTAATTACTATTGGGTATATTTTCAGTAGAATATTGCATGCCAAATATGCATTTTATTCAACATCTTATTTAACGTTTAGGCCTACAATGATACCCAAACACACCTATAAGGTATGTTGCAAAACTAAGAGGCCCTTTTACTACAATGCACAATTAATGCATTGAAACAGCTAGACTGTGGTAGCACTGTTCCCTCTAAACTGAGCAGGTGTCCTCCTACTACATTGCTACCAGCTGGGGTTTTTGCTTCAATATTGTGTTTTCAATCTCTAGGGAAGGGCAGGTTCCCTGGAGTCCTGCAGAACGTGTCTGTCCATCACTATTGAAAATGTGATAGTAAAACAGCACCCCCCACTGGCAGGACTGTAAATGGAAGACTCCAGCTCAGCTTAGAGGGAAAAGTGTGCAATAGCCATTACTGTACTAACATAAAAATGTGTGCTAGTTCACATGCCAAATGCATAAGAGACAATTCTATAAGGGGACGCCTCCTTTTAGGTACCCAAATGCCATGTGGCAATACTTATGTACTTTTCTATACCAGCTTCTGGGCTCCCAGATTCCATTACAGAATAGTAGCAGAGGCTGGAACTGGCATGTCTAATGGCAAGGGCATGTGCAAGCTATTGAATTCTATAAACTGCACACCAAAGTAGCAGCCCCGCCCATGTCCCTCTCATACTCCACTCATGTGAACGTCCCTTTGCTTCAGTGCCTAGTGTTTTGCTTCTAGCACTGCGTGCCTAAGGTTAGCTGCAAACAGTTACTCCAGGTCAATGGCAGATGTAAATGTTCCTGCCTACGTGTTCCATCATATGCCTGTAACTTAAAGCAGTCTACACATGTTAAGGTGAGACACGCCCATGCCCCTCCCAGGCCCCACTCACATAAAGGCCCCCTTGCATCTACACGCTAATGCACGCATGCACTATTTTAAAGAATAAAGCATATTACCAAAGCGGGTAAGTGCTAATAATCTGAGCAACTACATGCAATGGCGTAGCAAGGGCGGGGAGGTAGGGGCGGTCCGCCCCAGGTGCATGCTGCTGGGGGGGGGAGGGGTGTCGGCTCCACTGGTTTCCTGCTCCCTCGGCCCGGAACAGGTTACTTTCTGTTCTGGGGCAGAGATAGCAGGGAACCAGCGGAACCAACACCCCCCCAGTGGCGTGCACACGGCAGGCAAGAATGCACTCGGGGGGGGGGGGGGGGGGCTTTGGGTGATGCGCCAAGGGGGGGGGGTTGATGCGCCGAGGTGGGATGTCATGCTGCATCGGGGGGGGGGGGGGGGGGGGGGTGCAGCGGCGAACTGCCCCGGGTGGCAGCCGCCCTCGCTACGCCACTGACTACATGTACACAGCTATAGAATGGTTCTTTTTTGTCAATAATGACCTGAAGTCAGACATCTGTTTCCCACTTATATTGGACAGAAAGGTTTTCATTGAGTCTCTGATATAATCATCATTTAAAGTGTGCTCACCCACTGCAAACACTGCCTCTCCACCATTATCACTGAAAGCAGACCACATGCATCTGCTTCTTGGCACGCTTTTTGGATAGATTTTTAAAGTGTGATGATTTGTCTTGCCCACACCACCAGAACAGAATTGACTCCAATGTTTTCTTTTTCCTTTTTTAGCCATATTGTAGTATAAATACAATTAGTTTGTGATCAGAGAAAACAGAATTTACTCGAACAGCTTCCTCCTCATACCATGACCAGAGGTAGCTCCTACACATAAAATAAGCCAAGTATCAACTACAAGGTACACATGTATTTAAAAATTCATTGTTCTGAACAGGCCAGTTCCAAGCCAGAAACTGCTCCATGTGACATGCCCTCTAGAGCTCTTACCCTACCCACTGCATCACAGCCAAGCAGGGAAAAGCAATGAACGATTTTGCAGCCCTTGCCTCCCTTGCACCGTGTGGCTGCACTGCTCACACTAGCTCACTATGGCCCTGGTACTGGCAGGAGGGTTACCGTAGTGGTGAGAGCACTGGGCTTCACTTCCAAAGGTGACTGGTTCAAATCCCACCACTGCTCCTTCTGATCTTGGGCGTCACTTAGGGGGTCCTTTTACTAAGGTGTGCTGAAAAATGGCTTGCGGTAGTGTAGGGTTTTCCATTTCTCAGCGCGCCTGTAATAAAAGGCCTTTTAAAATATTTGCCGAAAATGGACGTGCGGCAAAATGAAAATTTTCAAGCGTCCATTTCGGGTCTGTGACCTTACTGCCAGCCATTGGCCTAGCGGTGAAGTCTCACGTGGTAACCAGTCTGTAATGACCTACGTGTGCCAAATGCCACTTGGCGCGTGTCCAATACACGCATCCGAAAATAAAAATGATTTTCCGCCGTGTGTATCGGATGCGTGGCAAAAATGAAATTACCACAATAGCCATGTGGTAGCCGTTCGGTAACTCCATTTTGGCGTGCGTTGGGCTTGCGTAGACGCCTATGTGGCTTAGTAAAAGGGCCCCTTAACCCTCCATTGCTGCAGGTACAAATGTTAGATTGTGAGACCTCCAGGGACACCTTGAGCTCCTACTGAAAAAAAGGTTGAGCAAAATACAAATAATTAAAAGTACATAATACATATTTCAAAACAATACAGTAAAGCAGATATATTAACAACATTACCACGACGTGCACACTGCTTCAGAAATTCAGTGTTTATGCATAGTTTACAAACATATCCCCAAAATGTAGCATTTCTATGTGTGTTATGAAGATGTGTGTAGTTTCAGGCTGCTAAACATCCGCTTACCCAGCCAGAGCTGCAAAAGGCAAGTTAAATATTTTCATTTGTGTGAAAGGAGACTAGCCTTTGAAAATTTACTCTATGTATACTGGAAAAAATAATGTATTACTTAGCATCGGTTATCGCAGTATATCTTAAATGACAAATATTCTGTGACTAGAAATGCATTTACAAGTGGCATTCGGTGAGTATCTTATAGGTGTCTAGTGTCAATTACTCTGTAGCTGCATGTGTCTAATCGTTTTGATTATGTTTTATGTACATTTTTATGCATGTTGAACTTGTACACCACCTAGGTGTGTAAAGATGGGCAGTTTTATAAATCTTAATAAATGAAATGGGATGAAATGCAATATACTTTCCAGCATATTTCACCTGAAATGTTTGTATTTCACAGTGATTGATTAAAGATAATCTACTGCTGAGTTGCTGCCACTTCCATTTTGGCAGGGGAAATTTCTTTTATTTTGTCAAAACATTTCCTCTCTCTCCTGAAGATTTCTAAGCAATTTCATGGAAGACATCATTATCAGCTGTTTGAAATCATAGAGCACTAACACACAGCAGAACAGACTCGTCAAGAACTGGTTAGGCAGTACACACTGAATTTTCCTCATATTTCTTTCTTTTTTCTTTTCCAATGTAGGAAAATTCTACACAAAATGTTTTAGTCCACTGAAATGAAGTGAAATTCATATAAATTTAGGGGTCGATATTTGAAGCAATTTAACCAATCAGAAACAACTCCTGGCCAGCTAAATCGCTCATTCAAGGCTATCCACTGATATTTTATTTATAGCATTTGTATCCCACATTTTCCCACCCACTCGCAAGCTCAATGTGGCTTACATTGTTCCGTAATGGTGATCACCGATTCCGGAAGAGAGAAATACATAGTTAAGGTGGAGGAGACAGAGTGGATTAGGTATTCAGGTAAAGAAAGTTCATTTTCATAATAAGAAATAAAAGGTATTGGATAAACTTCATTCGTGATAAATTAGCTTGAACAATCAGGAATATTAAACTTCAAATCATGATAAATTAGTATGGACAATCAGGAAATAAAGAGTTACATTTTGTGTAGATCCGGTGTAAATTTTGTTAACTGGCATTTAGGATGGATTGTTTTGGTATGCTTTTTTGAATATGTTAGTTTTCAATAATTTAAGGAAATTAATTACGTCGTGGGTTGTTTTTATGGATTTTGGTAATTCATTCCATATTTGCACAGACTCTAACCATGGGGACCTGTGCTAGCGTCAGCGTGTTTTTGATACGCACTGAGGTCCCCTTTTACCGTTAAAAAGCTGTCTTTTTTTTTTTTTTTTGAAAAGAAATGTCTATACGGTAAGTGAACCACTTACCATGTGACCATTTCAGGAGGGGGAGCACTTACCACCACCCACTGAGGTAGCGGGAAGGGCTCCTGCGCTAACTCAGCGGTAACCGGGCAGCGTGCGGCACTGCTCGATTAATGCCGGGTAAACACCGGCACTACAAAAATAGAAAATATTTTTGTAGTGCCGAACATGGTGCGTGCTGTGGGTGGGAACTACTTTTGGGCTGCTGCGGTAACCTGGCAGTAGCTCCTATTTGGCACGTGGTAAACTCGCAGTGGGCTTACTGCTGCTTAGTAAAAGGGTCCCTTAACCACCTAAGTTTAGCAATTAAATTAGATTTGCATAAAAGTTAGTCCTATCTTTATGAGGTCTCACTTATTAGGTGAAGTGCTAAATATTGCACTTAACTGCATATGAGATCACTGGCCTCATAAACCTAGATGTTCAGTGCCAGTGACCCAGTATTGAACATCCGGAAATACAGCCAGTGGTGGCTAAAAACCTCTCACCATTTCTGACTACTGACCCCATAATCCTTGTTTTTTCAGTTCACTCATCTTATTATAATTTTCCTTTGAGCAGGGACATGTAACGTGTGTTAAAGTACATGGAGCTAAAAGAAGAAGAATGGAGGCAAATCTAAAAACATTATTGTAATGTACTGGATGTAGTACAACGGTAAAGAGCATCTTAATGAATGATCAAAGCTTAGATATCCTCTTGCTTCCAGGATTGTCATGGGATTCAGTCCTTGCCATGCATCTCTGGATGTAACATAAGAAATCATCCAGTGTATAATTAGACTTACTTTGTAACTGAAGGTATAGGATCAAAGCTCCAGCACCCTAGAGTTTAAAGACAGTAACCCCACCAATTAACAAATGACCTTGCACTTTGGTGCTCTCTGCTGATGAATCCAAAATATTATGTCCAGCGCTTCTAAATCATTACCACTAGATGTCACTGTTGCTTCTTAACATTACCATGGAGGCCATTATAGAAGCCTTGTGTAGTATCTACTTCACGTGTGCATTGACATTTACATGTGCGTACTGCACATTTGTAAATGGTGACCTCAGAATACTGCTATTTACATGTGTAGATTTCCTGGGCAGCCTAGATTCACAAGGATATATAACATTTCCCTGTTGGTGTTTGCACCTCCTGGGACTCTGGGAGGTATGATTGAAGTTCTGCAAAGTGAACATATCAGCCAGGGCTTGAGATGAGTAACTGAGGGGACAACTGTGTTTAGCCCCATGGTACTTTGCATAGATTTTATCAGTTGTTGATGTTTCATGTAACACTGACCACAACATTTGAAGTTATACACCAACTTTCAGCGTCAACTGCTGCCTGAACATTAGCTCTGAAAATCTGAGATAACAGGCAGAGCTGTGCTTATTATCTGAGTAACACTAATATTCAATGCCATTCCCCGGATAACCACACGGATAACTCAGGACAGCTTTTTTTCTGTCTTCAATTATCCGGATAGTTATCTGCATATCGGTGCTGCACTCAGACCACTCCAGTGTTACTCAGTGCCAGGGTGGTCTGTGAAGATTTTCAGTAGCATTATCAGATAGCGCCACCAAAAATCTGGGTACAGGTCAGGTCGGGACAACACCCACTATCATGAAAAAAAATACCACTGAAAATTGGGCTGTTATCTTTCAGGTCTTTGTCTTTTAATTGGTGGCACTTATATATACAGGGCTAGATTCAGTAAATGACACTCAAAAATCAATGCAAAAAAAAAAACTAGCGCTGAACAGCATTCTGTGAAGGGTGCCCTTTATATAATAGCACCTACTTTATTTATTTAGATTTTGCTCACACCTTTTTCAGTAGTAGCTCAAGGTGAGTTACATTCCGGTACACTGGATATTTCTCTGTCCCAGGAGGACTCACAATCTTGGTTTGTACCTAAGGCAATGGAAGGTTAAGTGACTTGCCCAAGATAACAAAGGAGCAGCAGTGGGATTTGAACCGGCCACCTCGGTTCTCTAACCACTAGGCCACTTCTCCACACCTAATGCTGGAATCCACATCTAATTTTAGGCATGAGTTTTTACACCAACTGAAACTAAGTGTAAACTCCAGCTCACAAGTTGGGTGTGGATCCCCCAAATTCTATAACGCTGCGTGTATTTTAAGGGAACGTCCCCCGACCTGCTCATGTCCCTCCCATCATTACATTCCCTTTTCAGATCTGTGTAGAAACACTTAAGCGCTATTCTATAACTGGGTGCATTAATTATAATTCCACGCGGATCTGGGCCATTTTGGCATCTTGCTTGACTTATAATGCTGTTCTGTGCATAGCACTGGGCGCCATATATAGAATTTCCTAGATAATTTATCTGAATTATGGCTGTAACATGTATAATTGCTGCGGATGTAGCAAAAATCAGCACTTTCATGTATAATCACTGGCATTTATACGCGGGACAGATGAGTGATGTCGCATTTTCTGCAAACGTAGGTTTTCGAAATCAATGCTCCTGCTGTACACTGCAGAAAATACACATCTGTTTGCCAGCGTCATGATACATATTTTACAAAAGGCTCCGCAGTGGGCAGATCCTTTTGCTAGATGTTAGGTAATAAATAGAAATAAAACAAAACATAGAAAAGAAAATAAGATGATACCTTTTTTACTGGACTAAATACATTTTTTGATTAGCTTTGGAACATAAACCTTCTTCTTCAGATCAGAAGTAAGCAAATATTGACAAATATCAGAATATATAAGTGAACACAAAAGCATTCCAATGACAGTCCCACAGGAAGAGGGTGGAGTGGGTTAGGTGAGAAACAGGGAGAGCTGGGTGGGTAAGAGACAGGGAGAGATGGAAGGCTGACAAGAGAGTGACAAAGTAGAATTGTATGGTTTATAATGGGCTAGAAAACCCACTTATATATTCTGATATTTGTAAACATTTGCTCAGTTCTGATCTGACGAAGAAGGGCTACCTTTGAAATCTAATCAAAAAATGTATTAAGTTAATCCAATAAAAAAGGTATCATCTTATTTTCTTTTCTATGTTTAACCACATTTAGGCTGTCCTAACTTTATGCACAACAGTTAACTGGGCACCAGTTTGAATATCAGCCCGTGCGCAGTTAACTTCTGAGTGACCACTGATATCCAGATATTCAATGCCGCGAGCCACTCATGCTCTGGCACTGAATATCTGGGAGTAGCTCCGATGCCGCATATCACAGCAGGCTGATTATCGGACCCTGTATTTATTTTATTAGAACATTTAGAACCATATCTACACGGCCCTTCGTGGGGCCGTCCTGTGAGGACGCCCTCATGAAAACTTGGGCGCCCTGTTCGATTATGCCCCTCTATGTCTTGTATTTAAATAACACGTTCTTTTGCTACGATACATTTAGAAAGTAGATTTTGCAGTTGTCATATGCTGTAATTGTCTATTGGTCATGTTTGATTTATTCTCATTGTACACCTCCTTGAGTGAATTCCTTCAAAAAGGCGGTAAATAAATCCTAATAAATAAATAAAATTATGTATTTTAGAGGTATGTAGTGACTTAGCACATGGATTTATATAATCTCCACGTTTGTAACGTATCAAGGTTGAATGTGATTTCAAACAGGAGTTAGTTCCGGTGAGTTTGACAGTGGATAGAGCTTATATTATAGTAAGACATCCAAGCAAGGAGTGCTTAGGTTTTGTACAGCTTCATGATACATTAGTTGAGTTACATGCAGTATTATTGATCCATGTGATAGGTATCAGCTTACACATAGGGGTCCTATTATGAAGCTGCGGCTTAAGGCGGCCTGCACTGGAACCAGCGTGCATGCCAAGGTCCCCTTTGATTCATGCCGAGGCCCCCTTTTATCTCAGCAAGTAAAAGGCAGGTCTTTGTTTGTTTCAAGAAATGGCTGTGTGGCAAGTGAATCACTTGCCGGACAGTCATTTGGGGGGGGGGGGGGGGGGTACTTACCGCCACTTACTGAGGTGGCGGTAAGGACTCCCGCACCAACCCAGCGGTAACCGGGCAGGATTACCACCAGGTACACACTGGTGCTACAAAAATGGAAATATTTTTTCAGCACTGGAAATGGTGCATGCTGGGGGAGGGAACTACCACTGGGTTGCTGCTGTAGCCCGGCATTACTTCCCATTTAGTGAGCGGTAAGCCCACGATGGGCTCAGGTCTGACAGGGGATGCGTACACCATGACACACCTATCTTAAATATGCTTCATAAAAGGGCCCCACAGTTATTTGTTTCAGAGTTTGATTCTACTTGCACTATTTTTTTTTCATGAAGGTATTCATTTGGAGAAGACTCAGCAGGTATTCTCCTTATTTATATACATTTTTTAGTCATTTTTTAACACAGTCACTTGTTACATTTTCCATATTTTAATTCACAGTTGATTTTACACTTTTCACTTTTATCACACATTCAAAAGTCTCTGCTTATTTTTTTTATCTTTCCATCTTTCCGTTTTCTGCATTAAAAAGGGGGCAGGTTTTTTATGCATTTGTCTATTTAGTAATGTTTATTTAGCAATATCATCATTTTACTTTATATTTTTACATTTGTGCATTTGTTAATTGTAATTTTATATGTTTTGATTTTAAGTTTACTCCTGATGAAGGCTGTTGAGCCGAAACACGACCTATGTTGAGTTCACTTGGCTGGGACTTGTTTATACTGGATGCAGAATAAACCCCAAAGGCAGTTTCATCTTGATGCTTCATTCTCTTCCACTCCTGTAATCCATTTGAAAAGCTTACACAACCTTGTAAGTTATATGTTAATTGTGGTAAGAAACAGGACCTAATCCTGGATAGCTCTGATAGGAAGACTAAGAAAGCAGTAGCCAGAAAGGAAAAGGAGAGTTCCCTGAAGCATTAAAAGGGAAACAAAGGTTCCTGAGAGCCATACCTTTAAGTACAGAGAGAGGGGAGAGCAAGACAGATGTAATGCAATAGGGCCGGAGTGCATAGGCGCCCCGTATAAGAGGCTTGGGGAGAGCCCAACCGACGCTGCCCCGCCCCCCCCTGCCGCACCTTTAAATATTATATTTTTGCTGGAGTCGCGGGCAGCGCCGGCATTGAAGGCATCAGCAGGCTCATCTCGGTTCCAGCAGCCTTCCCTCGCAAGTCGCATGATGGCTCCGCCCTCTTCTGACGTATTTCCTGTTTCTACGAGGGCAGAGCCATCATGCAACTTGCGAGGGAAGGCTGCTGGAACCGAGATGAGCCTGCTGATGCCTTCAATGCCGGCGCTGCCCGCGACTCCAGCAAAAATACATTTAAAGGTACGGGGGGGGGGGGGGGCAGGAAGGAAACGAGGGCTGCCTATCGGGGAGCGAGGGCAGACGGGAGAGGAGAGGAGGGTTGCTGCACATGGTGGAAGAAGGGGAGAGGAGAGGGCAGGGGAGAGGAGGGTTGCTGGACATGGGTGGATGGAAGGAAGGAAGGAAGGGGAGAGGAGGGTTGCTGCACATGGTGGAAGAAGGGGAGAGGAGAGGGCAGGGGAGAGGAGGGTTGCTGGACATGGGTGGATAGATGGAAGGAAGGGGAGAGGAGGGTTGCTGCACATGGTGGATGAAGGGGAGAGGAGAGGGCAGGGGAGAGGAAGGTTGCTGGACATGGTGGATGAAGGGGAGAGGAGAGGGCAGGGGAGAGGAGGGTTGCTGGACATGGGTGGATGGAGGGGAGGGGAGAGGAGAGTTGCTGCACATGGTGGATGAAGGGGAGAGGAGAGGGCAGGGGAGAGGAGGGTTGCTGGACATGGGTGGATGGAGGGCAGGGGGAGAGGAGGGTTGCTGCACATGGTGAATGAAGGGGAGAGGAGAGGGCAGGGGAGAGGAGAGTTGCTGGACATGGGTGGATGGAGGGGAGGGCAGGGGGAGAGGAGGGTTGCTGGACATGGAGGAGGAGGGAGGAGTGAGGAAGGAGATGAGATGACGGAAAAGGAAGAGAGTAGAAAAACTGCACATGGATGAAGAAAATAGGCAAAAGCTGGATCCACTGGACAGTCAAGTTTGCGGAGGACCCAGCTTTTACTTACGGATGTAGGACAAGAAATGAAGAAGAAAGGCGGAAAGTAAACAAATAAATGGAAAGGAAGCCCTGGAAACGGAGTTAAGAGAACAGATAGCAGCAGAATCGGATACTGGGCCAGCACAATCAGAAAAACAAAGTCACCAGACAACAAAGGTAGAAAAGATCATTTTATTTTCATTATAGTGTTTGGAATATGTCCACTTTGAGAATTAGGTGTTCAACATTAAAAGTTTATTTATTTATGACATTTTATCCCACATTAAACATGAATTAGGATGTTTTGTGGCTCTACATGAGAATTGTGAAATTATGATCCCTTGTTTCAATATTGTTGACGGTCTGCATTTTCCGTATGGGTGGTATATTGGTGTATTAGGTTCTGCCCAGTGTAATATTTATGGTACAGTAAGGTTCAGAGTGTGTTTTTGCACAAAGTTGTACACAGTGTTTTGCAGTTGAGCGATTGTGGTTAGTATATGCTTTGAGCAACCACTTTATTCTTCGACATATGATACATAACTAATATCTAAATTTAATAAAAGGTATTAATTGTGACATTTATTTTTATTTATTTTTTTTCTGTGTGTGATCAGACAATTATGGATTTAAGCTCCACCCCTGGTCCCACCCCTAACCCCGCCCACTTTAGCCTTCCCAAATAGTTGGGCCACCGACCGCCTATGCCGGAGTGGCCCATGGTATGTCAGGCTAAGCAAGCAATTCCCTTGGAAAGATATAATGTACTTTCTAGAGCCCCCAGAACAGGAGGGGTGGTTGGGAGGCGAGGATAGGGGAGGGCAGACTTATACGGTCTGTACCAGAGCCGCTGATGGGAGAGGGGGTGGTGGTTGGGAGGCGAGGATAGGGGAGGGCAGACTTATACGGTCTGTACCAGAGCCGCTGATGGGAGGTGGGACTGGTGGTTGGGAGGCGGGAAATACTGCTGGGCAGACTTATATGGTCTGTGCCCTGAAAAGGACAGGTACAAATTCAAGGTAAGGTATACACATATGAGTTGTCTTGGGCAGACTGGATGGACCATGCAGGTCTTTTTCTGCCGTCATCTACTATGTTACAATGCAGCTGTAGTGACACCCTGGTAGCAGTTTGAGTTAGAAGCAGCCCCTAAAAAGATGGAAATCCAATAGAGTTTCCTCAGTCCAGAGATCAGGACTCTGACTCAATAGATTTCCTAGAACAAGGCACTGACTGCCCTTATGGGACAAAGGTTTGTTTTAGAAAGGTTGAAGCTTTCTTTGAATATTTTTCTTTTGAATGCGCTTGTGAGCAGTGAGGGAGAGGGCTAGAAAAGAGTACAGCCTTTACTATCAAGGGGAAGGGGTCACTGCTTTGACAGGCTGCTGTGAGGCAGATAAAAAGGCAGTCAGTCTAAAGACTGCTGAGAAGAGAGGAATATTTAAAAGTCTTTTATTTTTTCTTTGTGGAATTATACAAGTTGCATATAGAACTGGAAAATTTAGTGATATAAAACTTTTGAACTGCTAAAAGCCTAATTAGGCTAAAGGGACAGCATTTGGCTGTCTTTGGGGAACTGATTCCTTTTCTCGGGAAAACAGGGCCAGTGTTAGGCATGCTGGGGCTAAGGGAAGAAATTTGTAAGGGGTTTCTTAATCTTTCAGGGCTATGCTGTCTTTAGTCTTAGACAGACTTGGGGCCTTCTGTCAAGGGGTCCAGGTCAGTAGCGTAGCCAGGAACTTTTTAAAGGGAGTGCATCTCCCACTCTCTCTACCCCCCATGTGCTGCCCCACATCTCCCTGCTCCCCCCCCCCTCACCTTATAATCATCTCGTCTTCACCCGGGTAACAGCAGTGGCACTCAGAGGCTGCCTGAGGCCTGCTCTGGGACTTCCTCCTTGAACTGTCTCGCCTATGAGTGCTGCTGCTGCACGGATGAAGCCGACAGCATTTTAAGGGGCGGGGTCAGGTCTGACAGGGGATGCGTATACCATGACACACCTACCTTAAATTCACCACTGGTCCAGGTCAAGTGCCCTGTTTACATCCCCCAAACCCAGCCCTGGGGAAAAGCACAGGATGGTGCATAGAGAAAGCCAGGAGCACAAAAGAAGATTCCGGTAAAATCTGGGTTGTATGGAGAAAAACAACTGCTGTGTTTAAATTCATTTACCCTTAACCTCTATCTTACAGGTTCTGTTCTCTTATGGGTTACTATGCTGTGCTAGATTCTCTCCCTCCCTCTGGCAGTTTCTTATTTCTTGTGTATTTTTCTAAGTTTCGTTTTATTAACTGTTTTTGTAAAGTGCCTTGATGTCAGTTTGTCAACTTGGCGGTATAACAAATGTTCACAATAAATAAATATATAAGTTGAGAGTAATGGAACTGAAGAACCTTTATAACAAAGATTTTCTTTTATGAATGACTAAAACCTGCACATTACCTTGTTGGAAATTTTTGATTGCAAAGGGGCTGCTATGGGACTCAGGCTATTGAATTTGAGTTGAAAGCCCTCCTATTGAGATGGGAAGAGGGCTAATGCTGTCACTGACCCAAGAATAAAGCCAGGAGCCACTGTAAACACAGTCTTCTGAGGGGTGCCTAGGAACAGGGCATAATATAGTGTACAAGGGTAAGGTTTACAGGCAATTTGTCAATTGTTTTCACAGTTAATCTAGGTAGGTAGGTATACCATTGCTTGTACAGTTACTTATCAGACCAGCATGGGTACAATCATAGGAGCCAACTTTTCAAAATTATTGGGGGTGCTAAGCCCAATGGAAATAACCCCTCCCTGGACACATACAAGGAATTTTCTCAATATTGGGGGTGCTCAAGCACCCACAGCACCCACAGAGTCGGCTCCAATGGGTGCAATGTCACTGAAAAATCAAGGGAATAGCTCTTACTAATAGCGTGCATACAACCACCTTCTGAAGGACTTCAGTGCTGCATGCATTTAACAGCAGTTTATCAAGAGCAGTAACGGTAGTGGCAGTGGCTTAAAACAGCTTCTGGAGCTCCAGTGGCAGTCAACAAAGTTTGCAATGTAACCTGAATGCTCAGGTAAATTCTGGAGACAGTAGCAGGACACAGGGCATGAATGACCCCATTGTTTACTGGACCACAGTGGACTCTTGGCATGAGATAGTCTGGCACTTTTTATCTTCTTTATGTTGGATACTAGAAAGTTATGAATAATAGTCTAGTGCAATACACAACACCTGCTCTCATCTTAGAAACCTGAGACAGCATAAGAATGAAATATTATTTGCATGGTTCTGTGCCAGTTTTCTAGATTGGCTGTAAACAGCAAATGTGACGATATCTGTTGTTATGGACAATTGTGGTGCAGGCAGGAGAGGTAAACCGTAAGACAGCTATTTATGCCATATGGCTCAGATTTCCTGCCATAGGAGAATAGTGGACAGTCTTCTATTGGTGTTCTCTGATTGTGTGTCTTGCTGTGCAAAGAGAAGCAGGAACAGTGTCCTGCCTTGGGAAAAGAAACAGGTACCAAAAGCAACACTTGGGAAAGTGATGAACTGGACAAGACACTGCAATGGTACATTCTCGCCTTTCCCCATTTAGGAAGGATGCCAGCAATGCGAAATGCCATGAAAGAGGAATACAATGGCATGCACAGTGCATTTCTGTTTCCTGCACTGCTGCTAAAGCAACCCATGTAAAAACATTTCAATATTTCCCCCAAAGGTTAACAATGTGGGAACCCATTTTAGAAATTAAACACCACTGTGAAAGAGGATCTTGCTGTCTCTGTGGCTATGTACATTGAAAGTCACAGCTTACCTAACTTGTACATTTGAGTATGACCTCAGAAATAGTAGGAACAACCAAATTGATAAGTTATCCATTTAAATTAAGTTGGTATTTTCAGTGTGAATACGTGAAACACATAGCACCACTGAATATCAGTATAACTTTTAACGGATAAGCTACCCATTAAAAGATGTGCTTTGGCTGCCCTGCTGACCATTGACCTCAGTATAAAAGACAACAGATAAAGACCAAAATAATCCATTCAGTCTACCCAATTATGTGATTAAGGTTCTGACTGTTATTATATGCAGGCTGTAAACTTAAATGAAGGCATGGAGACAAAATCAGTGCTTTATGCAGCTTACTCCATGGCTTTACCTGTCATCCTCTTGTCATTAGGAAAGTGGCGGAGTAGCCTAATGATTAGTACAGCAGCCTGAAAACCAGGGGAACCATGTTCAATTCCCACACTACAACTCCTTGTGACTCTGGGCAAGTAATTTAATCCTCCATTGCCCTGGGTACAAAATAAGTACCTGTATGTATTATGTAAACCACTTTGATTCTAACCACTGAAAGGCAGTATATCAAATCCCATCCCCTTTGTACTTTACTTTACCAGGTGCTTATTTTCTGCTCACACCTCGAGATGTTTGTGCAGCGCTGCGTATGCCTTGTAGCGCTATAGAAATGCTAAATAGTAGTAGTAGTAGTAGGTTCAGAGCGGATTACAGAGCAAAGAGAATCAACAAGATTACATTGGGAAGACAAGTTTCATAGCAGATTATAGAGCAGATTAGTAGGTAGATAAGTCAGTCTAATGCACAGAAAGGGACTTCAGTTTTAAGTTAGACGTATTAAAAATGTCATGTTGGGGAACCAGATGTACGAGGAATTTGGTAAGACGTATTTCTAGAATACAAAATTGAGTGTAGCAGTTGAGCATTGGTTTCGGTACAGCATTACAGAATTTGGTGGCTTGGTAGGAGAATAGGCAGGAGAAAAGTCTCTTGAGTCAAAATTCTTTTAAGGAAGGGAAAGCCAATTTTGGAGAGTTTTTTGTCTCGTAGTTTAAGTGCACAGTTGTGATTAGAGAGAACATGTATTGAGGAGCTCAGCATTGAAAGATTTCAAAGACAAAACAACAGAGTTTAAAGATGATTCTGGCCTCTACCGGTAGGCAGTGTAGCTGGGCGTACAAGTGAGAAACCCTGTCGGATTTTTTCAGACCATAGATTAGTCTTATGGCTGTGTTTGTGTTGTCTGTAGTTTGTGTATTAGAGTTTAAGGGCAGTTTAAGAAGATTATATTGCAGTAGTCTAGTCTACAATTAGAGCCTGTACCACAAGCCTGAAGTGTTTTTGTGTAAAATATTTCCGTATTTGTCTGAAGTTATGCACTTGGAAGAAGCAAGACTTGACTGTCCTATTCACCTGTGGTTCCCTGGAAAAGTTTTGGTCTATTGTAATGCCCAGGATTTTGAGGGAGGGTTCTAGTTTGTATGGTAAACCATTCACTACGAAGGAACTGTTTTGTTCTATGGTTGTGTTATGGCCTGTCAGTAGGAATTTTGTTTTATCACAGTTTAGTTTTAATTGGTTCATTGCCATCCAGTTTGTGATTAGGGTGATACAGTCCTCTAAGTGTTGTTTTACTGAGTGAATGTCATCTTTTGTTGGAATTAGTATGGTGAAGTTGTCAGCCTATATAAATGCTCTGAAGCCCATAGCTTCAAGGGCGTATCCCAGGGAGGCCATAAGGATGCTGAATAGAATGCGGACCATCTTTCTGAGTATGTTCCAATCATCCTAATGAGGTAAGATCTGCTTGTTAGGAAGCAGCAAAGCCAATTTAGTGCATGTCCTGTTCAGGATCGTCAGGAGTAATTTGTGATCTACCATATCGAAGGCGCTTGAGAGGTCGAACTGCATGATGACTGCTTTCTTCCCCTTGGCTCTAAGGGTGTTTATGTTATGTATCAGAGCACATAGAGTGGTCTCAGTGCTGAAACTTGCTCTATTTATTTTAATTGCTGCACATATTACTCAAATGTACAATTTGCTCAAGTGATTCTATCTCTTCCATAAGTGTAATCTAGTCATCCATCACCCTTTCTGGGAAAAGGTATTTCCTGATAGTGTTGCTGAATCTGCCTTCTTGTAGTTTCATTTCATGTCCGTTAATTCACCAATGTCCTTTTCTTTTGAGAAGATCTGTTCCTTCCGTATTCATGCCTTTTACATTTTTAAATGTCTGTATCATCTCTTATATTTTATTTATTTATTTATTGCATTTGTATCCCACATTTTCCCACCTTTTTGCGGGCTCAGTGTGGCTTACAATATGATATGAATAATGGAAATACAATTTGTTACAACTTGGTTATGGATTACATTGTGCAGAGTTATGCGAGACAATCGAAGTATCGTTGAGGAATATAACAATGGAACACAAACCTTGAAACATAGGAAGGAGACAATGGGAAGCTTAAAGGGCAATATTAAGACACGAAGACATATGGTATACATATTTCTGTGAGTGAAGGTATGAGTGATGTGAGATTATGACTTCCCTCCTCCTGAATACACAAATCCTCAAGCCTCATATATTTCTTTTTTCTTGCAGATCCTGTATCATTTTGATTGCCTTTCTCTTAACCACCTTTAACCTCCTTATATCCTTATTGAGATAAGGCCTTTAGAACTGAACATAGTATTCTGTGTGAGGCCTCCCCAACGATTTGTTCAAGGGCAGTATTACCTCCTTTTTTCAACTGGTTCTGCTTCTCTCAGTCCAGTATCCCTCTGACGTAGCCAACATCCTATCACATTGCTTAGCTTCCTTGGGATCATCAGACACCATTATCCTGGGGTCTGTCTCAGCCTCTCCCTCCTCCATCATCTCCTTTGGATTTTGGAATGTCATCATTCTGAATTTCTTTGTATTCAATCTTGTCAACTATTTGACCAGTCCTCAAGATTCCTTAGGTCATTTTTCTTTCTGTCTGCATTCTCAGAGATATCCTCTCTGTTGCAGATCTTAATATCATCACATAAAGTTTAAAGCAGTGACTGTTATATTTAAGGCGTTGCTTTTGTAGCTCCCAGCTGTTTTGAAGACAAAACTGATAAGGGATGAAACTACACAAGACATTGAGATCCTCCCAGTATTTCCTCTTGTAACCATGAAATATCTCTCAAGTGAAGTACTCTGATACTTAGAAAATGACATTTTCTAGTTAAGCCCCTGATCTAAGGAAAAAAAGCTCCCATTCCCCTAGATTGCTCCCAAAAAGGGAAAATCAAAAAGAAAAATAGAATATGGAAAAAAGAGCATATGACAAAAAATGGAATATATACAGTTGACACTAGTTAGAAAAGATATGCGATTAAAGAAAAAACTGTTATAGTACAAGTGTATAATGTGAGAATTTGGAGTAAAATGTCATGTGTTTCCTAAGAACTTAACTCAGAAAACAAAGAAAAAATGTTTTCAGGTGAGCTGAAAGCATAATGACAACTAGTGAAGCAAAAGGCTTCATGGGCGCAAAAGCTTATTAATTATCTTGTTTAGAAGACATATCACGTAGAAGATGCACATTAAGAAATAATGAGAGCAATACATGGCCAGAAGGAACAGGAGCGAGGTTTCTATTTAATAATGGCATCCTACAAAGAGGACAGGGATTGCTGGACCCCCCCCCCCCCCCACACACACAAACAACCCCACCACTCCTCAAAATGCATCCACTCCTAGGAACTACCAGCCATAGGTGCCTCCCACTGCAAAGAATTCTATGAGCCATGCTCTGCATGCTTTCCCTGTTTGTTTTTGATGTAAATCAAGGGGATGGAGAAGGGGTTCATGGACTTTCTGTGGTAGAGCCAAAGCAGTTTACATATTCAATGCAGATACTTTCTCTGTCCCTACTGGGTTCACAATCTTTCCTGAATTTCTCCTCATTCCTGTAAAACATCTCATAAAACACCTGAAAGCACTACCTTATATCCGCATCCATCTGACACATCTTTCCCGCTTGATCTCTGACTTTCAATATTTTTGAGTCTTCCAGCTCTTCCTTCTTCAGTTTATTTGCCAATAATGTACTGGCCTTATTACCCTCCTTGAAAAATCTTTGCTTCACTAGCTCTAGTGAATGTTCTGTTTGTTAAGCTTCCAACATCAATAATTTTCTCCTTACCTGCTGAAGGTCCTGCAACACCCTGTCTGAAAAGATAGATTTGTGCTCCATCTCTAGCCATTTCAATTTTGCCCTCAACAACACTTCCTCCTTCAGTCTTTCTCTCTTCAAGTTACTGGCTCTCAATGAATTTACCCATTATGTAGGTATTTGACACCATATATTTTCTAGAGTGTACAAACCAGCTATTAAACAGGCAGGCATTTCTACACAGTTCTACCCAAAGCTTTCCTTCCCACAATTCTCCACAGGAAGCCATTAAGAACAGAGTCCGTATTTGCTTCCATTTTGAAAATGGAACCCAACACACCAGGACAACTGCAACCTGAAACCAATGGCATATAGGGATGCTGTGTTAATTTTACTATTTCAAACGTTTTAGTGAGATTATTGCTAACTTACCTTCCATGATGGTCAAAGGATCTTCCACTTTTGGCCGCAGGATGTTGGGACCAAATACAGTAGCCAGGTTTTGCACGCTCATTTTGTTTACTCCTGAATAAGACTGTACTTCATCTAAGAACCTATAATGCACACAGCACAAACAATTAGTATAGCACATGGGAATAAAGGTTGTATGATACCAGATGAAACAAAGTCATATTTCACAATGAACAGGATGAAGCCACACCCAGGACAGATCATTGTGCATAAGGAGATTGCCAAGGGGAACCACATGAACTGGTGGAAGTAAGAGAGAGGCCCATCTGAAACATGCAGGCTTGGAAGTGACCTTGCGGTGGTGAAGATAGTTCTAAGGGAATCCATCAAGTGTGACCCAGGGGGTCTTATGGAAAGGTTAGAAATAAACTGGGCAATATTCAAAACGATTACAACAGACCAGGGGCGTATCTGAAAGTCGGCGGTAGCGGGGGCCGGAGCCAGAGAGAAGGGGCACATTATAGCCCCCCCGCCACTTCCGACCCCTCCCCGGCCACCATTGCAGACCCTCCCTGCCACCGTCACCTACTTTTGCTGGCGGGGGGACCCCAACCCCCGCCAGCCGAGGTCCGCTTCCTCCTGCCTCTGCCTCCTGCCTCCAGATTCTGTTTCTGTGAGTCTGACGTCCTGCACGTACAACGTGCAGCGACGTCAGACTCCGAAAGTGGATTGAGGTAGCAGCGTCAGCTTCTTTGAACAGCACGGAGTGACGGAGCCTAGGACGAAGAACTTAAAAGCAGCAGGAGGAAGCGGACCTCGGCTGGCGGGGGTTGGGATCCCCCGCCAGCAAAGGTACCCACGGCAATGGCGGGGGAGGGTTGGCGGTGGTAGGCGGGTCCAGGGCGAAATCTGCGGGGGCCCAGGTCCCTGTGGCCCCACGCAGATACGCCCCTGCAACAGACAGGAGAGGCTACTGCTTGCTTAAATCAGTTGTCTATAGGTAACCGCTGATACTCATCGGTGCCTAACCAGTTATCTGAATATTTGCGGTTAGAGCCTGTGCCGAAACCAGCTAACTTATGGGTAATCTGGGGGCGGAGTTGGCAATTATGTGGTTAAGTGCTGATATTCAGTCCTGGACTGCATAAGATAGCCACTTAAATTGAGCTGCATAACTAGCATTTCTATCTTTAAGAGGTTCAGCTGATATGGTCAAGGGCTGACTATTGCATTTAACCGTATATGCTTTAGCAACCAACCTACAACTGGATATTCAATGCTGGTGCCTGAACATGGCCTGGCATTGAATATCCAGGAATATCATCAGTCTTCAAACCTGCACCAAGTCATATCACATAATCTGACTCCTGTATAGCGCAGTTTAACATCCTGAAGATATTGTTCCCTATCAGGCATATTTTCGAAAGAGAAGGGCGCCCATCTTTCGACACAAATCGCAAGATGGGCGTCCTTCTCCCAGGGTCGCCCAAATTGGCTTAATCGAAAGCCGATTTTGGGTTTCCTCAACTGCTTTCCGTCACGGGGACGACCAAAGTTCACGGGGGTGTGTTGGAAGAATAGCGAAGGCGGGACTCAGGCATGCTTAACACATGGGCGTCCTCGGCCGATAACGGAAAAAAGAAGGGCGTCCCTGACGAGCACTTGGCTGACTTTACTTGGTCCATTTTTTCTTGCGACCAAGCCATGAAAAGGTGCCTGAACTGACCAGATGATCACCAGAGGGAATCGGGGATGACCTCCCCTTACTCCCCCAGTGGTCACTAACCCCCTTCCCCCCCTAAAAAAACCTTTAAAAATATTTTTTGCCAGCCTTGTACTTTTATGCCAGTCAAAAGTTTTATAACAGGTTGTTTATGTGCATATTTGTGCACATACAAAATAATGTTACACAACTACCCCTAAGTGTAAATGGAAAGTCAGAAATTAAGATGGGTATTGGGGGTGGAGCTAGTTGAACTCAGCCCCTCCAAGTAAAAAGGCATTTCACCACCTCTGGGCCAAAAAGGAAAAATATGCGCATTACCCATTTATCACCTCTTAACAACAGTTTTAATGTGTAAACTTACGTCTGTGAATGTCAACATGCCTTTCATACTTGCCTCCAAGGCTGAAGATTGGCATCTGGGATGACTGTGTGTCATGATGTGGCCACAATCTGTCAACCTAAGACAGGAGACCTGAACTAGAGCTTCCTGCAGAGCAGTTCAGACCACAGTGTGATCCTGGTCCCTACATTTATTGGAAAACCTGGGCTTTGATTCTATAAGAGGACTTCAGATTCTGAAAGTGTTTAGCTGTACAGAAATATGATGTGCATTATTTTGGAAGACCCCCTACCTACATATGTACATCAACAGATTGTAGTTGGCTGGTGGCAGGCTCTTCACTTGTTTCACTAATTCCTTCACTCCCTATAGGAAAAAAAATATAAACCAATAAAAATATATGAGTAACACAAGTAAATAGAATTTGAAAAAAGTAACTTTAAATCTTGTTTGCCATTTATTATTGACTACTCATGGTTTTTGACAGATCATGAGAGTGGGTAAATATAAATATAGCTCCAGTTTATTACCAGTTTGGGTACTGTACAGTTAAATGGTGCTAAACTTGTTAGTTTTGACTTTGAGCTCTTTATTGGGCAGTCCTGATGGTTCTTCTGCTCGGAAGGTTGATCTTTATAGACATAACCAAGGATCAGAAAGATTCATGTCACAGCTTTCAGAGGTACACGGGTCAATAATATAAAGGTCTTATATGTTTACCAATGACTGGTAAACTTGCATCTGCTGGCTTACAGTTTTCAATGTCTTTATCCAGATAGTGCCAGTGAAAATCTCTCAAACTGCTTCAGCACTATCAAGGTTAGGAGTGTGGGCTATACGCAGAGAAGGCAATTCAATAAAAACTGGCCCATCCATTTAGGGGCACCATGCTGAACACTAGGGGCCAATTCAGTAACAGCATCTGGGTGCCAAGATGCTGTTATAGAAAACTAGTGTAGATGGGGTATGGGCGCATCCAAGTTTAGGTGTGACTATTTACACCATATTGATGACAGGTGCAAATGAATCAAGTGTTGCACACAACTGACCGTATTCTTTAAATTAAGTGCATCACGAAGACACACCCATGGCCCGCTCATGCTCCGCCCACATATAGGCCCCCCAGCAGTTATGTGCCATGGGCCAGATTCTTTACAAGACACCTACAAAATCTGCGCAGTCAACATTTGTGGCTAAGTGTATTCTATAAGCGGCACCTAGATGTAGGTGCAGTATGTAGAATATGCTTAGTTGATATCCCAAGCCTAAAACTACATGCCTCCATTTACACCAATGAAAATGTGGCGTAAATCCCAGCGCATAGATTTACGTGCACTGGGCTATATTCTGTAACTATGCATGTAAATTTAGGAGCGCCCACGAAATGTCCATTTCCCCACCCCTTTTGAAATATGCACATTAAAATTTAGGCGCAGTTAATTGCAGAATACGTTTAGCAAGTTGTGCGTGTAAATTCTAATTACTGGCATTTAGTGCTCATTATTGCTTGTTAGGTGCTGTTATTAACGGTGATTAGCTTGATAAGCCAATTAAATTATGTGCGTTGTTAGGGAATACGCTTAGATTTCAGCGCAGAATGCTAGGCACGCTATATAGAATCCAGCTAATATTACTTAGGCACTGCTTTCTAGAATTGTACCTATTGCACATTCACACATAATTACCAATTAGTGACACCTATGATATGTGTAACTGGCATCAATTTATAGAATCTGGTCCATAGTGGTGGTAATATTTAGCTGCTCTGGCTGTAAATTCTACAGTGCGCACTAATGCTAATGTTTTTTTTAAAAATCATTTAAGTTTGCTTTGCATGAGGAGAAATGGTCTTCACTTGTATCTTATTTCAAAACTCATACAAGACACCACAGACTTTCTGAATAAATTGAAAAATATCAAGCAACTACCACCTAACACCCTTCTGGTCACAATGGATGTAGAATCACTATACAGCAACATTCCACATGCGGATGGCATAGCTGCATGTGGAAGACTCCTAAAAAAATCCACACTGGACCATCAATACTCACCAGAAACTATTACAAAATTAATCAAATTCATCTTAACTCACAACTACTTCCACTTTAACAATGATATCTATCTGCAAATAATGGGCACTGCGATGGGCACCAGGACAGCACCCCAATATGCCAACCTTTTTATGGCTGAGCTGGAAGAGACATTTCTGAATACACACCAGACCAAACCTCTAAAATACTACCGGTACATCGATGACATTTTTATGATTTGGACGGAGGGTGAAGAAACTCTGAAACAATTTTATTCTGCATTCAATACATACCATCCTACAATCAGATTCAAAATTGACTACTCCCCAGAAAAAGTCAATTTTTTGGACACCATGGTCTCAATCAGTGATGGCTGTATACAAACATCTGTATACAAGAAACCCACAGACAGATGTAGCTTTCTCCACAACTCCAGCTTCCATCCTTCACATACAAAAAGATCCATCATTTACAGCCAAGCCACAAGATACCACCGTATCTGCTCTGACCCAGGGGACAGAGACAGACACCTTAAAACCCTGACTGAATCCTTCAAACAGAAGGGCTACAACCCCAAAATAATCTCCAAGAATATTGCCTCCTCCCTCAAAACACCCAGGGAGAATCTGCTACAGTACAAAAAGAAAAAAATCCACAGATAGAATCCCGCTTGTAGTGACATACAATCCAGAGCTGGAAAAACTGAGGAAAATCATAAGAGATCTACAACCTATACTCCAGGAGGATGAATTACTGAAAGAGATATTCCCATCCCCACCAGTACTGGCCTTCCGACAGCCACCCAATTTAAAACACAAGCTAATCAGAAGTAAACTTCCTTCACAGACTGAAAAGGAACAGAAGGGCACACTTTCCTGTAATTTATCCAGTTGCAAACTATGCCAAAATATTTCACAGGACCCCAAAGTCATCCACAAAGGAAAGATATTCAACATAAAGGGATCTTTCACTTGCTCATCTTCCAATGTGGTATATATCATTCAGTGTAAAAAATGTAATGAAGGATGCTATATTGGAGAAACAGGCCAGATGCTTAAGACAAGATTCAATTTACATAGACATCATATAAACAATACTGGTGCCAGCAGGGTTCCCACGCCTGTTGGGCAACATTTTACAGGACCAGGACACTGCACCAGTGACTTCACAGTGAGAATCCTGAAAGGTAACTTTAAAACCATACAAGAACGTAAGACCTTTGAAGTCAGAATGATTGAATATTTTAACACTCAACAGAAAGGACTTAACAAGGACCTGGGGTTCCTAGCCCATTATAAACCATAAAGCTGTATGTCTCTGTTGATCACCCTCCCCTCTCCTATCCACACCCATCCTGTTAGAATATCAATGATATGCTTTGATGTCCCCATGCATACTTCCTACCCACCCCCATCCTCCCACCCTGTCAGACTGTCATAGCAATGCTTGAATGTTTTCACTTATATACACTGTCAGCTAGGACATTTGCTTATTTCCGATCTGACGAAGAAGGGCAACCTTCGAAACCTAATCAAGAAATGTATTAAGTTATGTCCAATAAAAAAGGTATCATCTTATTTTCTTTTCCATGTTTTATTTTGTTTGATTTCTATTGATAACCTTAAGAGTGGACTAACACGGCTACCACACTCCTCTACTTAAAACTCCTAATGTAACACGCTGTGCTAAGTATCACTAGCCGCTGCTCATTAGATGTATATGGCATTTTAATGTAATGGGGTTTTTTTTCTCTTTCTTTCTTATCAACTTTGTACAACCGTTTATGATTCCTGTTGCATAGTTGTTGCTTCTTGCTTGTATTGTATTGAAAACCAATAAAAATATAAAAACTAGAGAATAATGGCAGGTACGCATTGTCCTTAGGACTGACTTTTAAAAATGTCCTTGAACGTCTTTTGTTAAATTTTAGGAGCATGAATACGTATTTTGAACCACAGCATTTAGAGGAATTGATGGTGAGGACCTCGGCTGGTAGGGGTTGGGGGTCCCCTGCCAGCAAAGGTAGGCGACAGCGGGGGCGGGTTGGCGGCGGGAGAGGGGGACGAGAGGGTCGTTGGCAGGGGGGGCAGGGTCAAAGTTGTTGGTGGTGGCGGCCGGCAATGGTGGGGGAGGGGGGGCGGCGGCTTCAGGGGGGGGGCTAAAATGTGCCCCCTCACCTCGGGCTCTGGACCCCCCCCTCCCACTGAAGTCTGGCTACGCCCCTGTTATAGACTATTATATGTTATTCACATATCTCCAGCATTTAGGTACAAGCATTTACAACAGGGTGCTTGCACCAACATAGGGGGTCCTTTTACAAAGCAGTGGTAAGCCCAACACGGGCTTACAGCTTGATAAAAGGGAAGTACTGCTGGGTTCCCACCCCCAGCGGTAGTTCCCACCCCCAGTGCGCGTGCACTGGTGTGCATCCGGCAGTAATCAGTCAGTGTCGCATGCTGCCCGGTTACCGCTGGGTTAGCGCGGGAGCCTTTACTTCCACTTGAATGGGTGGCAGTAAGTGCTTCCCCCCCCCCCCCCCCCCCCCCCCCCCCCCCCCCCCCCCCCCCCCCGAAATGGCTATGCAGCAAGTGCTTCACTTGCCACACAGCCATTTCCTGAAAACAAGGAAGACCTGCCTTTTACTCGCTGTGGAAAAAGGGGGCCCTCAGCGCACGTCAAAAACATGCTCCAAAGCCAACACAGGCCCTCTTTTGCAGCAGCTTCATAAAAGGGACCTTATATGCCTTTATTTCACTTGTGATGCGAATATTCTATATTGGAAACTAGTCACCCTTTTTCTTTTATAGAATAGATACCACAAAAACGCTTAGAATACGCTTACCCAGAAATGTTTACCATGCAGATTTTTTAGGTGTCTTATACCAGTGGCGTAGCTACATGGAGTCTCGGGGGGCTGGGCCCCCGTTGATTTGGCCCTGGACCCCCCTGCCGACGACCCTCTCGACCCCCCTCCCGCCACCAACCCTCCCCCGCCGCCGCTGTTGCCATCGGCTACCTTTGCTGGCGGGGGACCCCAACCCCCATCAGCCGAGGTCCTCTTCTTACGGCACAAGGCTTTGTTCTGTTTCTGTGAGTCTGACGTCCTCAGACTCACAGAAACAGAAAGAAGCCTTGCGCCGGAAGAAGAGGACCTCAGCTGGCAGGGGTTGAACAGCGCTGAACACCTGACACAGAGAGACAGTCCCTGTCAGCTTACAATCTAAAAATACAGACAGACAAGACAATTAAGGGCGAGGAAAGTACTGGGTGAGAAGGAACAAGGATAGGGGAATTGAGTAGTGGTTAGGAGCCAAAAGCAGTGGTGAAAAGGTGGGTTTTCAGCATAGATTTGAAAACAGGTAGAGATGGAACTAGACGTACAGGCTCAGGAAGTTAATCAGTTAATTAATCAGTTAATAGGTACAGTAATGATAAAAGAACATCAACTAAGGACAAGTTCCTATGAATTGAAGATATTTTTGAAATTAAAAAAGTTCCTAAAATATAAATAATTTCTTATCAATTGAAGTTCTAATGGTAAGGAAATCCAACATGATACTGCCTTAGAAGAAATAGAAGTAGACAATCTACTTAAATCTAACATTACATACCGATGGAAAATGTTGTAGACATGGGGCTCATTTTCAAAGCACTTAGACATTTTTACAAGATAGTATGGGGCCTCACCATGCAATATCCTGAAAATAAGAGTCCCAAGCTTAAACGCACCCTCAACTTCACCGGCAGCCAGTGCAAATCAAACAAATATGGTGCTACAGAATCAAATCGATTCAGAGACTAAATCAGTCTAGCCGTTGTATTCTGTATTATCTGTAGACTATGCAATGAAGCTTTGGTACAAACTGAAAAAAACACTGCTTTAATAATCGATCCTAGAAAGGATTAAAGATTGAACCACTAATCTAAAGGTGAAGGTGGTAAAATATTTCTTGATTTACCGCAACTTTTTCAACAAGAAAAAAAGACTTATTAACGATTAAGTTGATATGAGATTGCATATTAAGCATGTTATCTAGTTCTACGCCAAGTACCCTTGTTGACATATCAAAATGAAAACAATCTGTCCAAATATTAAATTGTAGACAATTAAAAGGATGATCCACAGACCCCTGCCAGAAGAGAACCTGAGTAAACATAGAAACACAATTTTAAAATTAAAGTTATCCAAAACCCATATCACCCATGTGAAAAAGTAACTGCCCCCTAAACTTAATAACCAGCTGTACCACCTTTAGCAGCAATAACTGCAAACACACATTTGCTCAAATTTGATATCAGTCTCTCACATCACTTTTGACTACTACTTATCATTTCTAAAGCACTACTAGACGTACGCAGCGCTGTACACTTGAACATGAAGAGACAGTCCCTGCTCAACAGAGCTTATAATCTAATTAGGACAAATAGGACAAACAAGAGATGAAGGAATATTAAAGAGATGATGATAACTTAAGGGCTCTGAACAAGTGAATAAGGGTTAGGAGTTAAAAGCAGCATCAAAAAGGTGGGCTTTTAGCTTAGATTTGAAGACGGTCAGAGATGGAGCTTGACGTACCGGCTCAGGAAGTCTATTCCAGGCATACAGTGGGGGAAATAAGTATTTGATCCCTTGCTGATTTTGTAAGTTTGCCCACTGACAAAGACATGAGCAGCCCATAATTGAAGGGTAGGTTATTGGTAACAGTGAGAGATAGCACATCACAAATTAAATCCGGAAAATCACATTGTGGAAAGTATATGAATTTATTTGCATTCTGCAGAGGGAAATAAGTATTTGATCCCCCACCAACCAGTAAGAGATCTGGCCCCTACAGACCAGGTAGATGCTCCAAATCAACTCGTTACCTGCATGACAGACAGCTGTCGGCAATGGTCACCTGTATGAAAGACACCTGTCCACAGACTCAGTGAATCAGTCAGACTCTAACCTCTACAAAATGGCCAAGAGCAAGGAGCTGTCTAAGGATGTCAGGGACAAGATCATACACCTGCACAAGGCTGGAATGGGCTACAAAACCATCAGTAAGACGCTGGGCGAGAAGGAGACAACTGTTGGTGCCATAGTAAGAAAATGGAAGAAGTACAAAATGACTGTCAATCGACAAAGATCTGGGGCTCCACGCAAAATCTCACCTCGTGGGGTATCCTTGATCATGAGGAAGGTTAGAAATCAGCCTACAACTACAAGGGGGGAACTTGTCAATGATCTCAAGGCAGCTGGGACCACTGTCACCACGAAAACCATTGGTAACACATTACGACATAACGGATTGCAATCCTGCAGTGCCCGCAAGGTCCCCCTGCTCCGGAAGGCACATGTGACGGCCCGTCTGAAGTTTGCCAGTGAACACCTGGATGATGCCGAGAGTGATTGGGAGAAGGTGCTGTGGTCAGATGAGACAAAAATTGAGCTCTTTGGCATGAACTCAACTCGCCGTGTTTGGAGGAAGAGAAATGCTGCCTATGACCCAAAGAACACCGTCCCCACTGTCAAGCATGGAGGTGAAAATGTTATGTTTTGGGGGTGTTTCTCTGCTAAGGGCACAGGACTACTTCACCGCATCAATGGGAGAATGGATGGGGCCATGTACCGTACAATTCTGAGTGACAACCTCCTTCCCTCCGCCAGGGCCTTAAAAATGGGTCGTGGCTGGGTCTTCCAGCACGACAATGACCCAAAACATACAGCCAAGGCAACAAAGGAGTGGCTCAGGAAGAAGCACATTAGGGTCATGGAGTGGCCTAGCCAGTCACCAGACCTTAATCCCATTGAAAACTTATGGAGGGAGCTGAAGCTGCGAGTTGCCAAGCGACAGCCCAGAACTCTTAATGATTTAGAGATGATCTGCAAAGAGGAGTGGACCAAAATTCCTCCTGACATGTGTGCAAACCTCATCATCAACTACAGAAGACGTCTGACCGCTGTGCTTGCCAACAAGGGTTTTGCCACCAAGTATTAGGTCTTGTTTGCCAGAGGGATTAAATACTTATTTCCCTCTGCAGAATGCAAATAAATTCATATACTTTCCACAATGTGATTTTCCGGATTTAATTTGTGATGTGCTATCTCTCACTGTTACCAATAACCTACCCTTCAATTATGGGCTGCTCATGTCTTTGTCAGTGGGCAAACTTACAAAATCAGCAAGGGATCAAATACTTATTTCCCCCACTGTATGGTGCAGCAAGATAAAAGGAACGGAGTCTGGAGTTAGCAGTGGAGGAGAAGGGTGCAGATAAGAGAGATTTACCCTGTGAACGGAGTTCCCGGGGAGGAATGTAGGGAGAGATGAGAGTGGAGAGGTACTGAGGAGCTGCAGAGTGAATGCACTTATAAGTCAATAAGAGGAGTTTGAACTGTATGCTTCAGAGAGCACTTGTCCTGCTAAATTCCCTTGTAACAAATCCATTTTTTACCTCGTTAATTCTTTCTAAGAAATTGCACATTCCAGCCACCCAGCTCTGAACTACTTGCATCTGTTTAACTATTTTCCCACCTCTGCAATAAAGCTGCCTTTCTTCAGATTTCTATCTCCAACCACTGATACAGCTCTCAGAATCACAGGGTCTCTGTTGCCTTGGGGCAATACCTCTGAACATCTGACTGTGAGTGAACTATCTATATTTATTCAATAAAGAAAATTTCAGAAAATAAAGAGGCTTCAGGTGTGTGCTGGTATGCCGAGGTTATACATCAGGACATTAAGGCTTTACAAATATTAAGTGTTAAAAGGCCTTGACACCATTAGCGTGGGAGCCCTTACCGATACCTATTTACTAGGCAGTAAGGGATCTCATGCTAACCATGCGCTAATCAGTTAGTGCGCGGTGATGCAGCTATGCTGACTGGCACTGGGCACACCTATTCTCTGCCCTCAAGAATGCACCCAGCACTAAAAAATATTTTCTATTTTGTAGCACATGAGTAGCACACACCAAACCCAAAACTACCGTGGGACGCCTGAGCCCGCCCTAAAGTGGTGGATTTTAACCTGTGGTTAGTGCTTACCGCAGCTTAGTAAAAGGGTCCCCCTATGACTGTAATAAAGATATTGTAAAGAAATGTCACCTTTCACTTTGCTCACTATCAAAAATATCCAGAATTAAACATGAGCATGAAAACAACATGCAGCACGCGATCACAAATACTTACAGACTCCTCTTCCTTGCTCAGTACTTTGGCACAAGAGAGAAACTCTTCATACTTGGCATAAGGGATAACAGGCTCAGGTAGTTCTCTTAAATACAGCTTCAGGAGAGATGTGACAGTGTGTACATCGGTATTGCTGTGGGGGATGAGGGGAGAGGGAAAGAGAAAACAAACATTCCTGTGAATGAAGCTCAAGTAACTTTCTCTCCAAATTTCATTCATTTCGGGACTTGTTTACCAACGTGTGATATATGCAGTGTACAAATTAGTGTGTGCTGGTACCATGCAGACACGACAGGGTGCACTGATCAAAGCACTAACCACATGCCCTGTCACAGGGTGAGAAATGGGTGGGGTATGGGCAGAGGATGGGCATGGATTGCACATTTAGTGCCAGTACTTTAACATGTGCTAAATTGCACAGCTGCTGGTAGCTTGGGGGGGGGGGGGGGGGGGGGGAGGGGAGGGGAGTGGGACTTAATAACTCCTCAATAGGAGGAATTAACTGCACCTGTGCAACTGGTGGACAAGAACCACAGCCTCAAACTCATTGGTCAACTTCCCTCCCCTCCTGCCTCCCCAAGTCAGCATCTCCACCCCCTCCCAAGGGGAACCAAGAAATCCCCCTCCCACCTCACAGCACCAACCCCTAGCAGCAGTCTCTCAGTACTACTACTAGGAATAACAGCTGCCATTTCAAATCTGGCCCAGCCTCGGGGCAAGAGTGTTTGGGGATTGCGGCTGTCTCACCAGTAACCCACCAGGGAAAGCTATGGTACATGTCGGAGAGGTGAACGGAGTAGGATGGAGGAGGGAGTCGGATTTCACTTAGGAGCAGAGGGCATGATACTGATAGTGATTGGGAGTTGGGGGTGATGCCTGTTGATGCTGATCATAGGGGTGGGGTTGGAGTGGAATACTGCTTGGGGATCGTATTTATTTTCACACATGGGATTGTAGTAACTGCATTGGCAAACAGTGTGGATACACTTACTGCACTATCTACTGATGAACTTATCATTTGGTAGATGTTTGCCCTGTGCGGTAGCTACAGAGCAGATGTTGGCTACCCCCAAAAGTTACCACACGGCAAAACTTAATCATCGTAAACAGGCTCTTAAATTAAGAAGGCACATGGAAAGTAACTCGATAAAGTGCTCGTTAACAGTTATGCACCGATTCTGTGTGTAACTCATTAGAACAATTGCAAAACTCCACCTAAGTGCTATTCTGTACATAGTGTGGGCTCAATAATCAGCGTTGGGGCCACTGACAGCCGCGGGTTGAACTGACCCCAGATATTTATTTATTTATTTATTTGCTGCATTTCTATCCCACATTTTCCCACCTCTTTGCAGGCTCAATGTGGCTTACATTATGCCACAATGACAGTCGTCTTTAACGGTATGAGAAGAACAGAGTATTGTTACAATTAAGGTACATAAGATATCAAGAAAATAAAGTAAAGAAATAATCAATAGCTATCAGATATGCAAAATGTATGATAAAGTATAACATTAAATAATAACAGTATGATTAAAGTAACCAAATTGAAGGGTTTAATGTTAATTAGTTCTAATGCAGATGTAATAGTGAGTCTTTTATGAAGGATTCGTATTGTAAGTCTCGTTGAATAATTTAGTTTTCAGTGACCTCCGGAAGGCTGTCAGATCGTGAGTTGTTTTTAAGGCATTCGGTAGTGCATTCCAACGTTGTGTGCAGATGTAGGAGAAGCTGGATGCATATAATGATTTGTATTTAAGTGTCTTATAGTTAGGGTAATGAAGGTTTAAGAAAGTACGTGAAGAACTTTTTGTGTTTCTTGCTGGTAGGTCAATAAGGTCTGACATATAAATTGGGGCCTCTCCGTGGATGATTTTATGAGTCAGGGTGCAGATTTTGAATGTAATTCAGTCTGTTAGTGGGAGCCACTGTAATTGTTTTCTAAGGGGTTGGTGCTTTCATATTTTGCTTTTCCAAATATGAGTCTGGCTGCAGTATTTTGGGCTGTCTGGAGTCTCTTAATAATTTGGGCTTTACATCCTACATAAATGGAGTTGCAATAGTCCAAATGACTCAAAACAAGTGATTGCACCAAATTACGGAATACCTCCCCTTGGGAAGAAAGGTTTCACTCTTTTTAGTTTCCACATAGCATGGAACATGGATATTCAATGCCAGGGCAGGTGCAACTACCAGCATTGAATATCCGAGTCTCGGTGGTCACCTGGAAAATAACTGGGTGTTGGCCGATATTCAGACCAGTGCTCAGTTAACTTGAGCACATAAAGTTAGGACAGCCTTTTTGCTGTCCTAACTTTATGCAGTTACTTAGCCGGCTGGCGGACTGAAAATCACTGCTAACCAACTAAGTACAAGCTTCACCCACGCTCTGCCTCCAGCCTGCCCCTAACCTAATCGGTTAGGACATGGCAGTTACTGGAGATATTCAATAGCACTAACCAGTTAACTGCCGCTGAATATCAGATGTTCAGTTGCTCAGTGAGAGCCTCTTCTGCCCGGGTTAAACCCTTTTGAATATCGGGTAGAGTGTATTTTACAGATGGATGTACACATAGGCAGAATGTGGGCAGGATTCACACACACATAACTTATAGAATATTATAAATTACGTATGTATCACTGGAACTTAAGTTTTATTTATTTATTTACACAGGTTTGATATACTGCTAAGGCCAGGGCATTGAAATAAAAACAGTTTACATAAAAGCATTCTACACTTCCATTTCTTGGTTGGTCCTGTTGTGCACCTGATGGCAACTTATTGCAAATGCTTTTTGAATGCACTTATATACACAATTATTGGACTCAAATATGGAGAAGGATCACCACAATTTTGTCCATCACACCCCCCACAGATCTTAAATTTGATGTGATAATCCTCAGTTTTTCCTCCCTGTGGCCTCCTGCTTGAAGATCAACATCACAATCTGTTCGATATTATGATGGCGCTTGCTATTCACTTAATAGTACTATATTGGGGGGGGGGAAAAACTCCCTCATTTAAATTTTCATGAATGGTGGAGTCATCTTTGTGCCATAAAACGTTACGAACAAAATGCAGCTTTCAAATCTCACCACCTCTCCAGCTTTAAAAAAACTTCGGCTCCTTTTGATACTTACAATACAACATTTTAATACATTACGAATATTATTGCATCTTCACATGTTAATTTAACTCTATGCAATGTACTTGATGCTATCTGTTATTTGTTAAACATTATCATATATTGCCATATTTGCCATTTCTGTCACTTGGCCATTTTGTCATTTTGAAAATTAACCCCTTCTATTTACTAAGCTACGCTAGCGGCTATATGTGCAGTCATACTGACACAGCCCATTTACTTTGAAAGGGCTGTGTCGGCATTGCCTCACGGCAGCTGCTAGCACAGGTTAGTAAACAGGAGGGTTAATAAAAAGATTTGTGGGGGAAAAAAAGCACATACAAGCTTAGACAGAGTAAAACAGATAAAAAGTTTAGAAAGTGGGAAGATAAAGGACAAATGGAGTAACAGGGCTGGTACTCTATGGTGCCTGAGAAATGTATGGTCAGGATATGTACTTGTGCCTAAGTTATAGGTGTGTATTTTGCTGTTACACTAGTATTCTATAAATAAACCTTTTACAGTTAAAACGTGTTACTGATGATGTGGACAAATTTGTAACTGTAATGAAACATTGCAATTTCACCTGATTGTTAAATAAAGCCACATTGAACTGAAACTTGTTTTTGTATAATTGTGGGATACAAGAACAAACAAACAAACAAATAAATAAAGGCAAGAAGGCAGCTACATCCCTTTGTACAATAGGCTTTTACCAGGTGCTCAGTTATAAAATTCCCCACAGAGGGTAATTCAATACCTGTGGGCCTATTTTTAAGTGACATAAGATGCTTCATTGGAGCCTACTCTAGTATATAGGAAAACAGGTGCCTACTTTCTTTAACAGAATATTAGTTTAGTAGTGCAAATCCACATGTATATTTTAGACTGACCAATAAATACTCGCATCTGGATTGCTACAAAACCCATATAAGTTATACTGTTTTTTAATTTACAGAATCTGCACTTCAACACATTTAGACACTATTTTACAGAAGAGTGTATGGCCAGATGATTAGCATATGTGTCAGTATTCTGGTCACTTACATACATTCTTGTATCCTAAAATAGGTACTACTACTACTATAAATCATTTCTATAGCACTACCAGTCGTACGCAGTGCTTCACAATAGAACATGAAGTAAAGACAGTCCCTACTGTCTTCTATAGAATTTACCCCCTTATGGTCTGATTCATAAAATTTCCCTCCCTTCGCCCACCTGCAAAGCCACAGAATGGGAGAAAAGCCTTAGTGGATTAGACCCAAAATGTAGACAAAACCAGAGTCCCAGCTTTATGCACAACAACTTCACTGCCAGCAAGTGTTGTTGTGCTGGTGAACCATTGCTGTTCTAACTTTCATCTGAAGAAATTCCAAATCCTATACTTAAAAATATATATAAATATAGGCCAGAAAAGATCATTTGGGAATTTACTCTTCTAAAAGATGATGAATCTCTCCCTCTCTCTTTTCTTTTACCCAACAACTTAAACTGACTGCATGCTCTGTCTGCAATTCTAGATCCTACCGCTAGATGGCAAAACTGCACAACAAGTGCAGCATCTATAAAACAAATGTTCCAATGTCTGTACAATAAGGACAATGTTTTGAATATAAGTGAAATCCCTCTGTGGCAATGGCAATTTCATAGTGATATATTTAGATGTCAGACTCCTTCTTGCATATCAAAGAATTGCTTGTAACAAAAAAAGATCAGATAATATTTTCAGCGCTCTGTCAAGTTTGGTCTTCCTGGGCCTTGTGATTTTGTCTTAATTTTTCAATTAGTCATAAAAAGAAATAGGCTATTGAAAAGTGATTGACTATCATAAGACTTTGGTACTCCAATCCTCTGTTAAGTTTGACTTGTGGTGCAAATAGTTTGTTCTGTTTTCTGTTTTTCCATTCTAGACTTTAGCTTGATGTATTTAATGTTGCTCAGACGGACCTACTTAGAAACATAGAAACATGATGGCAGATAAGAGCCAAATGGCCCATCCAGTCTGCTCATTCACAGCAACCACTATCTCCTCCTTTCCTTAAGAGATCTCAGGTGCCTGTCCCACGCTTTCTTAAATTCAGACACAGTCCTCATCTCCACCACCTCCACCGGGAGGCGATTCCATGCGTCCACCACCCTTTCCATAAAAAAGTACATTAAGTATTGCCATACTGGGACAGACCACAGGTCCATCAAGCCCAGCATCCTGTTTCCAACAGTGGCCAATTCAGGTCACAAATATCTGGCAAGTATTTCCTTAGATTCCTCCTGAGCCCTATAGCCTCTCAACTTCATCCTGTGCCCTCTCATTCCTAGGGTTACCATATTTGGTCCCCCCCAAAAAAGAGGACACATGCCCCACCCCCTTTCACACCACCCCGCCACTTTTCACACCCTCGCCCCACCCCCTTTCACACCCTCGCTCCACCCCGTCACACCTCGCACCCTACCCCTCCCCGTCACCCCCCCTTCCCTTACCTTACTCTACTGCCCTGGTGGTCTAGTGACCTCTTCGGGGCAGGAAAGAGCCCCTCTTTGCTGCCCGGAGTGCTGCCCTGCATCCTGTTGCCGATCTCGGCGCCGATTCAAAATGGCCACCGAGAGTTGAAGTCTCGCGAGGTCGCTTCAACTCTCGGCGGCCATTTTGAATCAGCGCCGAGATCAGCAACAGGATGCAGGGCAGCACTCTGGACAGGAAAGAGGGGGCTCTTTCCTGCCCCGAAGGCGGAAGAGGTCACTAGACCACCAGGGCAGTAGAGTAGTAAGTAAGGGGAGGGCCGGGAGGCTAGCACAGGATGGCCCGCCCACCCGCTTGTCCAGAAATCCGGACAAACGGGCAGATTGGCAAAACCCGCCCGGTTGCACGGACATGTCCTCAAAAAGAGGACATGTCTGTGTAAATCCAGACATATGGTAACCCCACTCATTCCAGAGTTTGCCTTCATTTGAAAAAGGTTCACCTCCTGTACATTAATGCCGTGGAGGTATTTAAATGTCTCTATCACATCCCCTTCTCTCCCGCCTTTCTTAGGTATACATATTGAGTGCCCCTTTTACAAAGGCGTGCTAGTGTTTTTAGTGCACACTACAAATAAGTGTGCATTAATTATTGCAAAATACCCCTTTATGAAAGAGACCAGGGATGGCCCAAGGCAAGATGCCGCCCCCCCTCAGGGCCGAGATGCCGCTCTCCCCAGGGGCCAAGATGCTGCTCCCTCCTGGGCCGAGATGCTGCCCCCTTCCTTCCTCCACCCTCTTCATGGCGTTTACCTTGTTGTTTTGTCATGTTGCAAAAGCCGGCGGCAGCAGCGATTCCCATACACTGCCCTGCTCATGGCACCTGCCTTTTCCCTTTATTGTGGCCGCCTCTGACGAAACAGCTTTTGGAATGTGATGGAACAACAGGTAAACACCAAAGATGGGGTGGAGGAAGGAAGGGGGAGATGCTGCTCCCTGAAAAGTGCCACCTGAGGTCCCCGCCTCAGGTGTCCTAATGGTCGGGCCAACCCCTGCCACCGATCAATTTTGTAGTTGCCCTCTGGGCCGACTCCATCCTGTTTATATCTTTTCGTAGATGTGGTCTCCAGTATTGCACACAGTATTCTAAATGGGGCCTCACCAGAGACTTATACAAGGACACTATCACCTCTTTTTTCCTGCTGGCCTTTCCTCTCCCTATGCAACCAAGCAATCTTCTGGCTTTGACCGTCACCTTTTCTACCTGTTTGGCTACCTTGAGATCATCAGACACAATCACCTCTTCTTTCGTACAAAGAAGTACTTCGGCCCCTATACTAAACTCTATCTTTCCCTTGGAGTTTTGCCGTTTTGAAGAATGTTTAGTCCAAAGGAATTTCACTCAGATTCTATACTGAGAATGTATGAAATAACTTTCCAAAATATGAGAATACATAATACAATCAAAGGGTAGATCATCATAACTTACAGCAATTTTCAGTGATAACATCACAAAAGACATCACAAAAGTTTCAACTCCTCCACATCAAAGCCTCACATTTAGAAAATAGGCCTCAATATAAACTGCAACTTATGATTCGAGCAGAGTTCAATTCCCACTGCTGCACCTTGTAATCCTGGGCAAGTCACTTAACCCTTCCTTGTCTCAGGTGCACATTTAAATTTTAAGCCATCCATGGACAAGGAAATATATATACTGTACCTGAATGGGAAAATTAGCACATGGCCACTAGTATGGAAAATAGAAAAATTGGCCATTTTTCCCTGGTGGTAAAAAGGGCCTTAGTGAAAGGGAATGACCCGCGTAAGGATGCCATTAAGCAGTTTGGTAAAAGGGTCCCTTCATTTCCTGGATGGATGAGTAGAATTAACAGTGCCTGATTTCCAAAATTGAAGAGTAGCTAGATTCAGGGTTTGGGAGATATCATTGTAAATATTTAAATAAACTGTATCATCTTGTGGTTTCACACTGCCTAGAGAAATATCATTACCCACTCGTACCCTAGGTGAGATAATATTAAACCATCTCTGACCTCATGTGCAACTTTCTTTAATCGCCTTACTTTCTAACTATTCTTACTCTCTTACCCATCTATATGTTCCATCTTTGCTTATACCCTACACTGTCAATTAAAATGTTCTATTACATATTGTGTTGACAATGTAAGTAATATACTATGCCACACTTTGTATTGTTATTTAAAGCAGGAAGCCGACAAAAGAATCGGTTGGACCGCTAGATGACCGAGGAGTAAAAGGGGCGATCAGGGAAGACAAAGCCATAGCGGAGAGATTAGATGAATTCTTTGCTTCGGTCTTCACTGAAGAAGATTTGGGTGGGATACCGGTGCCAGAAATGATATTCGAAGCTGACGAGTCGGAGAAACAATGATTTCTCTGTAAATCTGGAGGATGTAATGGGGCAGCTCTATAAACAGAACAGTAGCAAATCTCCTGGACCGGATGGTATTCATCCCAGAGTACTGATAGAACTGAAAAATGAGCTTGCAGAGCTATTGTTAGTAATATGTCATTTATCCATAAAATTGAGTGTGGTACTGGAAGATTGGAGGGTGGCCAATGTAACGCCGATTTTTAAAAAAGGTTCCAGAGGAGATCCTGGAAATTATAGAACGGTGAGTCTGACGTCGGTGCCGGGCAAAATGGTACAGACTATTATTAAGAACAAAATTACAGAGCATATTCAAAAGCATGGCTTAATGAGACAAAGTCAACATGGATTTAGTAAGGGAAATCTTGCCTCATCAATCTACTACATTTCTTTGAAGGGGTGAACAAACATGTGGATAAAGGTGAGCTGGTTGATATTGTGTATTTGGATTTTCAGAAGACGTTTGACAAAGTACCTCATGAAAGACTCCAGAGGAAATTGGAGAGTCATGGGATAGGAGGTAGTGTTCTATTGTGGAGTAAAAACTGGTTAAAAGATAGAAAACAGAGAATAAGGTTAAATGGTCAGTATTCTCAATGGAGAAGGGTAGTTAGTGGGGTTCCTCAGGGGTCTGTGCTAGGACCGCTGCTTTTTAACATATTTATAAATGACCTAGAGATGGGAGTAACTAGTGAGGTAATTAAATTTGCTGATGACACAAAGTTATTCAAAGTTGTTAAATTGTGGGAGGATTGTGAAAAATTACAAGAGGACCTTACTAGACTGGGAGACTGGGCGTCTAAATAGCAGATGACGTTTAATGTGAGCAAGTGCAAAATGATGCATGTGGGAAAGAGGAACCCGAATTATAGCTACGTCATGCAAGGTTCCACGTTAGGAGTCACGGACCAAGAAAGGGATCTAGGTGTCGTTGTTGATATATATTGAAACTTTCTGCTCAGTGTGCTGCTGCGGCTAAGAAAGCAAATAGAATGTTAGGTATTATTAGGAAAGGAACGGAAAACAAAAATGAGGATGTTATAATGCCTTTGTATCGCTCCATGGTGCGACTGTACCTCGAATATTGTGTTCAATTCTGGTCGCCTCATCTCAAAAAAGATATAGTGTTATTAGAAAAGGTGCAGAGAAGGGCGACAAAAATGATAAAGGGGATGGGACGACTTCCCTATGAGGAAAGGCTAAAGCGGCTAGGGCTCTTCAGCTTGGAGAAAAGGCGGCTGAGGGGAGATATGGTACAGGTCTATAAAATAATGAGTGAAGTTGAACGGGTAGATGTGAAGCGTCTGTTTACGCTTTCCAAAAATACTAGGACTAGGGGGCATGCAATGAAGCTACAATGTAGTAAATTTAAAACAAATCGTAGAAATTTTTTCTTCACTCAACGTGTAATTAAACTCTGGAATTCGTTGCCAGAGAATGTGGTAAAGGTGGTTAGCTTAGCGGGGTTTAAAAAAGGTTTGCATGGCTTCCTAAAGGAAAAGTCCATAGACCATTATTAAATGGGGAAAATCCACCATTTTGGGGATCAGCAGTATAAAATGTTTTGTACTTTTTTGGGATCTTGCTGGGTATTTGTGACCTGGATTGGCCACTGTTGGAAACAGGATGCTGGGCTTGATGGACCTTTGATTTTTCCCAGTATGGCAATACTTATGTACTTATATTTGAATATTTTTACTGCTGTAATTGCATATTGCTCATGTTTGATCTATTGTTACATACACCGCCTTGAGTGAATTCCTTCAAAAAGGCAGTAAATAAATAAATAAATAAATAAATACATAAATTTTCCTAGAAAAGGCATTGTGGAAGTCTCAGGGGCAGCTGATCATTTTTCTGAACTTAACTTTAGCTTGGAACAATAGAGTTTTTTTTCCCCCCTTCTGCTCTCTGGTTCCTGGTAGTAAAAAGACATATTTTTCCTTTGCTGCTTTCACTGTTGTAGGCTTCCTGCCCTTCACCCCTCCTGCTAGCTCTGACAGTGACCTCTGAGAAATGAGTTCTGCAAATACTATATAAATCCAATAACGGGACTAGCTTGTTTACTTGTTCAAGTATAAATTAATTTAGAAACATACAAGTAGCCAATAGCTTGGAAAATAGTGCGGGGCACCAGTCTTGTGTCATTCAAGGACCAGCACTGTAATTTAACAAATCTTCTCAAATCCTAATTTGGGTAAAAGGGTCAATTTAGCTTCATAACCCATTTTCATGTTAGTAATAACATCAGAGCCTGGAGAATGCTTCCCCACCCCCCTTCGTTCTGAAATTAATTCATGAGAAACCCCAGCTGGACACCAATTAGCCTGATTTACTGACTTTAGGATTATGCTGAGTTAAAATCTTGCTTCTCCTTGTGTGGATAATTGCCAAACCAAGTGTAAAAATCAGGCTGTCTTTTGAAAGGATTTATCCTTTAAGAAAGATTCACTTGGGTACTGTTAGATGTAGAAAGGGAAAAGCAGAAATAAAAGCCATATCATGACTTAGATTTCAAACAGTGAATATTGTGGGTTAGGATTAGGAGCCCTGCAAACTCACCAAAACTAAAAAGATATATAATAGGGTAGTGTATTTGGCTTGCTTTATGTAACAGTCAGGCTTATTTTCGAAAGTGATCGCCGAAATGGCTGGCGATCTCTCAAAAGCGGCGAAATCTGTATAATCGAAAGCGGCTTTTTTTTACACCATTGCCGCTTTCCTGTCGCCGCGCCGGCGAAAGTTCAAGGGGGTGTGTCGGCAGCGTAGCGAAGGCGGGACATGGGCGGGCATGGGCGTAGCTACCAGATGGCCGGATTTCGCGGATAATGGAAAAAAAAGCGGCGTTAAGCAGTATTTCACTGGGTTTACTTGGTCCTTTTATTTTCACAACTAAGCCTCATAAATGTGCCCTAAATGACCAGATGACCACCGGAGGGAATGGGGGATGATCTCCCCGTAGTCCCCCAGTGGCCAACAACCCCCTCCCATACTAAAAAAGTAAACATTAAAACCTTTTTTTTACCAGCCTGTATGCCAGCCTCAAATGTCATACCCAGCTCTCTGACAGCAGTATGCAAGTCCCTGGAGCAGTTTTTAATGGGTGCAGTGCACTTCTGGCAGGCAGACCCAGGCCCATCCCACCCCTACCTGTTACACTTGCGGTGGTAAGTGTTGAGCCCTCCAAACCCCCCCAAAACCCACTGTACCCACAAGTAGGTGCCCCCCTTCGCCCATAAGGGCTATGGTAGTGGTGTAGAGTTGAGGGGAGTGGGTTTTGGGGGGGATTTGGGGGGCTCAGCACCCAAGGTAAGGGAGCTATGCACCTGGGAGGTATTTGTATATTTTTTGTAAATTTTTAGAAGTGCCCCCTAGGGTGCCCGGTTGGTGTCCTGGCATGTCAGGGGGACCAGTGAACTACAAATGCTGGCTCCTCCCACGATCAAATTACTACTACTACTACTTATCATTTCTATAGCGCTACCGGACGTATGCAGCGCTTCACACTTGAACATGGAGAGACAGTCCCTGCTCGATAGAGCTTACAATCTAATTAATGCCTTGGATTTCGCTGGGTTTGAGATCGCCGGCATTTTTTTCCATTATCGCTGAAAAACAAAACTGGCGATCTCAAACCCAGTGAACTCTAGCATTTGGCCGGGCTAAACCGTATGATCGAAAAAAAAGATGGCCAGCCATTTTTTTCGATAATACGGTTCCAGCCAGCTGTTGCGCCGCCACCAAAATAGATCGCCGGCGATCTATTTTGCCGGGGAAGTTCGATTATGCCCCTCAGTATTATCTACAAATTATGTGCTGGCAAAATCAAATATTTTTAATCATCCTCATACCTGAAATATTTTCTCTAACAAGATTATCAATGTCACAATTGATTAGCTCTTGATTAGTAGGATTATAGATTGATAAAAAAACAAATCAGTACAGCTCATATTGAATGTCACTAAAATTTTGGAAATTATAAGTTATAGTCAAAAAGGTTTTAATAAAGTTTATTAACCATAAATATCAAAAATGAAAAAAGCCACCATAATCATGAAACACAAATTCTCATATAACCCTATTTTTGCCTGGATAGCTCAGGTGGGTTACATTTAGTAAAATTTAATAATCTATAGGTAGGTCAGGGGTAGGACCTGCTTATGCTGGGAGGCTATTGGCAGACAAAATCCACTCTCTTTTCAGCCATTCTCAAAGTCTGTCCAGGCCAGAATTTGCATTCTGAACCAAAGGGTTTACTAAAAATAAAGGTCTAAGCAAAAACATATAATATCTCTACAACTACAATCAGGGCCACTGAGAGATATAGCCGGGCTCGGGACAGAACCAAACTGCCCCTCTCACCCACTTGCACCACCCCGCACTTACACCGCTGCTCCCACCCATCCACCCCTTACCTTTCTTTCTTTGCCTCCGGGGGTGGGGGAGGGGGAGGGGAGCCCGGCACTGGCAAGCCGCTTCCTGTGTGCCTGGTCCCACAGTCTGTCCTCTCCTGCTCCTGTCCATGCTGAGAGTCAGGACTCAGATGACTGCATTAACATGATATGCTAGTGCAATCATTCGGGTCCTGGGAAGAACATAGGAGCAGGGGAGGACAGACCTGGAAGCAGGCAGCAAGAAGCTTGCCGGGGCCGGGCCTGGGGAATTTTCCCCCCTGCCCTCCCTCTCGGCAGCCCTGACTACAATATTTACAAGCGAATTTATTTTCCAACACTTACAGTTTCTTATATGCTTTTTTTTAGAGTTCTCTGTGTTTGAAGGAACATCAAAAAGTCCTTAGTTGCAGGTATCCTAATCTGGGAAACTTATGTGTAAGTTTCTTTATAACAGTAGATTCTGGGAACTCCTCCCCATGCCCTCCTACTTCTCAATGTTGGATCTTATGTACCTTCTCATTGTCTTTCCTCTGCAGGATGTGGTGGTGGACTTCTTCCCATTTCCAGCCTATACCTAAGGACTAGTTCAGCAGCTTTCCTTTCTCTGTCACTGCCTTCCACCACTTGCTTCTCCAGGTGCAGTGTGTGTGTTATCCAGAGGACCTCCTCCCTTTACTTTGTGGTACAGTGTCAGTGGCCCATAGGAGCCGACTCTGTGGGTGCTTGTGCATCCCCAATATTGAAAGAATTCCTTGTATGTGTCTGGGGAGGGGTTATTTCCATTTGGCTTAGCACCCCCCAATAATTTTGAAATGTTGGCTCTTATGCAATGGCCAAGGAGCAAGAGAAAGAAATTCAGACTGGGCTGGGTATTTAGACCAGACACAGTTTCCCTCCCAGATACCTCTTCTCCCTCCATTACCTTGCTGTTATGGAGAGACCTCCCTTTTTCTAGAAGCTGTGTGGGTATTTGTTTTTTTTTTTTTTTTAATTAGGAAAAAACTTAGATTGTGAGACCTCTATGCACATGAAGTCAGAGAGGTGCATGAATATGATCTCAGCCAGGATAGGAGTGGATAGGCACATCTTGTTACAATATTTGCAGCCAGTGTTAGTCTTTGTCTGTGTATATCTAGCTAGTTAATTACTTTTTCCATTGAAGGTTTGGGAGACCAGTTTCCTGAAGTCATGGGTTGAGTGAGGCCTTTCAGGGAGTGCATTCCAGAATGTGGGGGCTACACTAGAGAAGGCTTATTTGTGAGTATCACATTGTATGATATTCTTTGGAGAGGGTGTGGTTAGGGATATTCCTTGGAAGGACCTTAGCAAGTTCAAGTGCAGTACTGCAGAGGAGCCACTAGAGGTCTCTGTGACCTTCAGTGGAGAAAAACCCTAAAGATGTCAACTATCTGCCCGATATTCAGCCCATGGTGGTAATCGGTATCTGAGCTGCTCACAGCCACGGGCTGAACTGACCCCGGATATTCAATATTGGAGCAAGTGCAGCTCCTGGCATTGAATATCTGGGTCTCAGCGGTCACTTCAATATTCAGATTGGTGCCCATTTAACTTCACTGCATAAGCGCATAAGTTAGGACAGGCCTTTTTTCTGTCCTAACATTATGCAGTTTTTAGCAGGTTAGCAAGTTGAAAATCACCGCTAACCAGTTAAGTATGCGCTTTGCCCATGCCCTAACTGGTTAGTGGGCATATTTAGCAGCACTATCCAGTTAGGTGCCACTGAATATTGTGTGCTGGATCCGTAGAAAATCAGAACAGACTTTTTCACCTACATTCTGCAAATGTTCCCAAGTATCCTCTATTACACAGGCTGACATGATGAAGAAATATTTTGTTGAAGTTCTACATTTAGCACTCTGTTTTCTTGATGCGCTGCCTGCATTGTGGCCTTTAATACTCAATCTCAGTCACCAGGGTCAGATTAAAGCATAGGCAAACTAGGCATATGCCTAGGGCCCCAAAACTTCAGGAGATTCAGTGTGATGCCCTAATCCAGCCCTGTTGTAAAACTCACGAATGCAACCTCATGTAGACTAAGTTCAACCTCATGTAAACTAAGGTGTCCTTTTACAGAGCTACGGCAAAAGGGGGCTTGCACTGGCATTAGCGTTTGTTTTTGATGCATGCTGAGGCCCCCTGTTACCACAGCAGGTAAAAGGCAATGGCCACGTGGCTAGTGAACCACTGGCCATGCGGCCATTTCGGGGAGGGGGGGGCACTTACCACCACTCATTCACGTAGTGTTAAGGGCTCCCACGCTAACAAGGTGGCAACTGGCCAGCGTGCAGCACTGCTTGATTACCATTGGATACACACCGGCACTACAAAAATGGAACCATTTTTGCAGTGCCAGAAATAGCGCGTGCTGGGGGAATGAAGTACCACCAGGCTGCTGCAGTAAAAGGCTCCTAAGTTATGTACACATTTGATGTCGTCACATTTTAGCAAAGCTGATGGCCTGACACACCAATGTGACCTCTTCAAAATTCACTTATTGACGAGGTCACTTTGCAGCTTTGGGCCGTCAGTGTTATTATGATGTGGTATCTTCAAGAATGCGCATAACTTCCCTATGCTTTGAGGAATTCTGCAGATACGGTTGGCATGGCTAAACAGGAGGGGAGTTTTGGATTTTGTCTGCTCAGTTGGAGGGATGCTACAGATTTGGCCTGTGTGTGGCCCGAGAAAGGAGTTGCTGGCTTGGGCTTGCATGTGGTTGAAGGAGAGGCGAGTCACAGGCTTAGCCTGCCTGTGGCAGAAGGAGAGGGGAGCTGTACCTGGATGAAGATTTGGGAACCAAATCAGAGCCAAAGGAAGGAGAAGGAGCTGGGAGGTAAGGAGGAGGTTGAGCCTTGGGCATAGAGAAAGAGAGAGAAAGAGAGGGAGAGAGAGAGAAAGCTGGGGAGATTAAGAGTGAAATGCAGTGGGAGGAGGAGTAAGTCTGGAGGGGAGCAAGAGAAATTTGGAAGTTGAAGAGGGAAAGGAGCAAACAAAAGTGAGCTGGAGGGCGGTTTTAGTCTGGGAAAGAAAGTTTGAGTCTGGGCAGGGCTGCAGAATCTTGAAAGGAGAACCTGAGTCTGGGTTGGGAGCAAAAGTCATCTGGAAGGGGTACTAAGCCTTGGACAGGGGCAAGAGTAAACTGGAGGGGATACTAAGCTGAAAGGGAGTCAAGCACAAGTAACTGAAGTGGTGGGGGTAGAAACAGTGAACTGGGGGATCAAGTCCAGTGTTCTCTCAAGGACCTTTTGAATAGGTGCACCTTCCAACTAACTTCCTCCCCGTGGTCCAGCATCTTCCCCTTTCTTCTATTCTGCCCCCATCTGCAGGCCAGCAACTCTCTCTCCCCTCACCCTCTGATTGCGATCCTGCATCACCCCTTCTCTCTCAACCCCTCCTCCTGATCTACCTTAAAACTTATATTTACTTCTTGAGGTCACCAGTAGTAGTAGCAATTCACAAATGCTGCCCATGGCTGACCTCTGGAGCCTTCCCTCTGGTGCACTTTCCTGTTTCTGCATGGCAGGATGAAGCAAAGGGAAATTTCTAGGGTCAGCCACAGTCAGCATGTGTGAATCATGATCACTGCTTGTGACCTATAGAAGTAAAGACAAATTTTAAGGTAGATGGAGGGGGAGCCTTGAGAGAGAGGGAGAGATAATGAAGCATGTGAGAGGGGATGGGAATGAAGGGAGAGATGCTGGATCATGGGCAGGGGGAAAGGAGGAGAGGCAAGTGGAGGGATAGATGCTGGACCTGGGGGCAGAGGGGAGGTAGAGAGATACTGGCCAATGAGAGGAAGGGAATAGAAAGGGAGAAATGTTGGACTATTTGAGGGGTGGGGGGAGGAAAGGACATCAGGGAAGAGAGAGGAGAGATGATATCTGTGGGGGGTGGGAACGGGATGGAGTGGGGGAGGGTAAGTCAGTGGTGAAATAATGAGAAGAGTGAAGGAAGAAATGAGGGGGGATAAGGACATAGAGGGCCAATGCGGAACACTTGGGGAGATAGGGACATAGAAGAGCCATGCTGGATATGTGTGTGTGTGTGGGGGGGGGGGGGGGGGGGGGGGACACAGAGAGGCCATCTTCAACATGTGAGGACAGGGACCTAGAGGAGAAGTGCTTGGACAGAGGGGGAGGGATATGCTTGAACAGAAGGGAGAAACTGAATGGGGAAAGAATAGGGCCACAGAGAGGGGAGATGCTGCACAAAGTGGATAGGGACACAGAGGAAAGATGGATAGTGGGCCTGAAGACAAGAAGACCCTGGCAAGAGAGCTAGAGAAGACGGAGGAAAGGAGAAACCAGAGAGATGGGGTACCAAGACGAGTAGAAAAATAAAATTGCCAGACAGCAAAGGTAGAATAATCATTTAGATTTTCTGTTTATGGATTAAACTATATCAGTTTTTGGAATGCACATCTGCCAGAGCTCACGTCTTCAATCTCACTCATTGTGGTGTTAAATATTACTCTTTGGGATGGGACACCCTTACTGTCTCTGCAATAGCTACCTTCCTTGCTCCCTGATTCAACAGCTCTGGAGGTGCCCACCTCATGCAGAGTTTGAGTTCACATGATGATGTTATGTTTTGGTGGTGGTGGTGGGGGCAGCTCTATGGAGCTGTGGTGGGGCAGGGAAGGGGTCCCATTGTACTTGTTTGCCTAGGGTCCACCGAAGGGTTAATCTTGCCCTGTCAGTCACTGATAGTGATGGCAGCAATGGCAGCTCTCACTTTGTCCCAGGAAATACTATGCAGGTAGACTGAAGAATTGTCCTGGTGGGGCTAAGGTCACTGGTTCTTCCCTAGTTGGCCGGTTTAAACGGGGATTTGGAACTGACAAAGAACCACACATCCAGATCAATTCCAGTTCCTTTTACTTTCTGTTGTTTTGCAGAGTTTATATTGTGTATGTGTCTCTCCAATGGTATAAGTAACAGAAAATGCACTCATATGTATTAGACTACTGGTTTCTCACTGTTTTTCAAAATATATTTATCCTCTGGTGCAGTAATAGGAAATTGCCATGGCAACAATGGAAAAAGTGTTGCTATTAATTAAAAAAAATAAAGAGGGGCATTTTCGATGTGTCTAAATCCGATTTTGAAGATAAAACAACAAAGCAGACCTTGTAAAAAAAAACAACACAGTTTTTATTAATAGATTAAAAGCTCCAGAAATTTAACATAAAATGCCCGACATGGCCATGTTTTGCCAGTAAAAAATGCCTGAATCAGGGGCAATGGGTCACCAGCTGATATAAAATTACAAAAATAGCCTGGCTGGTGTAACTGTTAAACAGAGCATGCTAGATTCTGGGATCAGTCTCTCACAAAAATGATGTGATTGCAGTGAAAGCCTCTCATAAAAACGCACTGCAATCATCCCCCATTCTCTCCGGTGGTCATCTGGTCAGTTCGGGCACCTTTTCGAGGCTTGGTCATGAAAAAAATTGGACCAAGTAAAGTTGGCCAAATGCTCATCAGGAACGCCCTTCTTTTTTCCATTATCGGCCAAGGATGCCCATCTCTTAACCACGCCCCCATCCCGCCTTCGGTACACTGCCGACATGGCCCCGTGAACTTTGGTCACCCCGCGACGGAAAGCAGTTGAGGACGCCCAAAATCTGCTTTCGATTTTGCAGATTTGGGTGACCTTGAGAGAAGGACGCCCATCTCCCGATTTGTGTCAGAAGATGGGCGTCCTTCTCTTTCGATTATGCCGTTAGTGATCTAAGAATGCAGGTAGGGGTAAAGGGAATAACTAAAGCATTAAGGTATGGAGGGGCACCCAGTCTAAAGACTTTGAATGTGAGAAGTAGGACTTTGAATATAATCTGCTGTTCCTCTGCAAGCCAATGGTGTTTTTGAAGCAGAGGAGTCACATGATCTGATTGATGGGCACGGCTAATGAAATGTATGGCTGTGTTCTGTAGTGTTTGTAGCCATTTCAGGGTGGATTTTTGAAGACCCAAATAGATTATGTTGCAATAATCAATACAAGACATAAGAAGGGAGAGTGTCAAGGACTGGAATGAATCAAGATCAAAATAGTTCCGAACTGAATGGAGTTGTCTGAGAATAAAATATCCCACCTTGCACAGGGAAGTCACTTGTGGCAGAAAAGAGAGCTGATAATCTAGGGTGACCCCAAGATATAGGAATGAGTCAACTGGACTAATTTTGGTACCGAATAGGTAAAGGGTCAGAAGATGGAGAGGACTGACGGTTAGTAAGACAACAAATGACATTCAGGATTAAGGGGCCCTTTTACTAAGCTGTGTAAGCGTCTACACACGCCCAGTGCACAGCAAAACGGAGTCACTGGCTACCACGTGGCTCTTGCAGTAATTTCATTTTTGGCGCGCATCCGATATGCGTGCCTGAAAAATATTTTGGACACACGTATTGGGCACACTAAGTAGCATTTGACGCTCGTAGGTCATTACCACCCGGTTACCACGTGAAACTTTATCAGTAGGTCAATGGCTGGCGGTAAGGTCTCAGACCCAAAATGGACGCGCAGCAATTTTCATTTTGCCGCACGTCCATTTTCGGCAAAAATAAAAAAAGGCATTTTTTGCAAGTACGCTGAAAAATTATTCTGTGTGCGCCCAAAACACACGTCTACAGTACCACAGGCCATTTTTCAGCGCACCTTAGTAAAAGGACCCCTAAGTGACGTAACTGTAGCCACTGGGCAACAGAATTATGCTTGTAAGCGAGAAATGTCTGAATTTTCTGGATCTGTGTAATAAAGTAGTAGAATAACATCCGCATAGAAGTGAAAAGAAATGGCAAAGCTTTGAATTAAAGTGGCTAAAGGACAAAGACAGAGATTAAATGAAGCTATGGAAAGGACTTTTTTTTTTCTTTTGAAAATGAGCTCCAAAACCAATTACCAGCTGTCATAATCAACATATTCATTTTGAAATTTTAGAGTAAAGCAAAACTGTGCTTGGGAAGAATTCATGAGTGTTCTAGTTAACTGTGGAGTCTTTTATTATGCTTGTCACATGTCTATTAAACCGAGGTGGACAAGTTGGTGAAGCTTCAAGGTGAGTGCCTCCGGTTTTGCTTCACTCAACAGTGAAAACTGACACAGTCTGAATGTGGAGAAAGCCTTTACAACTGTCAGGGGACTTCTAGGATGTATAAAAATGTTGCTGCTCTAGGAATATACATTGTAAAGCACTTATTTAACATCCACTTTCAGCAATACTGCTCGGTTCTCCGTCAGGTTTGAAGTATTACCATATGGCAGTGGAGCAGACTGGAAAGGTGAAGGATTCACTTTGGATCCCTATGGACCAATAGTGCCGCAGTCACATAAAAGGCAAAGCAGAAAAATATGAGAGCATAAAAATGTAGAAAACAGCCTCTCGGGTTATATGCAAACAGCCTGCATTAGTACAAAATTCACCAACTGCCCCATTTTCAAATATGTACTGTCACTTTAAAAATCATCTCAGCAAATCTAGTTGCACAGATTTACACCTGCTAATAAGTACACGTTGCTTTTCCAAGAAAATATATGCATGCAGACTTTGGAAAATTGAAAACTATGCCTTCCAGTGAAAGTCTGTCCTCAATGTCATCTTCTTCTTACTAGATAAAAGGGGTCAATGCCACAACTTGGTATCAAAAGATGAAGGGCACCACAATGGTGCGTGATTAGCATGAATTCTATAACAGCACTTAGGCACATTTGAGCCATCATAGAATACTAGCGTAAAAACCCTTTGGTGCCTGTAACCCAATCATCCTTTTTGTCCTTCACAGAGCTTATTGGACACTTTTTAAATTAGCTAAAGTAACTAGATCAACGCTTCCTCCAATATGTTGGTCTTGATCTGTTCCTGCTGGAAACGTGCAACATCTTCTTTCTGAATGTTCTTATGTCCACACCTACTGGACTCAAATTTGGAGAAAATAACTGCAATCTTCCCTCTCAGCCTCCCTGAGGATCTGTCATATGATGTGATCATTCTTTGTTCGCCAACTTGTAAACTTTTAATTGAAGAACAACATCACAGACTCTTTTAACACTGTGATGGCCCTTGCCACTCACCTTACAATATTTCACTGGAAAAACAATTCCCAATGAAATATTCGTGAATGGTTCAGCCACCTTTGCACCATTAGAAAATTTGAAGAAACTGCAGCATTCAAATCCCGCCAACTTTCCAGCTTGAAAAAAAACATGGGCACCTTTTGAAGACTATATTACAGCAGCGTCTCATTAAACTAACATCAATGTTACCATATCTGCCTATCTGTAATACGTTTGGTACTTTTTCTGTTCACAAGTTATAGATTCTATGTTAGTAGGTTTGTAATTTGTTTTTCTTTTTTGAAAACAATAAAAATGACTTAGAAAAATAATCTGGACCACCTCTGCTTTGTGTTGCTGCTTGTGTTGTGTCCGCAGAGTGTTTTGCTTCTGTTTTTGTCACTTCAAATATAGGTGTACCCACTTAGGCCAGGTCAATGGGTGGTGTGAGTTGGCTCCACACAACACACATAGCTGATAGTATTCAATAAGTTGAATGTGTTGCATGATGACACATGCATGGCCTGCCCATGTGTATATTTCCCTTGCAGTGACGTACTAGAGCATGTAGGTGCTACCTTACAGAATAGTGCCTAGTGTAAATACACACAGAACTGCAAATTATTGGCACCTCTGACATGTGTAAGTGGTACGTAAATTGCCCCAAAAGCTGTGTTTATGTTTATTAAGTGGCCATTTTACCAAACGGCAATAAAAGGTGGCCTGCGGTGTCGTCAATGCACCGGTTTGCTGCACGCCAAGGCCTTTTTTCAATAGCACCGGTAAATGGCCGTGCGGTAAGCAAAATATCGCCACGTGGCCATTTACAGTTAAGGGCTTCGGTGGTAACTGGGCAGCATGCGGTGCTGCTGAATTACCGTTGTGCACACCCCTGGTGCTAGAAAATAAAAATGTTTTTTCTAGTACCGGAAGTGGCATACAGCAAAGGCAGGATTACCGCCGGGCTCCAGGGTAACCTGGCACTAGACCCGATTTGCCGTGCGCCAAGCCCGCACTACCCGTTCCGCCCTTTAGTAAAAGGGCCCCTAAAAGATTTGCTATACTGCTTAGCTAAAGAAAGAAAAAGAATGACATATTTTCCATATGAAAGGCATTCTCACCAACAAAAAATATAAAGGAAAGACAGATGAATAACCAAAGTTAAGTATAACTCAATAAACAAATATATCCTCAAATATATTCCAGACTTCTGGAGCAGAAAGGCCACAGGCCATCATAAAGAAATATGTTTTAAGCTATATCTTAATTTTTTTCAGGTATATTTTTCATACTTAAATGCAATGAAATAGGTAATCTATTCCAAATGGCTAGTGCCCCCCCCCCCAAAAAAAAAATCAGTCTCTCATCTTATGCTCAACCGTGCCCTTGAGACATGGGGATTCACCATTCTATTACTAACATGAATCGTTACATTCTATAAAGTTGGTTGACCAGATTTCCTACTAGTGCGCAAATTTGGGCTCACAAGTTATAGAAAAGTGCCAGTTGTGTGCCTAAGGGGTCCTTTTACTAAGTGGCCTATGCTAATTTGGATGCGTGAAATTGGCACATGCTGGGCCATTTTTAACAGCGGCTGGGAAAAAGGCCTTTTTTAATGGGGCAGTAAATGGCTGTGTGCTAATATGAAACGTAACGTGTAGCTATTTACTGCCTGAGCCCTTAACGCCACCTATTTACTTGGTGGAAAGGTCTCATGAGCTACTTGTGTAGTAATCAGTGCACGCCAGTGTGGCCTCACTGCCAATTACCACTGGGAACACTCCCCACAGTAGACAACAGAAAATTATTTTCTAGCACAGGAAACAGCACACTCCAACTTCAAAATTACTGCCGGGCCCTTGCACTATGCCGGCGGTAGTGTCAATTTGGGGCATGCTACCCATGCCTTGTAGCGCTATAGAAATGATAAATAGTAGTAGTAGTAGTTAGCCCTACTGCAACTTAGTAAAAGGGCCCCTTAATCGTTAAATTAGGCACCCATTGGCTTTAAGTACCAATGATAGCCCTTAAGTGGTGTTAATTGATGCTAATTGGTCCTAAGTTGTGGAACTGCACTTAGGTGCTAGTCTAGAAAAAATGTTGTGTTTTTTTTTGCTGAAGTGCACTAATGGATTTAGCGCATGCTAATGATTAGCATGGTTTACGGTTTATTACATTTAATATACCGCTCTTCATAAGTAACAGCAGAGTGGTGCACAACGTTCCAATAACATCAGAAAAAGGAAATGAACTGCTATAATGAAAGGAAAGATAACAACAACAAAAAGAACTAGGAGAATGAAATGTACAGTAAAATTATATATCAAAGGCAGACGAGAATAGATGTGTCTTTAGACCTCCTTTGAATTTGGGATAGGACAATTCCAGTCGCAAATCTTTGGGGAAGGAATTCCAAAGGAAAGTTGCCAAGTATAAAAAGGTAAGGATCTAGTAGACTTGAGATGTGCCGAGGAGAGAGAAAGGAGGCAGAGGCAACAATAATCAAGCTACCATAAAATGTGGACTGCAGTATAGGATATAATGTGAGATAAAAGGTATAGAGGGGAACCAGAGTGGAGAGTCTTGTGATAAGTAGAACAACCACAAGAAAGTGGAGGAACATCAATCTCTATGACCATAGTACAATAAACGAAGGAGAAGGGTGAAGAGATGGCACTTCCAAAAACCACAAATGAAGACGTGTCAGTCCAATTCAATAGTGTGTACTGACCAAGATCAGATTTTAAAAAGTGAAAATAAATGTTTCTAGGAGCTTGAGTATCATCTACATGTATATTAAAATCCCCAAGAATAATCAAATTTGAAAAATGGACTAGTAACTCAGCAATTAATTCATAGATGTTAATCCAAACTAAAGCTGTCAAACTCAAAGAGTAAATTAAAAGGAAGTTCCACAACGAGGTTTTTAGTAAATTCAATAGCAACTCCTTCACATCTATTTTTTTCTGAATGTGTAAATGCAATAATGTCATAATTCACAGGCAAGCACTGATATAAATAAAATTCTTCTCCTGCTTTTAGCCATGTCTCTGTACAAGAAGTAATCATAGATCTAGCATCATTAATCAAGTCTGAAAGAACTCCTGTTTTATTATGCACTGACCGACAGTTTAGTGAAAGAAACTGTACTGAGCAATTAGTTGGATCTAGGGTGTTTAGAGATGTGCTTATTGGTACCACATAAAAAAAAGAACCAGTTCACTTCTATGAGGAACAAACAAAACACAAAAAGTGGGGATGACCTGAGACAGGATGATAAAGCCACAACTTTTATTCAAAATGGTGGTTGACAAGTACAAAGCAAGAACTATGGTGGACTCTACACAGGCCATGTTTCGGCGGTAAAACCTTCCTCAGGGGTCTTCAAAAAATTAATAGTACAAAAAAACTTGCACACATGGTTTAAACCAGGACATAGATTTTTATGACTTTTTCTCTAATTAGAGCTCATGGTAAATTTCCCTTCCAATATTTTCAATGGCGATGAATAAACACAGAAACATCCTACCCAAGGACATACAGTTCATGAAAAACTGAGACGAAGAACGCAAAAACACACTAAACAAAACAGCACCACACAAAACAAAAACAAGAATTAAAAAACAACTACGTCCCTGGTTTAATGAAGAGCTACTGTAAATGAAAGAACTATGGAGGAAGCTTGAAAGAACATGGGCTAAAAACAAAACAGACACAAACAAAACCATATGGAGAAAAGCTATAAGAACATATACAAACAAAATAAAGAAAGCTAAAGCAGAATATTACAGCACATATGGTAACCCAAAACAGGCTGTTACGAAAAAAAAATACTCAAACTCGGAGGGAGTGGCCAAAGGTGGCGCCGACACGCTGAGAGGAGTGAGGCTGCTCGGAATAGTTTGCTGAAGTTTCCTAGACTTTGATTCCTGTTTGCCATTATGCCGCATACTAAAAGAAAGGGGATATCCCCTTTTGCAGGAAACCGGCAAAAGAATCGGTTGGGCCGCTGGATGACCGAGAGGTAAAAGGGGCAATCAAGGAAGATAAAGACGTAGCAGAGAGATTGAATGAATATTTTGCTTCGGTCTTCACCGAGGAAGATTTGGGTGGGATACCGGTGTTGGAAATGGTATTTCAAGCGGACGAGTCGGAGAAACTTACTGACTTCACGGTATACCTGGAGGACGTAATGGGGCAGTTCAGCAAACTGAACAGTAGCAAATCTCCTGGACCGGATGGTATTCATCCTAGAGTACTGATAGAACCGAAAAATGAGCTTGCGGAGCTACTGTTAGTGATATGCAATTTATCCTTAAAATCGAGTGTGGTACCGGAAGATTGGAGGGTGGCCAATGTAACGTCGATTTTTTAAAAAGGTTCCAGGGGAGATCCGGGAAATTATAGACCAGTGAGTCTGACGTCGGTGGTAGAGGCTATTATCAAAAACAAAATTACAGAGCACATCCGAGGACATGGATTACTGAGACCAAGTCAGCACGGCTTTTGTGTGGGGAAATCTTGCCTGACCAATTTACTTCAATTCTTTGAAGGAGTAAGCAAACATGTGGACAAAGGGGAGCCAGTTCATATTGTGTATCTGGATTTTCAAAAGGCGTTTGACAAGGTACCTCATGAAAGGCTACAGAGGAAATTGGAGGGCCATGGGATAGAAGGAAAAGTCCTATTGTGGATTAAAAACTGGTTGAAGGATAGGAAACAGAGAGTGGGGTTAAATGGGCAGTATTCACAATGGAGAAGGGTAGTTAGTGGGGTTCCTCAGGGGTCCGTGCTAGGACCGCTGCTTTTTAATATATTTATAAATGATTTAGAGATGGGAGTAACTAGCGAGGTAATTAAATTTGCTGATGACACAAAGTTATTCAAAGTCGTTAAATCGCGACAGGATTGTGAAAAATTACAGAAGGACCTTATGAGACTGGGCGGCTAAATAGCAGATGACGTTTAATGTGAGCAAGTGCAAGGTGATGCATGTGGGAAAAAAGAACCCAAATTATAGCTACGTCATGCAAGGTTCCACGTTAGGAGTTACGGACCAAGAAAGGGATCTGGGTGTCGTCGTCGATAATACACTGAAACCTTCTGCTCAGTGTGCGGCTGTGGCTAGGAAAGCAAATAGAATGTTGGGTATTATTAGGAAAGGTATGGAAAACAGGTGTGAGGATGTTATAATGCCGTTGTATCGCTCCATGGTGCGACCGCACCTTGAGTATTGTGTTCAATTCTGGTTGCCGCATCTCAAGAAAGATATAGTAGAATTGGAAAAGGTGCAGCAAAGGGCGACTAAAATAATAGCGGGGATGGGACGACTTCCCTATGAAGAAAGACTAAGGAGGCTAGGACTTTTCAGCTTGGAGAAGAGACGGCTGAGGGGAGACATGATAGAGGTATATAAAATAATGAGTGGAGTGGAACAGGTGGATGTGAAGTGTCTGTTCACGCTTTCCAAAAATACTAGGACTAGGGGGCATGCGATGAAACTACAGTGTAGTAAATTTAAAACAAATCGGAGAAAAGTTTTCTTCACCCAACGCGTAATTAAACTCTGGAATTCGTTGCCGGAGAATGTGGTGAAGGCAGTTAGCTTGGCAAAGTTTTAAAAGGGGTTAGACGGTTTCCTAAAGGACAGGTCAATAAACCACTACTAAATGGACTTGGAAAAAATCCACAATTCCAGGAATAACATGTATAGAATGTTTGTACGTTTGGGAAGCTTGCCAGGTGCCCTTGGCCTGGATTGGCCGCTGTCATGGACAAGATGCTGGGCTCGATGGACCCTTGGTCTTTCCCACTGTGGCATTACTTACATACCTGTCCTTGCCTCTTGCCTGAAACAGGAAACCCTTGATAGCTTCACTCTCTGGTGGCCACAGAATAAAACCGGAGCAAGTTCTGCTTTGTGCACCGAGGGAGGAACCTCGACGCCTTTGGAACATGAAACAACGCTCTCTCCTCTGGAAGCTGAGATACCACCATGCACCGCCGTGTCGTGGGAAGAGAAGGTGGGCCCCAAGAACGCGGAAGACGCTTGTATTGGGGCCTGTGGTAATGGCTTTTCATCGGAGCGATTAACGGCGGTACCTGAGATCGTGGACAAGAAGGAATCATTGAACCCTCCCGTGGTGGTTACGCTGGATACCCTCTGGCAGGCAACTGAGAGATTGAATTCCTCGATTACAAAGTCAACTCAGGAAACAACGAATCTGGTTTCAACGGTGGAACAGCTCTCCAAGTCGATGGACAAATTAAAGCAGGACTTTAATGATCAGGTACAAAAATATCAAACTGATGTTTGAAGTGGAGGAGTGGCCTAGTGGTTAGGGTGGTGGACTTTGGTCCTGGGGAACTGAGGAACTGAGTTTGATTCCCACTTCAGGCACAGGCAGCTCCTTGTGACTCTGGGCAAGTCACTTAACCCTCCATTGCCCCATGTAAGCCACATTGAGCCTGCCATGAGTGGGAAAGCGCAGGGTACAAATGTAACAAAAAAAAAAAAAACATTAAGGACAATATGTCAGCTGTTATGAAAGACAATTTGGTTATACATCAGAAAATAGAACAAATTGAAAATTATAATAGACATCTGAATATGAGGATACTAAATTTCCAAAGGCCTGTTGGAGTCCTTCCCTTAGAATTATTAAAAAAAATACCTAATTGAAAATTTAAAGATTTCTGCTCAAAATATTCCTCCTATAAATAAGATATATTTTCTTCTTGTGAAGAAGAAGAAGAAGCAGCAGCAGCAGCAAGGAGGGGGGGGGGGGGGGGGGGGGGGGGGGGTCTCATGAGGATATGGAACAGGCCCAGGAAGAGGAGAAATTTGATGACTTAAGAGACATTTCTTTGATTTGGAGGACTCATTATCAGAAGTAACAAAAAGGGCTACACTATTGGTCTAATTTGTATTTGAGCAGGATTTCAACGCCATTCTGAAGTTGTATTTTAAGAATGCACATCAAGATAGGGAAATATCCAAGATGGCGTTTTGGAGCGGAAGTGTGCTCTGAGAGCTCCGCAAACTCAAGTGTTATTCTGGCGGAATAGAGCGTCCCCTTGGCGAGCTTTTGTGAGTAATGGGGAAAAGAAAGGGAAAGGTCGTAACCCCAGCCTCCTCGGGACCGACTGGGATCCCCACTACACGCCAGCTCACCTTAGAGGCATGCGGAGTCCGAGCGCCGGTAGCTGCAATGTCTACCTCAGAGAACGCACAGACATCAGCGAACAGCAGTAGTGAGGGAGTGACTCTCAGCCCTCCCTCACGGGGCACGACCCCGCTGCAACCCGGAAGCAATGACGAGATAGTGAGTGAACGACTGGAGAAGTCCGAAGTGGGCTTAGATCTGCAGCCGTTCCGAGGAGGCCCCCTCGCTGATTCCTTCGCTGGAGCAATATCAATTGGGCAAACGACGACCACCTCGACGCCCATTCGACCCAATGAAGTATCTTCCGGAGGTACTTGTGGTATGGTAAGGCCCAAAACTGTTACAATGGAGAATCTCTGGGATGCCATACAGGGGATTAACTCCTCCCTGGGAATAATTTCTGAATCTCTCCGCGGAGAGATTGTAGAGCTTAAACATGATTTCCAACATTTATCTAGCGAGACGGAGAGATATAAAAATGACATAAAAGTTTGTGAAACTGAGATAAAATCTACTAAGGACTTGACTACTTTACTAATTAAGGAAAAAACTATGACTGCAAGGAAAATGGAGTTTTTCAAAAACCAGCTTAGGAAAAATAACTTGTGTTTCTTGAACTTTCCATTATCACCTTATATTTCCGCTACTGAGTTATTAAAGAAATATTTTACTGAAATTCTGGGACTTAAGATTGAAAATCATCCACCAGTGATGAAGACCTTTTATATAAAAGGGAAAAAGTGGACATCTAACTAAACATCCACCTACAGACACTAATCTTACTGATTTCCTTGAGACATCTGTTGAAAAAGAATGAGCTACTTTGCTTGTCTCTTTTGCTTTTGAACTGGATAAAATAAATGTTCTATGTCTATACTTTAGACATATAAACAAAGTGTTCTTGGGAGAAAAGATTAACATTTTTCCAGATTTATCCAGGGAAACCCAATTAAGAAGGAAGGAAGGAACTCCTGGCTTTTAAGCCACGAGTCCTGGCCCTTGCGGCTTCCTTCTTTATAAACTTTCCCTGTAGATGCATTATTTCCTATGAGTCTAATAATTATTTCTTTACAGATCCCAAGAAACTTCAAGAATTTTTAGTTCATAGGGAGAATATGAGAAGATCCCCAGTATCAGCAGACCAGAATAATACTGCTGACTGATTGCAGCATTGCTAATACCTCTGCTCTAATAATAATGTTAATTTTCTGTTTTTTGATTAGAATTATCCTGATTCTTGGATCAAAATTGTGGACTGAGAAATAGTTGAAATTGCAATTGTTTTTTATTTTTATTTTTCCTTATGTTTAAGTTTCAAATATTCCTGATAATGTTTGTATATGAATGTTAAAAAATTAAATACTAATGAAGAGAATTAAACAGAAAAAAGAATGCACATCAAAAGTTCTGTGGCCAAAAATTATGGATATTTCCAGACGTTACTAGATCTACTTAAGATAAATGGAAAAGTTTTCTAGATATGAGAGAAGAAATAAAGTCTTTTGGGGGCTACTTTCTTTCTAGCTTATCCCTGTAAATGTATAGTGAGATATTTGGGAGTTAAATATGTTTTCTTTGTACCGGATCAGCTTAGAGCTTTCATAGACCTGAAAAGGGTAGCAGGGTAATAACATCTGTTTATTAGGCTGTATATGGAATAGAAGTGGGTGGGCACGGGCCTTACTTGTTAACTTTATACCACTGTGATTTCCTTGATTTAAGCCACTCTCCCAATATTGGTGGTCTAAGGAAGGGATAAATACGAAGTTACAGTGTTTCAAAAAAACCCTTTTCCTTCTTGTTTTGCTCTGTATAGGAGAATATATTTGTTTTGTATTTTCCCCCGAGTCACATGTAACAAGTTTATTACTTGTGTAATAGAAATAAAGAATAAAAAAAAAAAATACTCAAACTCATGAACAAACTACTGAAAATCCAGGACGTACTGGCATCAACTGAAACACCAACAACTACAGACAAGTTTGCACAATATTTAAAATAAAGAATAAACACAAGATCAAAACTGGCGAAATCACAAACATTCATCAATCACAGATTTCCTACAAGAATGTGAAACCAAAAAAACCCACATCATGGCAGACAGAACCTGGTCCTCCTTCAAATCACCCAAACCAAACACAGTTAAGACGCTACTGACAAAGTACAAACATGCTTACTGTCTGCTAGACAAATGTCCCAACCATATGATGAGAGACCCACCGGACTGATTCACTGAATGCTTCACCACACACATCACATACATGTTTTCAAAAGATCAATTCACAAATGACAAAGGCGAGATCATACTCACCCCAATCCCCAAAAACACAACAAGCAAGATCAGCGATATAACAAACTACAGACCAGTGGCTTCAATACCACTTATGGCCAACAGTTGACTTCGAGCCTGCCATCAGAATGAAAGGCTCGTTAACCTGTGGCATCACCTGCCTGATAGACTCTTAGTCAGATGGGGAGAGAGTCCACCTGCTTCCTGGTTCATCATCATCAGTTCCTGTTCTGCCTACGGATCCAGTGTTCGTGAGTGATATCATCTTTCTGGATGTACAGTTATCTCCTTAGTGCCTGTAAGTGCTTGGGGGTTAGGCATCCTATCTTAGTTCCTTTGACAGGTACTTGTGACCCTTTAACATCATTCTGAATGATTTTGCATAACTCATTGTCTTTGATTACAGAGTGAGAGATTGTTTGCAAGATATCCAGAGTGCTAAGATAAATTATACCTCTCACCCACTGCTAGGGTGGTCCCCTGGTAATATGCACTTTGTCCCCAAAGTTTTGTACCTGTCAACCACCATTTTGAATAAAAGTTTTGTCTTTATCATCCTAGCTCATCTGCACGTTTTGTGTTTCATAGTGGTACCACATGCATAAATCTACTCGCACACAAGACGGGTAGTTGTCTGAAGGTCCATGCCTGCCAGTGAAACGGTGCTTTAATCATGCAAAAGGCTTAGAAAACTACCCCCTGTGAAGGGTACTTTTTAAAACAGCTTCCTAGCTTGTTTGGCAGATATGCACATAAGGTTTGTCTATTGTATTTTTAAAAAGGAAACAATAAGCATAGAAACCATTTTACAATTACCTCATACAGACTCTTGCAATGGACTCCACTGGGATTAATTGGACATAATTTACTTATTTAGAACCTGATGCTCAGTGTTACGTAATCAGATGTGACATGCTCCTACATGGATAAGTAGCGCTGACCAGGGACGTATCTAGACTTCGCCGATAGGGGGGTCCAGAGCTGAGGTGAGGGGGCACATTTTAGCCCCCCCCCCGGCGGCGCCACCGCCATTGCCGCCACCCCCGCCGCCACCAGAACCACCTCCAACAACTGTAGCCCGCCCGCCGACCCTCTCCACCGCCGAAGACCCTCTCAACCCCCCACCCGCTGTCGCCTACCTTTGCTGGCGGGGGACCCCAACCCCCGCCAGCCGGTCATCATCCTTCGTTCGTTTGGGTTTCTTCTTTCTGAGTCTGACTCTGACATCCGACGTCAGACTCACAGAAACAGAACGAAGATTTCTGTGAGTCTGACGTCCTGCACATTGTGTACGTGCAGGACGTCAAAGTCAGACTCAGACTCAGAAAGAAGAAACCCAAACGAACGAAGGAAGACGACTTTGGCTGGGGGGGGTGTTGGGGTCCCCCGCCAGCAAAGGACGTTGATGGCAGGTTGGCGGCGGGAAGGGGATTGCGAGGGCCGTCGGTAGGGGGTCCAGGGCCAAATCTATGGGGGCCCTGGCCCCCGTGGCCCCATAGCAGATATGCCCCTAGCGCTGACTGGGTCCTACTCAGATTTTCAGTGGCACTTACCCAGATAGTGCTGCTGAAAATTTGGTCAGACTGCCTCAGCACTATCCAGGTCCGTTTACCTGGTAACTATCCAGATAAAATTAGGAGAGCAAAAAGGCTCCCTACTTTTATCTGGCTAATTTTATGGGTTACTAGTCTGAATATAGCTGACACTCGGATAAGCAATATCAGTATCCGGGTACAGCCTGGCACCAAATATCAAACATATAAACGGCAAGTGGCCGACTCACCTGCAAATGCGCAGTAGAAACTTCCCTCTCTGTCCCGCCCTCACGTCAAGACATAATGACGTCAGAGGGCGGAACAGAGAGGGAAATGGAGTCGGAGTCACTGTTGGACGCTGCCACCTGGAAACGAACATTGCGCGCACCAACCTCCACCCTCCCCCCCATCCTCGCCGTCGCTCCCGCCCTCCTCCACATCGGGCCCCTGCACTGACCGGACAGCGCCTCTCACCTCCGTGTGCAAGCGCTGCAGGCAGCAGCAGAGCGATCTGCTGCTGCCTGCAGCACTTTCACACGGAGGTGAGAGGCGTTGTCAGGTTACTGCAGGGGGCCCAACATGGAGGGGGGAGGGAGCGGCGGCGAGGAGGGTAGCTGAAAATCTCGCCCGTTTTTACGGGCTTAACGGCTAGTCAAACATATAAATGGCAAGTGACTGACTCACCTGCAAATGCGCAGTAGAGACTTCCCTCTCTGTCCCGCCCTCGCGTCAAGACGTGATGACGTCAGAGCGCGGAACAGAGAGGGAAACGGAGTCGGACTGTCAGACACTGCCGCTGGAGCCTGGAAACGAACATCGCGCGCACCTGCCTCCACCCTCCCCGCCGCTGCTCCCGCCCCCCTCCGTATCGGGCCCCCTGCACTGACTGACCTGACAGCGCCTCTCACCTCCGTGTGGAAGCGCTGCAGGCAGCAGCAGAGCGATCTGCTGCTGCCTGCAGCACTTTCACACGGAGGTGAGAGGCGTTGTCAGGTTACTGCAGGGGGCCCAACATGGAGGGGGGAGGGAGCGGCGGCGAGGAGGGTAGCTGGAAATCTTGCCTGTTTTAACAGGCTTAACGTCTAGTTTGGGTATAAAAAGCCTGCGGTGGTCAGTATTTCAAAAAAACACCACTTCAGAATGAATACTGACATGTCAGGGGTTAATTTTTGAAAGCCAGTATTTCATGTACAGAAATATTCTCTCCTGATCTACATATAAACTGATATGCATTCAGCCTGCATTTAAGTTTACCTGAGAGGTGGGCAACCACGGTGCCTGAGGACCACAACTCAGTTGGGTTTTCAAGGTTTCCACAATGAATATTCATAAGATTGATTTGCATATACTGCTTCCATTGTTTGCAGCTAGATCTCATTCATATTCATTGTGGAAATCTTGAAAACTCGACTGGTGGTTGCCCACCATTGGTTTACCTAAACTGAGTGGAGACATGCCTGAAGACACAAATACTTTATAAAACAAACACAGATTTGTGTAAATTAAGCTGGGAAGTACGTGCATGCCACAGATGAGGTGTAGCTATATATGAACACATTCCCTGGGGTAATTTTCAGTGGAAGTATGTGCATATATTTTTCTGAAAATTTGCTGCTACCTGCAAAGTGAAGAGTAATAAGTGTGCTAAACTATTTATGTGAATGCACAGTAATAAAATTACTCCTAAAAAATGTATTTCCCTCCTCAAAAAGGAATATATAATCTCATTCGATGGCACTGTAAATTTTGGCAGGGAAGTCCATAACACTGTGTGTTTATCAGTTATGATAAACTAGTGTTTTCAGTGAGCCTGTTGTGCCTGGGATTCTGGATGTTGAGTTGTTAGGTTTTTTTGTATTGTAATTACTTGCTATATGTTATACTTTTCTTTATGTTTATTATGTATGTAATATTGTTCTCCACCCAGGATAAGGGTGGACTCTAAATAATAAGCATCTTTCTACTGGTTGTTCATGGTTAGAGAGAAAGAAGTAAAATATCCTGACTCAGAGATGTGTCCATAAACTGCATGACTTCAGCATTGGCTTCGATGCTTACTGGAGGGTATCTGAAGAGTAATCAAATTAGTCACTCTAAAATTATTCAGTCAAGCTTGTTGGGTTAAAGTCTGTTGAGACAGAAATAAAAGTCCAAATTGCAAGAAACATGTTCTGACACTATCCTACCTAACTGCAGTTTATGTATTTCCTTCACTGGCAAGTATGGTCTTTGGAGTCCTGAAAAACTTGTCTGGCCTTTCTATTCAACCATCTATCCATCTGCATGTATCCAAATCTATCACCTCTGTTCTGTCTATTCATATGCACTTATCCAATTATTCACCTACCATACATGCAAAATTATCTGGGTTCAAATCCTACTTCTCACTCTGAGACATTTTGTGACCTTGAACAAGTCAATTCAGCCTCCAGTGCCTCAGATTCACCCACCTTGACATCCCATTTGCAAAGAAAATAACTCATATGCCAGATTATGGAATTTGCCTGGGGCTCAGATTTGAAAAAGGCAAGTAACATATCCAAACTCAAATCCATTTGTATTTGTCAAGCCTTAATCTGCCGGAACAGAACAAAATTGAGTTCCAGCACCTCTTTAAAAACCGGAAATGACATTGGAGTTGATTCCACTGGCTGAAGACCCTGGGGACTGAATCTAGCATGCCAGTAGGGATCACTACTGCCTGAAGACACTGAACAGTCAACTCTGATATGCAAATGAGGACTATTAGGCCCTGCTGAGAAAGACCAAAGTGATAAAACTTTCAATCCTTCCTCCTGACCTCAACTACACTATTGTGCAGACTTAAGAGAGAGAGAGAGAGAGACAGAAAGAAAGAACGAGTGAGCAAGCATGGAGATAATGGGCGTAGTTTGACAGTTTCATTTGGGGGGGGGGGGGCAAAGGGTGGGGCGTGTCTCTCTCCCGCCGTTGCCCCCCACCTCCCGGAGTCCTCCAGTGGTGCCCGGTATCACCCTCCCCCATCTTCCAATCTCTAAAACCACCAGCAGCCTCAGCGAAAGAAGCACGCACGCTGCTTTAGAACTGCCCTGGAGGCCCTTCTCTCTCCTACAACTTCCTGCCTGCATGGGAACAGGAAGTTGAAGTAGAAAGAAAGGCTTCCAGGGGCAGGTCTAAAGCAGCGTGCGTGCTGCTTTCTCACAGAGGCTGCTGGCGGCTCGAGGATTGGAGGATGGGGTGGCAGCTCGTTTGCGGGGGGGGGGGGGGGCTCCCCCCCCCCCAAACTACACCCATGAGATAGATGATTAGGGGAAGAGGGGTGGCAGGAATGAAAAGCATTACTGAATGGGAGAGAAGAGTCTAAGGGTAAGTGATTCGTAGGGGGAAAATCATGGGGTGACTGACTGATGGAGGGGAAAGAACATGGGAGTGACTGATTAATGAAAAGATCGTAGGGGGTAAGTGATAGGGAAGAGCAGGGTTGGGGAAAGAAATAGCATGCGGTAAGTGATTGGTTGGAAATAATTGGTTGAGGTTGAAATCATTGAGAAGAGCACGGAGATGAGTGACTGAGGGGAGAGACAGCATGTGGGACAGCAAGTGAGGAGAAAAGGGGGAAATGAGTGGACAGAAAGAATGGAGATGAGTGAGTAAATGTGGGGGAGATCTAGGGGCACTTTTACAAAGCCGCATAAGCGTCTACGCGCCCCCAACGTGCGACAAAAAAGTTATCGTACGGCTCCCGCGTAGCTCTTGCGGTAATTTCCTTCTTGCTACGTGTCTGATACGCACGGCCGAAAAATAATTTTTATTTTATTTCGCGCGTATCGGACGCGCACCAAGTGGCGGATCCAGCGTGCACGTGGGAAACAGCCAGTTTCTTTTCTCCCCTGCTCCCTTGCATTCGTGGCGGAGCACCACTCGCACCAACCGCGTTTTTGGGCGCTCCTTCTCTCTCCAGCCCCAGGACTTGCTCCGGCCCCGAAACGGGACCCAAAACCGCTGGAGCAAGCCTGGGGCAGCCCAGAAAACGCTGGCCACCAATAAAAAAGCTCCCGGATGGGCCAAAAACGGCCCAAAAAGGGTCCTAAAAAAAACTGGGGCACATCAAACAGAGCCCCAGGGAGCCCAATGGACCCCAAAGCAAGCCCCGGATAATGGCCACCATGACCACCCCGGAGCCCAGGTAAGTACCTTTAAAGGGGACACACATTAATTTTTTAAAATTTTATACCCTATTTACAAAAGCAACAATATAGTCAACCAAGGGGGAATTTTGTGTGTGTTTGGTCTGTTTTTTTTATGGGGTATAGTATATTTATTCAACATTTTACCTGTCAAATGATGGCTTCTCTCCACAGTCAAAGGCATCCTGTAACTCCTTAACAAGGTTAGCCTGGCCTGGGAGTCTAAAGAGCCCCTCTTCCTTCAATCCGTGCTGTCTGATAAAATCCACACACTGTTCCACCAACATGGGCGCCAGACGCTCACCATATCTCTTTTCATACCGAACTGTGTCTTCCAGCTTCTGGCCAAAAATACCTGTGTGGGTCACAAATAAAAAAAAACAGCAGGATTAAAAAAAAATAATAAACACACACACACACTTTTATCCCCAAATTCTATAAAAGGTGCTTAAAATTGCATGTGCAAATTTGTGCACACGCCCAATTTGTGAACGCAATTTAGTTAAATAATAAGCAAATTAGCACCAATACTTGGGCCCTAACAATTATTGGCACTAATTGGCATTAATTAAAATTTGCATGTGCATTTTTAGGTGCTGGGATCCACGTATTAATTTTCTGTGCAGCTCAAAAAAAAGGGGCATGGCCATGGGAAGGTCATGGGTGGATTATGGGCATTCCCACAATTTTTGTGTACTGTTATAGAATAAAGGGGATCCGCGCCTAATTTCCCCTTCACTAAATTCATGTTGGCTTTCTCTCTTTAATCTATGCTCTTGAATATTATCACAAAACGTCTACCCACCTACATGGGCTTACCCTGCGGCCACTTAGAGGATCTATCCCTAGCACAGCTCAGGTTCACCTGCACCTGCTGCTTGTACTCTACACTAGCACCCTCCTCCCACCGACTGGGTCACAACCACCTCTGTGCTAGTCTACCGTTCCCAAATTATCCTAAGTGATTTCTAGGTTACTGAGCCCACACTCTCAGTGGTTCCACAGTTCCCAAACAGCATTCACAGACCCAACAAACAAACCGCCAGGATTCTTTATTAGTCCAGAAAAGCAGAGCGAACAAACAACTGTGTTTATTCTCAGAACTTGAAACAGTGGACAAAAGATGTGCAAAAGTAACTGAAAATGGATTAATTAGAAAACTAACTAAACATTTGCATACTGACTAAACAGTGCCTGGGAAGATCAGGACATATAATTCACTGAGCCTCAGCAAAGAGATCTATCTCTCTTTCTTCCTGGCTAAGACTGAAGGCAAAATCAGTATACTCTAAAGGAAATGAGCTCCTGGGCCAATCAGAGCCCAGTCAACAACATTTGAAAGTATACTGCTGCTTACTTCCTGCTTGTGTTAAAGAAAAAGAACATTCAGTTCCCTATAACAGCTGTACAGCAAAGAAACACCACCTGCTGGCCAAATAGGAGAAATACACTTCAGGACATAATTAAAATAGGAAAATATCTAATATATTTTACAGACTTAAAACACACTGTTTCTTCACAAATATGCTCTGTAATTTTGTTCTTTATAATAGCCTCTACCATTTTGCCTGGCACTGACCACAGGCTCACCGCTCTATAGTTACCAGATCATCTCTGGAACCTTTTTTTTAAAAATCGGCGTTACATTGGCCACCCTCCAATCTTCCAGTACCATGATTGATTTTAAATATAAATTACATTTACTAACAATAGTTCTGCAAGTTCATTTTTCAATTCTATCAGTACTCGGGGATGAATACCATCCGGTCTAGGCAATTTGCTGCTCTTCCATTTGTCAAATTGCGCCGTTACATTTTCCAGGTTTAAAGAGATTTCATTCAGTTTCTCTGACTTGTCAGCTTTGAATATCTTTTCTGGCACCGGTAACTCTCTCAAATCTTTCTTGGTGAAGAGTGAAGCAAAGAATTAATTTAATCTCTCCATTATGGCTTTGTCTTCCCTGAGTGCCCCTTTTACCCCTCGGTCATCTAGCGATCCAACTGTAGTATAACTAAATAAGTAAATAAATAAATTGTTTTAAATATCAGGTCTTAGGTAAACTAGGTCTACAGCACAGCGGCATACCTACCTTATATGGCACCTGGGGCGGATCACATCCCCCCAGGCAGCATGCATCCCACCCCTCCTCCAAGCAGGGGGGTGCATGGAGCAGATGCACGGCTGTCGGCTCTACTGGTCCTCTGTCCCCTCTGATGCCAGCTTCCTGTTCCAGGGCAGAGGACCAGTAGAGCCGACAGCCGTGCACCCGGTCACGTACCCCCTTGTTGCCAGCACCTGGGGAAGACCACCCCCACCGCCCTGCCCTAGGTACGCTATAGCTATAGCAGCAGCTTCATGGGGGGGGGGGGGGGGGAGAGGGAGAGGTGCCAGCAGTGAGCAGGCTACAGTCAAGCAAAACAGTAGAACCTGACTGCCAGACAAATTCAGAGAATCATCAGCACGTATTTGCACTACATAGGAAGTGGATAATTTTGAAATACACAATTTACCCAGATACCCTCATTCCCCCAGATTCTACATATGGCACTTTGAGTTGCGTGTGCAAATTTGAATATGCGTTCAATTTGCATGTGCAACTTAATTGAATAACAAGCCAATTGGCATTGATAATTGGGCAACAAGCAATTATTGGCACTAATTGTAATAATTAGAATTTACACGTGCATCTTTTTAGGTGTATTCTATAAAGAGGTGCATATAAATTCTAGTTTTTCAGTGCTGGGGGAGTGTTTGAGGGCGGAGAGTAGGCATGCCCAGCACTAATCAGTTAGTGCAGCTGCATCGCCACATGCTGATTAGCGTGTGGTTAGCATGGGAGCCCTTACCACCCAGTAAGAAGTGGAGGAGTAGCCTAGTGGTTAGTGCAGTGGACTTTGATCCTGGGGAACTGGGTTCAATTCCCACTGCAGCTCCTTGTAACTCTGGGCAAGTCACTTAACCCTCCATTGGCCCTGGTACAAAACAAGTACCTGAATTATGTAAACCGCTTTGAATGTAATTGCAAAAACCTCAGAAAGGCAGTATATCAAGTCCCATTTCCCTTTCCCCCTTCCCATAAATAGGTGTCGGTAAGGGCCCCTGCACTAATGGTCATACGCTAGTTGGGAAATTAGCACATACCTATTAATGGGGGAAACAGGAAATGTGGTCATTTTACAGCCATGCTAAAAATGGCCTCTGTGCATGAGAAAGCCCCTCATGACTGATACTGCAGGCCAATTTTTAGTGCAGTTTAGTAAAAGGGTCCCTTAATTCCTTAATATTTTGTTTCATGTATAGTCTATTTTATGTATTTAAAATGATATTTTTGAAAAATAAAACAGAAAATGAAACAAAGCTGGCACCAGATCTCCCCCCCCCCCCCCCAACACGTGCTTCTAATTTGCCTGGGCTTCTCCTTCCCCTTATCCCTCTCCTCACATCTTACCCCATAGCTAAGAGGCTGAAATCAGGCAAAAGCAATCCTCAGTTGATGCTAAACTGCAAAATGATGCCAGCTTTAAGTCACCTGGAATCATACTGGCATTCTGCACCAGCAGCGAGCCAAGTAGAGGCTGAACACAAAGATCCCATGTGGAGAATAACAAAAGAGGACAGAGTGGGAGAAGAAAGAAGACTCAGCAGACAATGGGACTTGTGAAGAAACAATACTTTATTGTTACAAAAAGTCCTTGAGCTGTGCAAAGCACTCTTATTAATGAAGAGTGTTTTACACAGCTCAAGGACTTTTTGTAACAATAAAGTATTGTTTCTTCACAAATTCCATCCTCTGCTGAGTCTCCTTCCCTCTCCCACTCTCTCCTCTTATATTGCACCAGCAGGCCAGGCGTTATTGGGCATTTTTCTTGTCCCATTTTGATTTGACACCTGCTTGCCAAGATGTAAGAGGTGGCCTGGATGATGACAGGGACAAGCCCGGATGGCTTTATTTTCACTTAGGGGGCAGAGTCTTGCCATTAAACCAAATGGAAGAAATAACTAAAGAAACTGGTGAGGGGAGGAAGGGGCCTAGGCTGATGTCAGTTTTTAATTCCCCCCCCCCCCTTTGATTTTTCTTTAATTTCACTTTAAACAGAAGCACATCCCTAATATCATATTATGTCATGTCCCCTACCTCAACACAAGCGGCGTCCTCGGGCTGCGCAGGGTCCCGTTGACACGCACACTTGACTTGTACAGCCCTGAGCCGTGTGTGTGTGGTTCTTCTCTGGCTGCAGGCTCCTTGATTGCTTTGTTTCCATGCACCTGGGTCTGCTCTTGGTCTGCCTGGCTTCCCTTGCTTCTCTCCTATTGGTCTTCCGGTTCCTCCTTCCCCTGCTCTTGTCCTATGGCTGTGCCCCTTCTCCCTCCTGCCAGCACTTTATCAGTTGAGCTCTCCCTAGACTCCTTGCTTTGGCTTCTACTTTGGTAGGTGTTACTTGCTCAGTAGTGTGCTTCTCCTCTACTTTGTTCTTCGTTGCTGACTCTGCCTGTACCTGGATTACTCTTGTGTCTGCTGCCTGCCTACTGACCTTGCCTGTACCTGGATTACTCTTGTGTCTGCTGCCTGCCTATTGACCTTGCCTGTACCTGGATTACTCTTGTGTTTGCTGCCTGCCTACTGATTCTGCCTGTACCTGGATTACTCTTGTGTCTGCTGCCTGCCTACTGATCTTGCCTGTACCTGGATTACTCTCGTACCTGCTGCCTGCCTACTGACTCTGCCTGTACCTGGATCACTCTCTTGCCTGCTGCCTTGTCTGGTCATCACGTTCATCACCCCGCTTCCTGCTCCAATCTCGTACGCCCTGTAGGCCGCCTGCACCTAGGGGCTCAACCTCTGGGGAACGGCGGTCAGCGCAGGTGAAACCCGGGGTTGTCCGGCCGCCAAGCAGAACCTGGTCCAAAAACCGGGCTCGGCAGCGCTCTACTTGGTACAAGAACTCACAGGTCTGACATATTATTCATATTGGGCCCTTTTACAAATCTACAGTAAAAATTGGCCTTACCGTGCCCTTATGCAGGTCTTTCCCACGTGCTAAGGCCATTTTACTGCAACTATAAAACACCGATTTTCTATTTATTGCATTAATGGCCAGCTGTATTGGCTCTGACATTATGGAACAGATTACCTCTTGATACCAGATTGAATTGTCTTTTAATAAGTTCATGTGCAATCTAAAAGCTTATTACTTTAGTCAGATGGCCTAGTTTGTGGGTGGGCTGCAGCATTGCCTTGCATTATTAATGTTTTACCTTCTTTCCTTTTGTTTAGGAATTATGAAATTGCAATGTTAGTTCCTTTTGTTTTGTCTCTGCATGTCAATTGTTCTTACCTGGATAAGACTATTTTGAATTTTATGCTTTCTGCTCTAGATTACAGGCATTTTAGGCATATGATAAAGACATACCTGTTTAGGAAATTTGTGTTAAACTCTATAGATTGACGATTATTGGTTGTTTATTACTTGTCACTGATTGTCACTGATTTTTATGAACATTTTAAAGGGAATTTTTATTTTTGTGCTAATAATGTAAGGTTGTTATTCTCTGGTAATTTCCAGATCTATCTTTTGTAATCCACATAGAACCATAAGGTATAGCAGACTATAAAATATTGGGTTATGTTATGTTATGTTACTTGTCCTCTTGTCCTTATTTTAGCAGTTTCATTCTGAATCCCCTAATTATAATTTTTAAGCCACCTAGATTTCTCTAGCTATTTGTTGTACTTATGGAAGTTCTGGTGGCTTCGCTGTCTGACCTTTTCAATGTTTCTTTAGAGTCTGCGGTGGTCCCAGAGGACTGGAGAAGGGCGAATGTGGTTTCTTTCCACAAAAGTAGAAGTAAGAAGGAGAGTGGGAACTACAGGCCTGTTAGTCTGACCTCTGTGGTGAGTAAATTAATGTGGAAATGCTTCTAAAGCAGAGGATTGTGAGGTTCATGGAAACAAATGGATTGCAGGACCTGAGGCAGCATGGGTTCACTAGAGGCAGGTCTTGTCAGATGAATCTAATTTCTTTGACTGAATTACCAAACAGTTAGATTTAGGGGGAGCACTAGATGTGGTGTACTTAGATTTTAGCAAAGCATTTGACACAGCTCTGCATCAATGACTGATAAATAAACTGAGCACCCTCTGTATATGCCAGAGGTTTTCAACCCGGTCCTCGGGGCACACCTAGCCAGTCAGGGTTTTCAGGATATCCCCATTGAATTTACCCGACAGCATTGAGATAACTGCGCCTTTATATATATATATTTTTTTATATATACTTTTACAATATAAGTACTGGATAACATTGATGCCAGATTTGGATTACATTCATGCGAGTTATTGAAGCCATTGAAGCATTTGAAATATTAGAAGCTAATGTGTTTAGCAATTATAGGCACCATTTGTATTTAGTATTTGAATAAGAGTTAGCATTTCGCTATTAAATTTCTAAGATACAAATTTGATATATGAATGAAGAGCATAACAGCGAGTGTATGTTTGTACGTGTGAGTATACCTATATATGAGGACATGGATAGTTTCAGGGTGTCTTTACTAAGGCTTGCTGGTGTTTTTAGCGTGCAGTAAATATTAAAGATGCCTATCTATTTCTATGGGTGTCTTTAGCGTTTAGCATGCGCCTATTTTTAGCTCACGCTAAAAACTACAGAACGCCTTAGTAAAAGACCCCCTTCAGTTTGTTACACCCCGCCCAGCGCATCCGAGGATACACTGGGCAGGGCTGGGTGCCGCCATTTTGCGGCGTCGCAGGAAGAGGAGGGAGGCAGGCTATCCTTCCTCCTCCAACACACAAGGTAGGGGGGACTGGACTACCAGGGACCCACCGGATCTCCAGCCCTCCCTGAACCTGGGGGGAGATCATTGGGGGGGGGGGGAACAGAGGTCCAGCAGACCTCCAGCCCCCCTGTCACTGGGGGGGGGGGGGGGGTGGTCACCCACCTGGGGGGGATCGTCAGGGGGACCGGAGGTCCACCGGACATCCAGTCCCCGTTGCTTGGGGCAGGGGTAGTTGGGGCCTGGTGGTCCCATGGACCTCCAGCCCCTGTGTTTGACAGGTTAGGGCTTTTGACAGCCCAGACCTGTCAAACATGCTCAGCCACAATTCTCCCGCACTTCTACCCCATGATCAGAGATAATTGTGTGCTTAAATTTGCATGCAATTATCTCTGATCATCAGTACGGTAAAGCCCCGTGCTGTTTCAGCACTATTTTAGAGCGCTGTTTGGACCAGCGCGGGGCTTTTGATCATCTATTTGTAAGTTGGTTCACTCCACAGACTTTAGATACCAACCAAGGTGCTCAGTGGTGGAACTCACTGCCCATGGCAATCAAGGGTCAGCCTGGTATTTCACAAAAGACTAAAAACTTTCCTCTTTGAGAGGTTTCTACCCATTGATGGAGTGTTTTAGATTATTAAAGGCCATCAATAGTTTATTATTTAGTTCTTATTTGTGCTACTCTGCTGTTACTTGCTATTTTGTTTATGGTATTGTAAATCTTGCCCAGGGCCGGCCCAAGGCAAGATGCCACCTAAGGTGGAGTTTGCATACCGCCCCCCCTGGTATTTTACCTGGTCATGGCGACATTCCAAGCCCGGCAGCGATTCCCATACACTGCCCTGCCGCTGCCGGCACCCGTCTCTTCCCTTTACTGCGGCTGCCTCAGCGAAACAGGAAGTTAATTTAGGCAGCCACAGTAAAGGGAAGAGGTGGGTGCCGGCGGAAGCAGGACAACTTATAGGAATCGCTGCTGCTGCTGCCAGGCTTGGAAAGTTGCCCTGACCAGGTAAAACACCGTGAAGCCACCCCCCCCCCCTCGAGATGCTGCTGCTAAAGCGTGCCACCTGAGGCCCCCGTCTCAGGTGGCCTAATGGTCAGGCTGCCCCTGACCTTGCCTGTCATTTTATTTATTGTAAGCCACATTGAACTGAAGTATGTTCGGGATAATGTGGGGTATAAACGTCAAAATAAATAAATAAATAAATAAATAAATAAATAAAATTGACCCTAATTTGCAGTTTCTCTCCCTTTGCTTTACTTATGTATCATTTCGATAGTTGGAGATTTGGGTTTTTTTTTTCATTTTCTTTTCTCCGTTTTGTTTTTGCTATTCTTGTGTTTTTGTTTTAAAGGCAGGATATAGAGTATAGGAAAATTAGGTTCTTACCTTGGTAATTTTCTTTCCTTTAGTCATAACAGATGAAGCCATTACGTATGGGTTATGTCCATCAACCAGCAGGGGAGATAGAGAGCACTCAAACTTTCACAGTGCCCTCTTGGCCAGCTAGCTCCACTGCCTCTTCAGTATTTGAAGCTTCCAAAGCAGTATGGCAAACCGCAATGGGAATCACAAGAGCTTTCCTCACAGCGAACGATGGCCCATCACAAGGGCATGAACTCATAAAGGAGGGAATGCACATCCTCCTGGAGGGAATAAACTCATCCTCCTTATTGTATAAGTGGAGGGGAACACACGTGCCTCCTGGAGGGAATCACACATCCTCCCAACACACTGGAGGGAATGAACTCATCCTCCTATTTATAGAACTGGAGGGGAACACACGCGCCTCCTGGAGAGAATCAACACATCCTCCAAATAAAAACATGCTGGAGGGAATGAACACATCCCCCTAAATTTAAACTGAACATGAATCCTGAAGATTGTTTTCCAACTTTCTCCCAAGGAAGGAACTTCAGGAAATTAGAACAGAACCTGAAAAACAGATTCACAGCATACAGACAATCATACAGGGAGGGCTCATGGCTTCATCTGCTATGACTAAAGGAAAGAAAATTACCAAGGTAAGAACCTAATTTTCCCTTCCTTGTCATCAAGCAGATGAAGCCATTACGTATGGGATGTAACAAAGCAATCCCTAGATAGGGTGGGAACAAGCCACACCACGCGCTAGCACTTGTGCACCAAAACGCGCATCCCTCCTGGCAGCCACATCCAGCCTGTAATGTCGGGCAAAGGAGAGCTTAAAAGCCCATGTTGTTGCACTGCATATCTCTTGAAGAGAGAGTGCTCCAGTTTCAGCCCAAGAGGAAGAAATCGCTCTAGTAGAATGTGCCTTAAAGGCTACAGGCGGAACCCTGCCGGCCAGCAGATAAGCTGAAAAGATAGTTTCTTTGAGCCAGCGGGCAATAGTGGCTTTAGACGCTGGAGACCTTCTGCGAGAACCGGATAGCAAAACAAACAGATGATCAGAAGTCCTGAAAGAGTTAGTAACTCGCAGATACTGCAGCAGAGTCCTGCGCACATCCAAAAGGTGCCGCTGCCCAAAAGATTCTGGAAACTCTTCCTCTGAAAAAGAGGGCAAGCATATAGGCTGGTTTAGGTGAAAGGCTGAAACCACCTTAGGCATAAAGGAAGGCACGGTCCGAACCGTGACTCCGGACTCTGAAAATTGCAGAAATGGGTCTCTACAGGACAGCGCCTGGAGCTCTGACACCCGTCTCGCCGAGGTAATGGCCACCAGAAAAACTGCCTTCAGTGTCAAATCTTTCTCCGATGCTCGCCGAAGCGGCTCAAATGGAGATGCCTGCAGGGTTTTCAAAAGTAGACCCAGGTTCCAAGCTGGACAGGGTGCTCACACTGGAGGTCGGAGAAGAAGCACCCCTCTAAGAAACCGTGCCACATCTGGGTGAGCAGCCAAAGACACGCCTTCCACCTTACCACGAAGGGAGGCCAACGCTGCCACCTGCACCCGCGGGGAATTATAGGCCAAGCCTTTTTGTACACCTTCCTGCAAAAAGTCCAGAATTGGCGAGACAGGAGCCCGCATTGGAGCAATGGCTCTGGAAGCACACCATGACTCAAACAGGCACCAAATCCTGGCATAAGCCACGGAAGTGGACCGCTTGCGGGCTTGCAGGAGAGTGGAAATAACTTTATTGGAAAAACCTTTATCCCTCAATTGCGCCCTCTCAATAGCCATGCCGTAAGACCAAAGCGGCCGGCGTCCTCCATGGCTACCGGTCCCTGAGTCAACAGGTTCGGTACCAGAGGTAACGGCAGAGGAACCTCCAGGAGCATCTGTCGGAGGTCTGCATACCAAGGTCTCCTTGGCCAATCCGGGGCGATGAGGACCACTTCTCCTGGATGCAGCCGAATCCGCAAGAGCAGGCGCCCTATCAAGGGCCATGGGGGAAACACATAAAGTAGACCCGGAGGCCAGGGTTGAGCCAAGGCATCCAACCCCGCCGAGCTAGGATCTCTCCGTCTGCTGAAGAAGCACGAGACTTTGGTATTGGCACTTGTCGCCATTAGATCCATCACGGGCTTGCTCCATTTGGCACAGATCTGCAGGAATACTTCATCTGCCAGATTCCATTCTGCTGGATCGATCTGATGCCTGCTCAGATAATCGGCCTGCATATTGCTCTGACCTGCAATATGAGCTGCCGACAGACACTGAAGATGCAGCTCGGCCCAGTGGCAAATCAGTTCGGCCTGCGCGGCTAGTGCTCTGCACCTTGTTCCGCCTTGTCGATTTATATAGGCCACCGTTGTCGTGTTGTCCGACATCACTCTGACAGCCAATCCTTCCAAGGTCACTTGAAAGGCCAGAAGCGCCTGAAACACCGCTTTCAACTCTAGGCGGTTGATGGACCACTCCGACTCCTCAGGTGTCCATAGACCCTGGGCATGCTTCCCCTTGCAATGTGCACCCCAGCCCTTCAGGCTGGCATCTGTTACTACTAGGCACCAAACGGAGAGCGTCAGCGGCATTCCTCGCCGCAGCATGCTGTCCGAGAGCCACCACTCCATGCTGAGTCGGGCCGCAGGGAGCCAAGTAAGTCTGCATTGGTAATCCTGAGAAATAGGAGACCATCTCCGGAGTAGGGAATACTGTAGAGGTCTCAGGTGCGCTCTCGCCCAGGGTACCACTTCCATCGTGGCTGTCATCGATCCCAGCAGCTGGACAATGTCCCAAGCTCGCGGGCGGGGCATCCTCAGGAGCAGACGGACCTGATTCTGAAGCTTGCACTGCCTTAGCTCGGGTAGGAACACATAGCCCGAGACTGTGTCGAACCTGGCCCCCCAAAATTCTAGAGATTGTGAAGGGGTCAGGTGACTTTTGGCCATATTGACGACCCAGCCTAGAGATTGCAGTACTGAGACCACTCTGGCTGTAGCTTGTAAGCTCTCTGTTGCAGAGTCTGCTCTGATGAGCCAGTCGTCTAGGTACGGGTGAACCCTGATACCCTCTCGCCTGAGAAAAGCAGCTACTACCACCATTACCTTCGAAAAGGTTCGGGGAGCTGTGGCGAGGCCAAAAGGCAAGGCCCTGAACTGGAAATGCTTTCCCAACACCGCAAACCTCAGAAACTTCTGGTGCGGGGGCCAAATCGGTATGTGCAAGTAAGCTTCTTTCAGGTCTAGAGACATGAGAAACTCTCCTGGCTGTACCGCCACAATGACGGAGCGCAGGGATTCCATGTGGAAATGCCGCACTCTCAGGGACTTGTTCACTTCTTTTAAGTCCAGAATAGGGCGAAAGGACCCACCTTTTCGCGGCACCACAAAGTAGATGGAGTATCGGCCGCAGCCTTGCTCGGCGGGAGGCACCGGGGTCACTGCCCCTAACTGAATCAGACCTTGTAAAGTCTCCTCCACCGCCGCCCGTTTGACGGCAGAACCGCATCGGGACTCCACAAACACGTCTCTTACTGGGGCGTTGAATTCTATTCTGTATCCATCTCTGATCAGGTCCAGAACCCACTGATCTGAGGAAATCTTGGCCCACTCCTCGACAAAGAGGGAAAGCCGTCCTCCGATGACAGGCATCGAGGAGAGGGCCGGCGCACCATCATTGAGAGGGTCGCCCCTGAACTCCTGGTCTTGAGCCACCGGCTGCGGAACGCTTGTCCGAGCGAAAGGAGTTCCTCTGCTGACCACGGGCACGTGAAGTGAACCCAGCAGAACGCCCCGGGCGGTACCTTCTAGCTTCACGGAAGCGAGGACTGTACGAGGAGTGGATCGCCTGGCCCTTAGAGGAAGGCCTCTGCCTATCTTCGGGCAAGCGCTGGGGTTTTGGATCACCCAGGCCTTTCACAATTTTCTCCAACTCCTCACCAAATAGGAGAAGTCCTTCAAAAGGCAACTTCACCAACCTTTGCTTAGAGGCCATGTCCGCTGCCCAGTGTCGTAGCCACAGACGACGGCGAGCCGCCACTGCTACTGCCATTTGTTTAGCCGAAGCTCTGACAAGGTCATAAAGGGCATCAGCCAGAAAGGACAAGGCCACCTCCATCCGCGGAGCCACATCCAAGAAGGGCTCCGCTCCATCTCCGGGCTGAGCCACTGCCTGTTGCAGCCAAGCTAGGCAGGCTCTAACAGCATAACAGCTGCAAGCAGACGCCCGAACAGTGAGACCTGCAATTTCAAAGGACCGTTTCAATGCTGTTTCCAGCCTATGGTCTTGAACATCCTTCAGGGCAACACCTCCTTCAACAGGGAGGGTAGTTCTCTTTGTCACCGCAGTGACTAGGGCATCCACTGTAGGCATTTGAAAACGAGCCAAATGTCCCTCACGCAGAGGGTATAACTGCCCCATAGCCCTGGAAACTCTTAAAGGTCCCTCGGGGTCAGCCCACTGAGCCGAAACAAGCTCTAGGATGGAGTCATGCAAAGGGAAGGCCCGAGCAGCTTTCTTGGTACTAGCCATCCTGGGATTACCCGAGGAGGCCATGCCACTGTCAGGATCTTCTATCGAGAGGGCCTGCAGGGTATCTGAAATAAGCGCTGGCAGCTCATCACGGTGGAAAATCCTCACCGCGGAGGGATCATACAGATCCTGTGGTAAATCCGCACCTGACTCTGGTTCCTCAGACCAAGAACGTCTGTCAGAGTTCTCCGAATCCTCACACCCCGACCACGGGGGGGAAAAAGGTGCACCACAATCTGAAGGGGAATTAACCCTTCTGCGCTTATCTTTAGGCCAAGCATCCGGGAAAAAAACCTCACTGGGCAGTTCCAGGCCAGAATCCATCGGGGGGGGGGGGGGGGGGGGCAATCAGAGGAGCCTCAGGCGACCCCTGAGGAAGGGCTCTTTTCATCATGTATGCTTTATGCAGCAAAAGCACAAAATCCGGGGAGAAAATCTCACCCTGGGCACCCAAATCCTGTCCGGTGCTAGCCACTCCTGAAATAACCTCATCTCGAGGTGCCCCACCCGGCTCAGGTCTCTCCGTGTCCACAGAGGCCGCGCCATGCGGTGTAAGCAAAATGGCGCCCGCTGCCAGCTCAGAGCGGGAAGAAACATCGCTCGCCATGCTTGGGCCGGCTCCTACGCCAGTACAGCACGATTTACAGAGCCCTGCTGCCGATTTGCGCTTGCCACAAGTGGAACAGTGCTTTACATTGTCCGCAGCCATCGCCAAAAAACGGCGGTAAAATCCAAAATGGCGGTTACGCGCCAAAATCGCCCCGATCGCGGGCCCACCCCGGAGGAGTTGGAAAACACTCTTACCTCAAAGGATCTAGTGTACAACTACGATCCTGCTGAAAATCAGGTCAAAAACCTCTGATCCAGCGTCTCTGTGTTTAAAAACGCGACGCGACTTTTTTTTTTTTAAGCTGTGAGGAAAGCAGAGGTATTGAAGACTCCGGAGGCTCAGATGAGTGGGAAAGGCAGGGAAAGGGCGAACCTATATGCCTGCATCCACTGTTGGTGGGTAAGGACAGGGAAAGCAAGGCAATATGTCCACATCCACAGAGGTATGGGTAAGGCAGGGAAAGGGCTAACCTATGTGCCTTTAAAGTGAAGCTGCTATAGCCTCCAACACCCCGGTTAACAACTGGCAAGCCAGGAACCACCTCCCGGCAGATTTTTCTGGAGCTCGAACAAGCTGCAGCCACCCTGCTAGGGGAGATAGAGAATACTAAAGAGGCAGTGGAGCTAGCTGGCCAAGAGGGCACTGTGAAAGTTTGAGTGCTCTCTATCTCCCCTGCTGGTTGATGGACATAACTCATACGTAATGGCTTCATCTGCTTCATGACAAGGAAATTAAATTAAACATTAAGCACATAAGCACCGCCATACTGGGAAAAGACCAAGGGTCCATCAAGCCCAGCATCCTGTCTCCGACAGCGGCCAATCCAGGCTTCAAGAACCCGGCAACCCCCCCCCCCCCCCCCCAAAAAAAAAAAAAAATAATAATAATTTTTTAATAACGTTCAATGGACTTTTCCTTCAGGAATCTGTCCAAATCCCCCTTAAACTCCGTAAGGCCAACCTCCATTCTTTGAAATTAAGATGCAATGTTCTGGCATTGTAAATCATTTTTTTTTTACTTTATTTTTATTTCAACATTTTTGTGTATTCTCACTAATACAAGTGAGGCTTCCAGTAAATTTTAACGGGCATAGCACTTTCCATATCTGATCATAGAAACAGAGAAACATGTAGACAGATAAAGACCATATGGGCTATCCAGTCTCCCATCCATACCATCTACTCTCCCTATCACTCCCTCAGAGATCCTATGTACTTGTTTCAAGCTCTCTTAAATTCAGACATTGTTTTCTTCTTCTTCAGTTCCACCAGGAGGCTGTTTCACAAATTCACCATCCTTTCCATTGAGAAGAATTTCCTTCAACCTTTATTCTATGCCTCCATTGACTGTTTCCCAGTGGGGAAGGGGATGGATTACAATCAAAGCTGTTTACATGTTATATACAGGTACTTATTTTGTACCTGGGGCAATGGAAGGTTAAGTGACTTGCCCAAAGCAACAAAAAGCTGCAGCTGGAAGTGAACCTGGTTCCCCTGGTTTGCAGGTCACTGCACTAACCATTAGGCTACTCCTCCAGTTACTGAATAAGAAAAAGGAACATTGGTGACTAAAGCCTCAAAAACTTAAAATTAAAAAAAGGCCTCACACACTACACATCAAGGACTAGATTCTATATATCAAGTCTAAAAAAATGACACTGAAAGCGAATGCTACATACCTGTAGAAGGTATTCTCCGAGGACAGCAGGCTGATTGTTCTCACTGATGGGTGACGTCCACGGCAGCCCCTCCAATCGGAAACTTCACTAGCAAAGTCCTTTGCTAGCCCTCGCGCGCCCGCGCGCACCGCGCATGCGCGGCCGTCTTCCCGCCCGAAACCGGCTCGAGCCGGCCAGTCCAGTATGTAGCAAGACAATACACTTCAAGGGAAGACACAACTCCAAAGGGGAGGCGGGCGGGTTTGTGAGAACAATCAGCCTGCTGTCCTCGGAGAATACCTTCTACAGGTATGTAGCATTCGCTTTCTCCGAGGACAAGCAGGCTGCTTGTTCTCACTGATGGGGTATCCCTAGCCCCCAGGCTCACTCAAAACAACAACCATGGTCAATTGGGCCTCGCAACGGCGAGGACATAACTGAGATTGACCTAAAAAATTTACCAACTAACTGAGAGTGTAGCCTGGAACAGAACAAACAGGGCCCTCGGGGGGTGGAGTTGGATCCTAAAGCCCAAACAGGTTCTGAAGAACTGACTGCCCGAACCGACTGTCGCGTCGGGTATCCTGCTGCAGGCAGTAATGAGATGTGAATGTGTGGACAGATGACCACGTCGCAGCTTTGCAAATTTCCTCCATGGTGGCTGACTTCAAGTGGGCTACCGACGCTGCCATGGCTCTAACATTATGAGCCGTGACATGACCCTCAAGAGCCAGCCCAGCCTGGGCGTAAGTGAAGGAAATGCAATCTGCTAGCCAATTGGATATGGTGCGTTTCCCTACAGCCACTCCCCTCTTGTTGGGATCAAAAGAAACAAACAATTGGGCGGACTGTCTGTGGGGCTGTGTCCGCTCCAGATAGAAGGCCAATGCTCTCTTGCAGTCCAATGTGTGCAGCTGACGTTCAGCAGGGCAGGAATGAGGACGGGGAAAGAATGTTGGCAAGACAATTGACTGGTTCAGATGGAACTCCGACACAACCTTTGGCAGAAACTTAGGGTGAGTGCGGAGGACTACTCTGTTGTGATGAAATTTGGTGTAAGGGGCCTGGGCTACCAGGGCCTGAAGCTCACTGACTCTACGAGCCGAGGTAACTGCCACCAAGAAAATGACCTTCCAGGTCAAGTACTTCGGATGGCAGGAATTCAGTGGCTCGAAAGGAGGTTTCATCAGCTGGGTGAGAACGACATTGAGATCCCATGACACTGTAGGAGGCTTGACAGGGGGCTTTGACAAAAGCAAACCTCTCATGAAGCGAACAACTAAAGGCTGTCCTGAGATCGGCTTACCTTCCACTTGGTAATGGTATGCACTGATTGCACTAAGGTGAACCCTTACGGAGTTGGTCTTCAGACCAGACTCCGACAAGTGGAGAAGGTATTCAAGCAGGGTCTGTGTAGGACAAGAGCGAGGATCTAGGGCCTTGCTGTCACACCAGACGGCAAACCTCCTCCAATGAAAGAAGTAACTTCTCTTAGTGGAGTCTTTCCTGGAAGCAAGCAAGATGCGGGAGACACCCTCTGGCAGACCCAAAGAGGCAAAGTCTACGCCCTCAACATCCAGGCCGTGAGAGCCAGGGACTGGAGGTTGGGATGCAGCAGAGCCCCTTCGTCCTGCGTGATGAGGGTCGGAAAACACTCCAATCTCCACGGTTCTTCGGAGGATAACTCCAGAAGAAGAGGGAACCAGATCTGACGCGGCCAAAAGGGAGCAATCAGAATCATGGTGCCTCGGTCTTGCTTGAGTTTCAACAAAGTCTTCCCCACCAGAGGAATGGGAGGATAAGCATACAGCAGACCTTCCCCCCAATCCAGGAGGAAGGCATCCGACGCCAGTCTGCCGTGGGCCTGAAGCCTGGAACAGAACTGAGGGACCTTGTGGTTCACTTGAGATGCGAAGAGATCCACCAGGGGGGTGCCCCACGCCCGGAAGATCTGTCGCACCACACGGGAATTGAGCGACCACTCGTGAGGTTGCATAATCCTGCTCAACCTGTCGGCCAGACTGTTGTTTACGCCTGCCAGATATGTGGCTTGGAGCACCATGCCTTGACGGCGAGCCCAGAGCCACATGCTGACGGCTTCCTGACACAGGGGGCGAGATCCGGTGCCCCCCTGCTTGTTGACATAGTACATGGCAACCTGATTGTCTGTCTGAATTTGGATAATTTGGTGGGACAGCCGATCTCTGAAAGCCTTCAGAGCGTTCCAGATCGCTCGCAACTCCAGAAGATTGATCTGTAGATCGCTTTCTTGGAGGGACCACCTTCCTTGGGTGTGAAGCCCATCGACATGAGCTCCCCATCCCAGGAGAGACGCATCCGTGGTCAGCACTTTTTGAGGCTGAGGAATTTGGAAGGGACGTCCCAGAGTCAAATTGGAGCAAATCGTCCACCAATACAGGGATTCGAGAAAACTCGTGGACAGGTGGATCACGTCCTCTAGACCCCCGGCGGCCTGATACCACTGGGAGGCTAGGGTCCATTGAGCAGATCTCATGTGAAGGCGGGCCATGGGAGTCACATGAACTGTGGAAGCCATGTGGCCCAGCAATCTCAACATCTGCCGAGCTGTGATCTGCTGGGACGCTCGCACCCGCGAGACGAGGGACAACAAGTTGTTGGCCCTCGCCTCTGGGAGATAGGCGCGAGCCGTCCGAGAATCCAGCAGGGCTCCGATGAATTCGAGTTTCTGCACTGGGAGAAGATGGGACTTTGGGTAATTTATCACAAACCCCAGTAGCTCCAGGAGGCGAATAGTCATCTGCATGGACTGCAGGGCTCCTGCCTCGGATGTGTTCTTCACCAGCCAATCGTCGAGATATGGGAACACGTGCACCCCCAGCCTGCGAAGCGCCGCTGCTACCACAGCTAGGCACTTTGTGAACACCCTGGGCGCAGAGGCGAGCCCAAAGGGTAGCACACAGTACTGGAAGTGGCGTGCGCCCAGCTGAAATCGCAGATACTGTCTGTGAGCTGGCCGTATCGGGATGTGTGTGTAGGCATCCTTCAAGACCAGAGAGCATAGCCAATCGTTTTGCTGAATCATGGGGAGAAGGGTGCCCAGGGAAAGCATCCTGAACTTTTCTTTTACGAGATATTTGTTCAGGGCCCTTAGGTCTAGGATGGGACGCATCCCCCCTGTTTTCTTTTCCACAAGGAAGTACCTGGAATAGAACCCCAGCCCTTCTTGCCCGGATGGCACGGGCTCGACCGCATTGGCGCTGAGAAGGGCGGAGAGTTCCTCTGCAAGTACCTGCTTGTGCTGGAAGCTGTAGGACTGAGCTCCCGGTGGACAATTTGGAGGTTGAGAGGCCAAATTGAGGGTGTATCCTTGCCGGACTATTTGGAGAACCCACTGATCGGAGGTTATAAGAGGCCACCTTTGGTGAAAAGCTTTCAACCTCCCTCCGACAGGCAGGTCGCCCGGCACTGACACTTGGATGTCGGCTATGCTCTGCTGGAGCCAGTCAAAAGCTCGCCCCTTGCTTTTGCTGGGGAGCCGCGGGGCCTTGCTGATTCGCACGCTGCTGGCGAGAGCGAGCGCGCTGGGGCTTAGCCTGGGCCGCAGGCTGTCGGGAAGGAGGATTGTACCTACGCTTGCCAGAAGTATAGGGAACAGTCTTCCTTCCCCCGAAAAATCGTCTACCTGTAGAGGTAGAAGCTGAAGGCTGCCGGCGGGCGAACTTGTCGAATGCGGTGTCCCGCTGGTGGAGAGACTCTACCACCTGCTCGACTTTTTCGCCAAAAATGTTATCCGCACGGCAAGGCAAGTCCGTAATCCGCTGCTGGACTCTATTCTCCAGGTCGGCGGCACGCAGCCATGAGAGCCTGCGCATCACCACACCTTGAGCAGCGGCCCTGGACGCAACATCAAAAGTGTCATAAACTCCTCTGGCCAGGAATTTTCTGCACGCCTTCAGCTGCCTGACCACCTCCTGAAAAGGCTTGGCTTGCTCAGGGGGAAGAGCATCAACCAAGCCCGCCAACTGCCGCACATTATTCCGCATGTGTATGCTCGTGTAGAGCTGGTAAGACTGGATCTTGGACACGAGCATAGAGGAATGGTAGGCCTTCCTCCCAAAGGAGTCTAAGGTTCTAGCGTCCTTGCCCGGGGGCGCCGAAGCATGTTCCCTAGAACTCTTAGCCTTCTTTAGGGCCAAATCCACAACTCCAGAGTCATGAGGCAACTGAGTGCGCATCAGCTCTGGGTCCCCATGGATCCGGTACTGGGACTCGATCTTCTTGGGAATGTGGGGATTAGTTAATGGTTTGGTCCAGTTCGCAAGCAATGTCTTCTTCAGGACATGGTGCAAGGGAACAGTGGACGCTTCCTTAGGTGGAGAAGGATAGTCCAGGAGCTCAAACATTTCAGCCCTGGGCTCGTCCTCCACAACCACCGGGAAGGGGATGGCCGTAGACATCTCCCGGACAAAGGAGGCAAAAGACAGACTCTCGGGAGGAGAAAGCTGTCTCTCAGGAGAGGGAGTGGGATCAGACGGAAGACCCCCAGACTCCTCGTCAGAGAAATATCTGGGATCTTCCTCTTCCTCCCACGAGGCCTCACCCTCGGTGTCAGACACAAGTTCACGGACCTGTGTCTGCAACCTCGCCCTGCTCGACTCCGTGGAACCCCGTCCACGATGGGGGCGTCGAGAGGTAGACTCCCTCGCCCGCATCGGCGAAGCTCCCTCCGCCGACGTAGTCGGGGAGCCTTCCTGGGAGGTGGCCGCGGTCGGTACCGCACGCGGTACCGACGTCGGGGACCTCAACCTGGGCGATGGGCCAGCCGGCGCCACGCTCGACGGTACCGGTGGCGCAAGCACCGCCGGTACCGGAGGGGTAGGGCGCAACAGCTCTCCCAGAATCTCTGGGAGAACGGCCCGGAGGCTCTCGTTTAGAGCGGCTGCAGAGAAAGGCTGAGAGGTCGATGCAGGCGTCGACGTCAGTACCTGTTCCGGGCGTGGAGGCTGTTCCGGGCTGTCCAGAGCGGAGCGCATCGACACCTCCTGAACAGAGGGTGAGCGGTCCTCTCGGTGCCGATGCCTGCTGGGTGCCGAATCCCTCGGCGACCCAGAGCTCTCGGTGCCGACACGGGGAGGAGACCGGTGTCGATGCTTCTTCGATTTCTTCCGAAGCATGTCACCGGAGCTCCCCGGCACCGACGAGGAGGACGTCGAATCCACCCGTCGCTTCCTCGGGGCCGAGACTGAAGAAGGTCGATCTCGGGGGGGCTGTACCGCAGGAGCCCTCAGGGTAGGCGGAGACCCACCCGAGGGCTCACCGCCACCAGCAGGGGAATGGACAGCCCTCACCTGCACTCCACCCGATGCACCACCGTCCGACGACATCAGCAGACGAGGTCCTGGTACCACCGACGTCGATGCAGCTATCCGATGTCTCGGCGCCGATGCAGAGGCCCGATGCCTCGATGCACTCGATGCAGGGGCGGCCGAGGAAGATGGTCTGGACGCTGACGACGTCGATGCACTCGAAGATCCCGGTGCCGATGCCGACGAAGAGCCCGAGAACAACACGTTCCACTGGGCTAGTCTCGCTACCTGAGTCCGCCTTTGAAGCAGGGAACACAGACTGCAGTTCTGAGGGCGGTGCTCGGCCCCCAGACACTGAAGACACGACGAGTGTCGATCAGTGAGCGAGATAACCCGGGCGCACTGGGTGCACTTCTTGAAGCCGCTGGAAGGCTTCGATGTCATGGGCGGAAAAATCACGCCGGCGAAATCAAAAGCCGAAATGGCGAAATTCGAAGCACCAAATTTAGAGGGAGAAAAAATCTCGACCGAGGCCGAAAAAAGGCCTACCCCGACGACGAAAGAAAACTTACCGGGGCAAAAAAGCTGGAAGTACGGGGAGGATTTACACGAAACCCGGCGGGGGGTTTCCGGAGCACTTCCCGACTAGGACAAAGCTTTCCCGAAGGAAAAAAACACGTTCAAACAAATTGGACGCGCGAGGTCGACTTTCCGGGGCTCGACACGGCGAAAACACGACCGTACCGAGTGCGGACAAAAGAAGACTGGCCGGCTCGAGCCGGTTTCGGGCGGGAAGACGGCCGCGCATGCGCGGTGCGCGCGGGCGCGCGAGGGCTAGCAAAGGACTTTGCTAGTGAAGTTTCCGATTGGAGGGGCTGCCGTGGACGTCACCCATCAGTGAGAACAAGCAGCCTGCTTGTCCTCGGAGAAAATAAATACGCCTAGGCGTATTCTATAAAGTATAACTAAATTTAGGCGTACTTTATAGAATACGCCTAAATTTCTGCACGGATTACAGAATACACCAAGCGCACATCTGTGTGCCTAAATTTAGTTGCGGGCAGTTATGTCAACTAAAACTTGGTACAAATGCCGACACCTAATTTAGGCACGGACCAGGTGTATAACAACACAGATAGATTTTAGAAATGCCCACGACCCGCCCTTTCCACACCCATGTCCATGCCTCCTTTTCAACTATGCAACTTGGAATTTACACGCATCACATTACAGAATACGCTTAGACAGTTGTATGTGTAAATTCTAATGACTGCCAATTAGTGCCAATAATTGCTTGTTAATTCACAATTATCAGCACTGATGGGCTTGTTAACTAAGTAAGTTGCATACACAAATCCTGAACACAACCAGATTTGCGAGGACAACTTAAGTCATGCTATATAGAATCTGGGAGAAAGTCTTCTATTGAGGTGCACTGGGCCTGAGTGATCACGTTCCCTCTGTCATTCCATACCGACAAATAATTTCTTGAGCCACTGTGTGAAATATTAACATAAATAGCATTGGAAAACACAAGAACTGCACACACATCAACAACAACAAGCCAGGAAGAAAATAAAATGTTATGAGCAGTTTTCAAACATGGTTGCGCAGCTGTACAGTGCACAGTGTTTCTGCCTGAGAACGTCACCCGAGTTCTCAGAGGAAAGGTACACGCATGTCTTCCCTTTCAATACAGTCCTGGGGAAAAAGTACCCTCAGAGGCCTGCACCTGCGTTTTGTGTGGGTACTTGTTGGTTGAAATGGTAAAACTATGCATGCCATTGCTTTGCCTGACCTACCCCCGCCACTGGCAATGCCTCTGCACCAGTGGCGTAGCTACGTGGGGCCACAGGGGCCTGGGCCCCCGTAGATTTGGCCCTGGACCCCCCTGCCGACGACCCTCTTGACCCCCCTCCCGACGCCAACCCCTACCTTTGCTGGCGGGGGAGCCCAGCTCCCGCCAGCCAAGGTCCTCTTTTTCCGGCGCAAGAATGTGCAGGATGTCAGACTCACAGAAACAGAACGAAGCCTTGCGCCGGAAGAAGAGGACCTCGGCTGGCAGGGGTTGGGGTCCCCCGCCAGCAAAGGTAGGCAACGGCGGATTGGCGGTGGGAGGGGGGGTTGAGAGGGTCGTTGGCGGGGGGGGGGGGTCAAAGTTGGTGGCGGCGGCAGCGGGGTCGGCAATGGCGGGGGGGGGGGGGGTCGGCGGCGCTGGGGGGGCTAAAATGTGCCCCCTCACCTCGGGCTCTGGACCCCCCTCCCACCGAAGTCTGGTACGGCCCTGCTCTGCACAATACATATAAACACGGGAGGGAAAGGAAAGTACACTTTAAGCTATAGGGGGTTGGTGGGGGGAGGCAATTTTCAAAGCTCACTTTCTTTAGTTATTTTCCTCAGTGAAAAGCGTTTGAGAATTGCTTTGCCCACATTTAGGGATTCTTTTAAAAATACAAAGAATGATACGTACCTTTGCGAAAACTAAAACATCTTTTAATTCTTCTGTAGGCAACTTTAGGTGTCAGGGGGGCAGATGCCAGCGCGCTTGTGCTGCGGACCACAGCATGTCTGTCTTCGGGCATTATACAAACCGAAGCCCCTCATTAAAGCACAGCTGCAAACTTAAGACACTCATTCAGAGACAAATTCTTCTTTTTGGCTTTATTTTGAATGATCTGGTCTGTTTTCTTGCCACTCTTCTGTCTACGATCACAGATTTTTGTTGCCCAGTGCACAGCAAAAAGATTTTTTTCTCTCCTTCTTTCTGATTTGCAGGAATGAGAGCACCGGCTACTGACAAATGTCACAACAAGGGAATTGCAAGGAAAGGTCACATATCTTCCACTCTCAGCTGGATACTGAGAAGCCACATTCCTCCCAAAAAGACCAGAATGACAGGAAAGCAATGGTAGGGAAGTCTCCACAGAGTATGCCAGAATAATTTGTGCTGTCTTCTTTGACCACAGTTAAAAAGAAACAAAAATGTTATCCTTCCTTCCCATAGAACTAATTCACCTTAACATATCTTGATTTTGCTGTGTTTGGGGTTTTTTTTGTTTGTTTGTCTCTTCCTAAATTTTCTTCATTCTTCTCCTGTGAGAGGGGAGTGACATATAGGCATGCAGCGACAGACTTCTAGGAAAATGCTCGGATTCTGCCGACGACCACATCTTCTGAGAAGCGATTTCTCTCTCCCTCTTTTCCTAATGGAAGTTTGCAAGTGTGTCTTCCCTCCCTCGCTGCAGGTGAAGCCCTTTAATGCTTAACGCAGCAGAACAATGCGAGGGAGAGAAATGTATGAAAACACCAGCAGCGGTTCACTCTTATGGCTTACAAAAAAAAAACAGTCAGGGGTGACTTCAAGAAGCCGTCATGTGCAGCAGCTTAAAACCCAAGGCTCTTACGTGAAATGCCAATTCAGCTCCACTCCCCTCCCCTCATTATGCTCCTGGTCCTGTATATGTGTGTGTGTGGTTTATATAATGGGGTTTTGTTTGTGTGTGTGTGTATGTGGCCTCAGGTTTTCATTTGGTCAGAGTGAACGTTTCAACCTTTCTTTCAAAAATAAAGAAGGAGAATAACAGTTTTCCTTTTCTGTCCTATCACCTCATGTGTAAACAAGAGTCAAGGATCAAAAGTGACTTTTGCTAAAGAATATTCTCAGTAGCTCTCTTATTCTTTAGCTAGAAAACAATCTTGTTCAGAGCACCATAACCTACCCCCAGCATGAGTGAACAAACATCAGATTAATCGTCTGGTTAATGATTCATAGAGCTGCCTATTTCTGGACCAAAGCTGGCATGCCGTTCCTGCTGGACACATTGCAAGCATCAGGGGCTGAGCAGGGCTAGTTCATCTGCACCACTATACTGGGAGAAGCAGAATAACTTTTTGATTGGAGGGGCCACAGAAACCTATTGTAGGACCCATACCCAAGACCCCGAGTTGATGTTATTGTATTGAGTAAAATGGTGTGGCAATTTTCCCTGTGGCCCACCATATTCTGCCTCCTAATCACCATACAATGGTATACTTTTGAAATACGCATAAATCATAGTTAAGCTCTGGAACTCTTTGCCGGAGCAAGTGGTAAAAAGAGTTAATGTAGCTGGGTTTAAAATAAGGTTTGGACAAATTCTTGGAGAAAAAGTCCATAAACATTGGAAGGAAGTAGTATGGAAACTTGCCACTTTTTGGGACTTTACCAGGTACTTGTAAACTGGACTGACAACAGTTGGAAACAGGATACTGGGTTAGATGGACCCTTGAAGGGGCATAATCGAAAGGGGTGGCCACGTTTTCCTGAGGACGTCCTCGCAGGACGTCCCGGCGAAGGGGTGGGGAAACCCATATTATCGAAACAAGATGGGCGTCTATCTTTTGTTTCGATAATACGGTCGGGGATGCCCAAATCTCCACATTTAGGTCGACCTTAGAGATGGTCGTCCCTGGTTTTTGGCGATAATGAAAACCAAGGACACCCATCTCAGAAATGACCAAATCCAAGCCCTTTGGTCGTGGAAGGAGCCAGCATTCGTAGTGCACTGGTCCCCCTGACATGCCAAGACACCAACGAGGCACCCTAGGGGGCACTGCAGTGGACTTCAGAAATTGCTACCAGGTGCATAGCTCCCTTACCTTGTGTGCTGAGCCCCCCAAACCCACTCCCCACAACTGTACACCACTACCATAGCCCTTATGGGTGAAGGGGGGCATCTACATGTGGGTACAGTGGGTTTCTGGTGGGTTTTGGAGGGCTCACATTTACTACCACAAGTGTAACAGGTGGGAAGGGGGAGGGATAGGCCTGGGTCCGCCTGCCTGAAGTGCACTGCACCCACTAAAACTGCTCCAGGGACCTGCATACTGCTGTCATGGAGCTGGGTATGATATTTGAGACTGGCATAGAGGCTGGAAAAAAATATTTAGAACATTTTTGTTTAGGGTGGGAGGGGGTTAGTGACCACTGGGGGAGTAAGGGGAGGTCATCCCCGATTCCCTCCAGTGGTCATCTGGTCATTTAGGGCACATTTTTGTGGCTTGGCTGTAAGAAAAAGAAAAAAAGGACCAGATAAAGTTGTCCAAGTGTTCGTCAGGTACGCCCTTCTTTTTTCCATTATGGGTCAAGGACGCCCATGTGTTAGGCACGCCCCAGTCCCGCCTTCGCTACACCTCCAACATGCCACTGTGAACTTTGGTCGTCCCCATGACGGAAAGCAGTTGAGGATGCCCAAAATCGGCCAATTTGGGCAACCCTGTGAGAAGGATGCCCATCTTGTGATTTGTGTCGAAAGATGGGCGCCCTTCTCTTTCGAAAATAAGCCTGTTCGTCTGACTCAGTAGGGCAACTCTTATGTTTTTATGTTCTAAAATGAAAGGAAAGGAAAATTTAGGGAGGGTAGCTGACTAGTACCAACTCATTTCTCCTGGGCCATTCAACCTGGTCTTCTGAACTTTATCCAGGTTAGACAACCACTCACTTATGGAGTTCACCAAACTATGAGTGGTTTCTGACATTTACTGAGCTGGAAGATTACAGTTTAGACATGCAGTCAACTAAATTGTTTCAGTAGATCATGATTTGGGTTGAGTCACTGATCAGATGGGCCAGGGGCCAGTTCAAGACTGATTTGGACTGGAACCTGAACAGGTTTAATACATTGGCTAGCAATGGGAGGAGGTAAGGCTGTTAAAAGTAAGCTAGCCTGGTTCATGCACCTCCCACTGCAATCTACAGTTACTGGAGAGTCATGGTAACTGAGGTACAGGTGCTATACTAGTTATAAATCATGATCCTACAGCCAGAGGTTTATTTGGTGGGGAGGGGAGAATGGGCATCACAGTGTTACATCCACTTATGTTGGTAAGCTTCTCCAAGTTATCAATGGGCTTCTGTTAAGATGTGTTATTTTACTGTTTACTCCAGTTATTCGTAGTTAGGCCTTATGGAATAAAATGGGGCCTGTACTAAAACATCATCAGTTAGTGGTAAAATAATGTCTTAGAGGCGAAGTTATCAAAGTGGGCTACCGTTAAGATGTGTTATTTTATTTTACTGTTAACCCCAGTTATTAGTAACTAGACATCATTGCACAAATTGGGACCTGTGCTAAAATAGCATGAGTTAGGAGGAAAGTTATCCAGGAGGGCTACTGTTAAGATGGGTTATTTTACCGTAAGTTCGGTTATTTTAGCACAGGTCCCATTTTATGCAATGAGACTTACGGGGAAAGTTATCAATCTGAATTACTGATACGTTTATCACAAATCAGGTCCTCTGTGCTAAAAATAACCCGGCTTAACAATAGCCCATGTTGATAACTTCTCTTAGTAGCCAATACACAAAAGTCATAATAAAGAACCGTGCAGCTCATACAAATGAGCTGCACGCAATTTCAGCAAGCAGCTCGGTAGGGAAAGGGCCTAGCGCATGCATAGAACAGTCACTCGCTAAGCGGCACATGCGTAGAACAGTCACTCACTAAGCATCGATGCTATGTGCATGCCCAGTGCTGCGTGTGTTTTGGACGTGCCTCCACAGCATTCCACAGTTTCACACGGCTTTCATACAAGCACAGTTTCTTTTGTAGAGTTCCACGCCAACTTTCATACCCCGGGGGTTTATATGTTCGTGTATGAAAGCCGTGTGTAGCTTTTTTCCTAACTTCAGATGCATGGACATACCTTTACAATGTGCTTCAGCCTTTTTCTTTTGTTGCAAGACAACTTCTTCACACTGCTGTTAAGTACGGGACATACTATTAAACTATGACAGCAGACTGCTCTCCCGAGAAGCCACCGTCATAACTCCAGACCTCCCGTAAAATTTTGCTCTTTAAAGGTATGCACTTCTTTCTGTGCATCATTCAGAGATGGATGTGTATTGCTTATGATGCTCATTTTAATACAAATCAGCTCATTGAAATATATTTGCATAGGATTTTCATTGGTTGCTAACGCAAATGGTAAAAAACATTCAGAACCCCTTTGTGCATTACTCGCTGAAAACTGTGAATGCTAAACTAGCTAGAACGAGTCTAAATCGGACGTTGCTAACATGGTAAGTTTTGTGGATCAGGCCCTTAGTTTCATGGAAAGCAATGAGCACTAATGCTCATAGTCTGAGTAAAAAGATTCAAGATTTGCAACCCTGGATGTCTGAGGAAAATTTGGATATTATTGCTATTACAGAGACATGGGTCAATGATTCCCATGAATGGGATGCAAACATAGCGGGCTATAATCTTTTTAGGAAGGATAGGGAGGGCCGAAGAGGTGGAGCAGTGGTACTGTATGTGAAAAACAGTATCAGAGCAGCAGAAATGAAGGGAACCTGGGGAAAAGAAGAAGCTATATGGATCATCCTGGAAAGAGAAGATGGAACTTGCATCTATCTACATGGATATTATTTACAGACCTCCAGCACAAATGGAGAAGCTGGACAAAGATCTGATAGAAGATATTCATAAGCTTGGTATGAAATAGGGAGGTGCTATTGCTGGGAGATTTGAACTTGCCTAATATGGTTTGCAACATCCCATCGGCAGAATTGGAGAAAAGCAGAGAGATCATGGATGCCTGTGAAAGTGCCTTGCTCAGACAAATGGTGACAGAATCCATGAGGGAAGGGTTGACACTGGATCTAGTGCTCACACACGGAGGAAATGTTTCCAATGTCTAGGTGGGTGCCCACCTAGGTAATAGTGATCATCGTAAGATATGTTTCATATAAGAGTGACAGCAGAGTGCAGACGCGCAAAACTCAAAGTACTGGATATCAGACGTACTGATTTTGGTAAAACGGGGGAATACCTGAAGAAGGAGCTGATGGCATGGGTAGGCATAGGTGAAGTGGAAATGAAGTGGTCCAACCTGAAAGCTGCTTTAAATATGGCAGCTGATCTTTACACAAGGAAAGTAAACAAAAACAAGAGAAACAGGAAGCCTATATGGTTCTCTAAACAAGTGGCTGAAAAAAATAAGGGCAAAAGAAGCTTCGTTCCAGAAATATAGAAGGAAACAAGAGGATCATGGAAAAGATTACCATATTAAACTTAAAGAAGCGAAGAGGGAAATACGGCTAGTGAAAGCTCAGGCAGAAGAAAAAATGGCTAAAGATGTAAAGAGATGTGACACGTGTAGGCCTACAAGTTGTTATGATGCCTTTCAAATGCGAAAGACTGTATAAAAGTTTTTTTCAAAATTTGAAACTGAGATTGTATTTTGCACAAAATACGGACAATCATGTGGATTTTAACCAGGGCAATGCACTGCGGGGTTATCTTTACCTGTGGGTGTGCTGAATACTGCGGGAAGTAAGCAAGAAGTGTTTTTTTCAGATCAGGAGCAGGTATCTACTCCACAATGTCCTTCTTTTTTACTTGTTAAACCATCCGAGGTCACTCTGGATAATCTGTGGGCTGTGACTGCAACCCTGGGTAAGTCTTTGCACCCCCAGGTTCAAAAATTGGAGCAAGGATAATTCTCTTTAGAGGGAAGACTTGACACTGTTGACTCTGAGGTTAAGAAATTTGAAAGAGCGGGTTGACAAGCAGGAGAAAGATTTGGATAATGTCCAGAAGACTCAGGCTATTATAATAAAGGATGTAATTGACTTCCGTAGGAAGGCTGAATCATTTGAGAACTCTGTTAGAGCTAATAATTTGCGTTTCTTAAACTTTCCTAGGGTTTTCTCTGTTACCCCTAGAGAAATGCTTAAAAGATATAGTAAAGACGTTTTTGGAGTATTCCTCCATTCTCCCAAATTTATTACCTCCCACCAAAATCTGTGGAGGGTCAGCAAAATTTGGAACAAGATAGCCCACCTTGGGGATGTCTCAGCTATTTTGGAGTCCTGGGACACTGATGCTGCGACAGCTTCGACTTTGCTTGCTACTGTTGTTCTTGCACCAGATAAATACTGGTTGATGAAAATGTTCTTTAAAAATAGAGCTAAAGCTTTTTTGGGCTTTAAAATTCAGATTTTTCCAGATGTATCAAGAGACACTCAGAAGCGATGTCACCAGTTTCTATTGCTTAAACCAGGTGTACTTCAAATTGGTGCTATGTTTTATTTGAGTTATCCATGTAAATGTGTAGTTAGGTATCAGTCTGTAAAGTATGTATTCTATGAACCTTCTCACTTTGTGATATGGCTCTGATTTGAATAATGGAATTCTGTTGCATGTCAGGTGTAAATTTTCTTCTATACTTTTCTTTGTAAAATTGTTCCACCTTATGTAGTCTTGGATCCAGTAATGTGGACTTGAGTGTTGCTTCCTTATTTATTAACCTGTAAAGTTTGTTTTTTTAATATTAATTGGGTAGTCACACTTTTCTGTGCAAGTTACCTACTTGTAAAATAAATAATAAATAAAAGACTTGAAGCGGTTCAAAGAAAAGCAATGAAGATGGTATGGGGCTTGCACAGCAAGACGTACGAGGAGAGACTTGATGACCTGAACACGTATACCCTGGAGGAAAGGAGAAACAGAGGTGATATGATACAGACGTTCAAATATTTGAAAGGTATTAATCTGCAAACGAACCTGTTCTGGAGACAGGAAGATGGTAGAACTAGAGGGCATGATTTGAAATTGAAAGGGGGCAGACTCAGGAATAATGTCTGGAAGTATTTTTTCAGAGAGGATGGTAGATACCTGGAATGCCCTCCCATGGGAGGTGTTGGAGATGAAAACGATAACGGAATACAAAAATGCATGGGATAAACACAAAGGAATTCTGTTTAGAAGGAATGGATCCAAAGAAGCTTAGTGGAGATTAGGTGTCAACACTGGTAATTGGGGAGCAAAGCCAGTGCTACTACTACTACTACTTATCATTTCTATAGCGCTAGGCAGGACAGACTTTTACGGTCTCTGCCCTGATCGTGGCCAGGCAGTTTCAGCTTCAGAAATTTTAGAACAAGGACAGTGCCGGGCAGATTTCCAAGGTCTATGCCCTGAAAATGGCAAGGACAAATCAAGATCAGGTATACATATGAAGTATCACATCATACATTACGTAATGAGTTTATCTTGTTGGGCAGACTGGATGGACCATAAAGGTCTTTATCTGCTGTCATCTACAATGTTTCTAATAAGCCAGGTTAGCAGTAAAAAAACATGTTTTAACAGTAGCCCAATTGATAACTTCCCCATTTAGAAGAGTAGGGTATAAATTTAAAACGGAAATTATAATTGCTCTTATTAAAATTAAAAATATTTCTGTCTTGCCTGTCATTACAGTTGAGTTTCAAATTCATATACATAAAAACATAAAAGAAATATATATATAACACAAATATAAGGGCATAAATAGGAATTGTTTTGTATGTTTTTGGATTGTTTGGATTATTTGAAGTATTTGTTGGATGATGGACAAATGTTAAAATTCAGTTTTTGTGCACATAGTTTTGAAATTACGTTTGGAGTTTGGACTTATACGTTTGGACGTTTGGAGAGACTTATAACATTGTGTACATTATTTTGAGTTTGGAATTAATTTTTCTGTCCCATCAGATTTGCCATAACTAAAGCAAGTGATACTACTACATCTTCATAATGTGCAACGATGGTGGGTTCTAATCTCTCCTCTGCTTTGGAAGGTTGGTAGGTCTAAGCACATTACACAATATATATTTGTATCTTTATAATGTTTTAATTGATTTACTTGACATAGAAGGTCCTATAACATATGGTGTTGTTATAACAGGAATAGAACATTGTATTTTATTAAAGAAACCCCATTGCATTCTGGATCATAAAGACCACAGCATGCATTCAAATAGTGTTTTTATCCATCACTGCAGTGCACCAGCAAACCTGGCACAGTGCCACGCTCCCTGTACTAAGCCGATCTGTCACGGTTTATTGTACTAGTCAGCTGAGGCATCGATGCAGAATTTAACTGAGTGTTGCACTCTAGTGCATCAGACTGGGCTGGACTGGTTACTCACAGTCTGGTAGTGTGTCAGAGACCATTTGAGTTACAACATATCATCAGCTAATAATAATCTCAAAGGAAAACTCAGATTTGTGACCCAGCAGAAGTTATTGATTGTTTACGTGCAGTAAAAAGCAGTTGACACTTTTGACATCGGAGGGTAATTTTTATAAAGTATTTTCCATGTGCAAAGCATGTTTCACAAGTGGAAAATGACTATTATAAAAGTGTGCAAGGGCACATGTATGTAGAAAGTAGGAACGCAGAAACAGGGCACCTGATTTTTGAAAATCTTTATTGCATTCTTTGAAGTTGTTATTGTGGATCATAGGGGTAATGTTTTATTCTGTTAGGTACTGTACTTGTGTTCTGTAGATATATTGTAATCTGCCTTGAACTGAAAGGTACAGTGAAATATAAATGGCCTTGTTAAATTAAACATATGCATAGGCATTCCAAGACCAACGAATCCTGTACTTGTGCCCAAATGTAAATACTTTTTCTTATAAAGGTTATTCAAAAATGTTGAAGCAATTTATTACCCAAAATAATTTAAAAGGGTGTAAAGAGGAGGAACTTGCATATAGAAGGTTAAGTCTATGAACTGGACTGCCTGCTTAGGCTAAATTTCCTTAGTTAAATATAACCTCAAAAGTATGCAATTGTGCAGTCACTATAACCACACACACAAACTTTTATAAGAGAACTATTTGAATTTGGACACATGTACAGGATTCATTGGCCAGTGGATAATTTATAATCCTATTTTGGAGTATTGTTTGTTGGTAGGCATTCCCAGAGGCATAGTCTGGGCAGAACAGCTGCAGAGCTGTGCTGTACATAGAGGAGAGTTCAGATGTGCTTTTCAGCAGGTGGGAATTTGAGTGAGAGCACAGTGTGCTCCTGGTGATAGTACTGAGAGCCTAATTTAAAGATACATAGGTGCCTATCCAGCTTATTTTCGAAGGAGAAGGGTGCCCATCTTTGACACAAATCGGGAGATAGGCGCCCTTCTCGCAAGGCCGCCCAAATCGGCATAATCGAAAGCCGATTTTTTTGACACCCTCGACGGCTTTCTGTCGCGGGGACGACCAAAGTTCACGGGGGCGTGTCGGCAGGGTAGCGAAGGCGGGACTGGGGAGTGATTAGGAGATGGGCGTCCTCAGCCGATAATGGAAAAAAGAAGGGCGTCCCTGACGAGCACTTGGCTGACTTTACTTGGTCCATTTTTTTTCATGACCAAGCCGTGAAAAGATGCCCGAACTGAGCAGACGACTACTGGAGGAATCGGGGATGACCTCCCCTTACTCCCCCAGTGGTCACTAACTCCCTCCCACCATAAAAAAACAGGTTAAAAATACTTTTTTTCCAGCCTCTATGCCAGCCTCAAATGCCATACTCAGGTCCATCACAGCAGTATATCGGTCACTGGAGCAGTTGTAGTGGGTGCAGTGTACTTCAGGCAGGCGGACCTGGGGGGGGGGGGGAGTTTGGGGGGCTCAGCACACAAGGTAAGGGAGCTATGAACCTGGGAGCAATTTCTGAAGTCCACTGCTGTGCCCCCTAGGGTGCCCGGTTGGTGTCCTGGCATGTGAGGGGGACCAGTGCACTACAAATGCTGGCTCCTCCCATGACCAAATGGCTTGGATTTGGCCGTTTTTGAGATCGACATCCTTAGTTTCCATTACTGGCGAAAACCAAGGTCGGCCATCTCTAAGGTCGACCCAAATGTTGAGATTTGGCCGTCCCCGACTGTATTATCAAAACGAAAGATGGCCGCCCATCTTGTTTCGATAATAGAGCAGGGACGCCCCTTTATGGGGCCGTCCTTAGAGATGGGCGCCCCCTTTTGATTATGCCCCTCTATATTGCCTTTTTAAAATAAAACGTCTAAAGCACTCGAACCATATCATAATTCCAAAACAAATCTGTGCTTTAAAAAAAAAAAAAAAAACACTTCCCAAACGTACAAACATTCTATACGTGTTATTCCTGGAACTGTGGATTTTTCCCAAGTCCATTTAGTAGTGGACTCCCCTCCCCCGCATAGCCACTTGGTAAGAATAATCTTACTGCATGGCCATGTCTTTTTTTAGGGGCTTTTTTACCTGCTGCATTAAAAAGGGCCCTGGCGCGAGGCAAAAACGGCCCCAACTGCTACCGCTGGGCCCTTTTTTACCGCATCATGGTAAAAGGACACCTAAGTGAAGTTGCTGCATTTATTTGGCATGACTCACTGCCTCTTATATGATGGTCCCACCACACTACAAAAATCATTTATAAGAATTATCATTATTATGACGTTTTTTTTAACTGCACAGGTGTTTTGGAACTATTATATGGCTGGAGTGCTTTAGAAGTTTTTGAGATACTTAAGTCTTCATTTCCTTTAAGGCAAGCGATATATGTCTTTTTATATAATAGTCGCCTTTTTGAAAATGTTTAAAGGTACCCTGTTCTAACATTATTCCAAGCTGTGTAAGGAGTGGCCTAGTGGTTAGTGTGGTGGACTTTGGTCCTGGGTTCAATTCCCACTGTAGGTACAGGCAGCTCCTTGTGACTCTGGGCAAGTCACTTAACCCTCCATTGCCCCAGGTACAAATAAGTACCTGTATATAATATGTAAGCCGCATTGAACCTGCTATGAGTGGGAAAGCGTGGGGTACAAATGTAAAAAAAAAAAAACTTCTGCACTGAGGGTAGTGAAGAGGCAGAACTTTTTAAATTTTGAACACAGAGATGACTTAGAAGATAAATCGGGCAATTCATAGTCTCATGATCAGCTATCTTGCCTTCGGTGAAACTGTGCTATGTTGTATTTAGAATCAACTAGTGCAGAAGAAGTGACTTATCTTGTTCAGGTGTAAAATGGCCCAGTAAATTTCCAAGGTCACTAGCTCAGACACTATGAAAATGTGCAGCCACTGAGCAAGTAATTCTACAAGATGGCACTTAGAATTAGACACTTGGAGGGCATCTACTTTCCTTTATCGAATACTAGCAGGGTAGATAATGGCTTAGGCGCAAGTACTTACCCCAGGATGTAAGTGTGTATGCTTATGTTCCGGTGATACGTGCGTATTCTGTAAGTTACACTGCCCGGCTGCAAATCACATGCTATTGAAGATATGTGAGTAGTTACAGAACGCAGAGGCAGAATACTCTACATGCTAGCATTCCAAACACTTGCTTCCGGATTCAATATAGCGTGCCTAGAGAATCCATGCCAAAATCCAGGCAGATTCTATAACAACATGTACAACTTAATTGGCTTAACAAGCTAATTAGCGCTGATAATAGCACTTAACAAGCAATAATGAGCACTAAAAATGATGTATGATAAGATTTACAAAATCTTATACAGTCACATGTAGTGGGGTGGAGGACTAGCCTAATGGTTAGAGCAGCCGACAGCCTTGGCAAGTCATTTAAGTCTCTATTGCCTTGGGATGGCCAGGGGTGGCTCTGGCAATCCCATCCCACTTAGATACAAGAAAACAGTCAAATGTTCGGAATCCGAAGGAAAACAGACTTCCAGGTTCCACCAAAAGGTACCAAGTGAAATGCAAAGAAACAAGAGCCTGTGGTCTGCCTGTTCTTTAAATCTCTGTTGGGGAACAGAGGCAGCTCTCGGGACTACGTAGTCCCGAGCTGCCTCTGTTCCCCAACAGAGATTTAAAGAATAGGCGTGGAGGAGTGGCCTAGTGGTTAGGGTGGTGGACTTTGGTCCTGAGGAACTAAGTTCGATTCCCAGCACAGGCAGCTCCTTGTGACTCTGGGCAAGTCACTTAACCCTCCATTGCCTGCCATGAGTGGAAAAGCGTGGGGTACAAATGTAACAAAAATAAAATATTTGACTGTTTTCTTGTTTCTACAACCTTATAACACAAACATCAACCCATTATATCACAAGACTCCTGAGGCAGGCACCTCGGTGCCGAAACACAGCTGTGTCGAGTCATTTTGTTTTTTCAATAAAGATTAGAAACTTTGCATACGTCACCCTCGTTGTTTGGAGACAGCCAGCTCACTCTACTCTTGCTTTATACTTGATTGACTTCTGTAGAAGTTCGGTGCACCTCCACCCTTTCCGGTGGGCCTTGACTTGCTAAAAGTAAACTAACTCATCTTAATGGTAGCCCATGTTACTAACTTCCTCCCTAAGGTGGCAAGAGGTGTAATGGTCAGACTTACATTGGCCACTTGGCCTTTATCTGCTGTTAATTATTATGTCAGCTTGTTATATAGTAAAAATGAGTGACACGCGTACGCCTTCTAAAAGCTCTGTCAGCTTGGCTCTGGCAATCCGATGCCTTCCTCTGAAATATCATCTACTATTCTACTTGTTTTTATGTTTCTCATTTCTTACTTCTGTGCTTTCTTTCCTATTATAACACTGGCATTCCTTTCGATCTGCTTTTACTATGTAAACTGCCTTGCTATGTTTACTGGTAAAGGTGGTACAATAAATTTTAATAAAGCATAAACCATAAGGATGGCATAAAGCATGCGAGCAAGGTACTTGTGTATATTTTATATTCGATTTTCCAGTATACAGTACCTGTGGACACAGGCAGAATGCATTTTGCCTACTCAACCTAAAGTATATGCGAGTACCTGCAAAATTTAGCCTGGTAAAAATCCACTAGGCTGGACAGAGTTAATTTAGATGGGTTAACCTTTGTTTTATGCACATGCAAGATACTTATTAAGTCTTTGAAAATGTACTCCAAAATGGAAATCCTTAGTATAATTCCTTGTTTCTTTGGCATCATTTCTGAGTCTCATACCTGAGTGTACATTACTTTTCTTTCATAAGTAAGCTGAATGGACTTCACTGACTCATCAAGCCCAAATGTCTATTAATGACTTAACAGCTATCTTAAAAGAGAAAGAAAGACGCCCTTCTCCCCAACGAACATACATTACCTGACTCTTCTTCCCCCTTTTCCTCTCTAAGTTCCCCCAACTGCACCTACCATACATGTACCTCATGCTACTACAATATCACTTTGTATTCATTCATACCATGTATTTGTTCAAACCGTAATCGGTAACGCCGTTAACGGTTATATGTAAGCCACATTGAGCCTGCAAAAGGTGGGAAAATGTGGAATACAAATGTAACAAATAATAATAATAATAATAATAATAACTTGGGCCCTGATGCTCAAAACTCCAGTGCTGTTCTGAATAGCGCCGTAACAATACCGCCGTAACAGCGCAGAAAAACAATGTCCTATTGCTCAACACTAATGAGATGCAAATATAGGCGCGCTCATAGCATTGAGCACTAGGGAGTTCAGCGGGAGGTTTGTGCTTTGGCGCAGGAGGATTATGCTTAGCACACGTGCAGAAGAGTTCCATGGTAAGCTCGACTCCTGTGCGCATGTGCCTGGTAAAACCCGAATGTGAAGCACACATTGGCATCTGTTTTCTGCGGCCTAAATATAAGCATTTACATGTTTATATTTAGATGCTTATATTTAGATGCAGGAAACAGAAGCCAATCTGTGCTTTCCCTTGGGCCTACTGTTTCTCATGACCAGCACATGGGCTTCCTTCTGAATCCAAAAGCAATCAAAACCAGCAGATTTTGTAGAAAGAATCATGAGAGAAGCATGAGAATCATGAGAAATCCTCTTTTCCAACATCCTAACGCCTGCTCTGACCCGGCGTTATTTTTTGCAGTGGTAAGGCAATTTTGTTTCGGGTGATCTTTTCTGAGCACTGGGGAGGAATACAAAATTACCTCATTAACATGAGTTTGATTACATTAGCATGCTATTTGCACTGTTCGTCTGCGTGCTCGTTTGTTCCCATGCTGTGAGCCTCAGAATATTCTGTGCAGGTAAATGCGGGAACTAGTATGGTGCTAATGGCCTCTAGCCCCCTTGTTAGCATCAGGGCAGCGGCGTACCGAGAGCGGGGCAGTGGGGTGGTTGCTGCAGGGGGGTGCAGTGGCTGTCGGCTCCACCGGTTCCGTGCTCTCTCTGAAGTTACTTCCTGTTCTGAGGCAGAGGGAGCAGGGAACTGGCGGAGCCGACAGCAGCACCACAGGAGGTAAGAGCAATGCACCCGGGGGGGGGGGGGGGGTGCGGGTTGAGATGATGCGCCAGGGAAGACGACGAAGGATGCGGCACCCGGGGAGGACGCTGCACCAGGGTGTCATTATGCTCATATTAGCCCTCTCCTCAAGTCACTTCACTGGCTTCCTATTCGTTTCCGCATACAGTTCAAACTCCTCTTATTGACCTATAAGTGCATTCACTCTGCAGCTCCTCAGTACCTCTCCACTCTCATCTCTCCCTACATTCTTCCTCAGGAACTCCTTTCACTGGGTAAATCTCTCTTATCTGCACCCTTCTCCTCCACTGCTAACTCCAGACTCCGTTCCTTTTATCTTGCTGCACCATATGCCTGGAATAGACTTCTTCATCTGGTACGTCAAGCTCCATCTCTGGCCGTCTTCAAATCTAAGTTAAAAGCCCACCTTTTTGATGCTGCTTTTAACTCCTAACCCTTATTTTATCATCCTCACTTTAATATTCCCTTATCTTTTGTTTGTCCTGTTTGTCTGTCCTAATTAGATTGTAAGCTCTGTTGAGCAGGGACTATCTCTTCATATTCAAGTGTACAGCGCTGCGTACGTCTAGTAGCACTATAGAAATGATAAGTAGCAGTAGTAGCAGTATCCAGGGGGGACGACAATGCTGCACCCCATGGGTGGGACGACACTGCATCTGGGGGGGGGGGGGGGGGGCACAGCGGCAATCCGCCCCGTGTGGCAGTCAACCAAGGAACACCACTACATCATGGCCTTGGTGCCTGCTTAATCAATTCTGCAGCACAGTGAAAAGCAAAGAGATTTTCTTCCTCTCTCCATCTACTATGATCAGTAGAAGCGCCTGAAACAGCATTTTTCCTTACAGCTCACCAATACCAGGGCTGATATGACCTTGGATTATAAATAAGCTTTAAAAGAGCAATCCATGATCTTGGTTTTTCACCCCCATGCTTAATACGGTCATAGATATTTAGCGGAGAGCAAAGGGATAAGGGACGAAAGTTCAAAATTCACTCTCATTCCTAAAGGTATTTTAGCTATTTAAGAAATGTAAACTGAATTTTATGGTCCAGGAATTATGGTCTGTAAACATTCTACCTAATGAGCCATGAGTCCTTTTGTTTTTTTTGGCAGTGGTAGCATTTTTCTACACAGTCTCACCCAGTGACTGGGGGACAGTGATCTGCAGACTAGAATTCAAAAGTGGCGAGAGTGGGGGAGTGTTGCAATTAGTATAAAATGAATTGATTCATCTTTAGTGGCCCAATTAATTCCTGCTTTGATTCTGCTCCCAGGACTCACTTGGAGCCATTCTGTTTGCTTGCCGCAGTGACGAACTGTGGTCATGTGGTTAGGCTCATTCTTGCACTGCGCTTTAAGTGGAATAACTTCATCCATTCTTCAGCACTACCCTGGAAGAGGCAACGAGATGACAGGACTCTGCACTGAAGAAGCCCGATATTGTGGTCAAACCATCAAAAAAAACAATCTGCAAAAGATGGAGTCTCCCAAACTAATTTTTGGACTTAGGCTGCAGTATAAGCCCTGGGGTTCGTCTGCACTGATGCCAAGGATCAAAGACCAGCAAAGAAGGTACAGGGGACTCACTTAAAAAGGTTTCGCCATGGCTTCTTTGATGACCTTTATTTCTACAGTGTCTAAGAATTTAATCAAACTGACATCCTCTGAGACATTAGCTTTTGGTCCCAGAGGTGAAAGTGTTATTTAAGCATGGCAATTCAAGTTGTCATTTGCTAATTAAGTAAGTCAAATGCAATTACAAGGGAGAGGCGAACACATTAGGATTTAAAAAATACACCCCCCCCCCCAAAAAAAAAAAAAAAAACAAAATTTCAGCCAGTGTTGGGCTGCGCAGTGACTGCCTGACACCGGTGCTCAGATCGAATAATCAATGCTGGCCGGCACTGAATATCTGGATTCACTTTTGACTGCAGCAACTTAACTTGGTTAAGCTGATATTTAGTACTAGCTGCTTAAGTGCTTAGCGGTCAAAGATAGGCCTGATATTTATGTGGTCTATTTTAACCGTTAAACATAGTCTGTTTGGTGATGAATATCCACACCTAACTGGCTATATTGCGGGATACAGCCCGTTACCCCAGCATTCTGTGCCAAAATCCAAGCGGGTTCTATAACAATGCACATAACTTAATTGGCTTAACAAGTCAATCAGCATTGCTAACAGCACATAACAAGCAATAATTAGAATTTATGCGAACAACTCCGTAAGCATATTCTGTAACACACTGCACCTACATTTTAATGCGTGCTGGCAAAAATGACGTGGTTATGGGTGGGGAAATGGACATTTCATGGCCGTTCCAAAATTTAAGCGTGTTGTTATAGAATATGGCCATCTGCACCTCAATCTACACGCCGGGATTTACTTCATGTTTTTGTTGGTGTAAATGGATGCATGTAGTTTTAGGCGCTAGGAGATCGACTAAGTGTATTCTATGTACCGTGCCTAAACCTAGGCACCGCTTATAGCACACGCTTAGGCAGAAATGTTTTTTAAGCGCCATATATAGAATCTAGCCCTTAGCTGCTAGCCGTTAACCTCGAATATTCAGTGGAGATAACCGGTTATCTCCCACTGCATATCAGTGGTTAGGCACTAAAATGTTATTTAGCTGGCCAGAAGCCATTCCTGGCTGGTTAAATAGTTTAGAATATTTGCCAGATAAAAAACTTGATTGGTATAATGAAATCTCTTTAGCCAACCCTGGAGCCATAGATGTGACTTTTTGTAGAAATGCACACTTTCCACAGAACTGAACTCACCTCCACCAAAGGGTGCCCATATCACTCTGCGAATCGATTTCACCCAGTCCTCCATATCATTCTGCGTGCTGGCCATAAGAAGATACGTCTCATGATTAGCTGTCATTCGCTCCCGATCGCCTCCTGTGGAAAGAAGATCATAGAAATAGGAATACAGCTTCTGCACGCTGACCCTCCCTTTGCCCTTCCAGTGGTAAGAGGCGAATAAATGTTTTAAGTCTCACGCTCATTAACCAAGGAAGTGACAGCTCCACAATGGTCCTGAAGCATGCTGATAGTATCTAACTCTGCAATCTCTCTCCATCAGCCAGAATTGAAGAGCGGGTAAGCAGATTCACAGTCTGATTACAAAATACAATTATGCTCCCAGAAGGACGCAAGCCAAGGAAAGTCATCAGCAAAGAGTTCCAGTTGGCATACACTAACACCAAGTCAGATGGAGACACTTCACAGGTCATTCCAGGATCCATTTTTCACAACAGAGGATGAAGGATGAATGAAAACAAATTTCACTGAATAGTAAATTATACTGATGTGTTTTCTCTAAAGTGTCATTTATCTTATTAATTTGTGCTTCATAGAAGACAGTACAAGCATTTATCACATGCCCAGTTATTTTCATAACCCACTAGGAAGTTGCTGGTCTGTAAGCCCTGAACAGTAAGTTTTACTTATATCATCAGACTATCTGTGCTTTACTACTACTACTACTATTTAGCATTTCTATAGCGTTACAAGGCATATGCAGCGCTGCACAAACATAGAAGAAAGACAGTCCCTGCTCAAAGAGCTTACAATCTAATAGACAAAAAATAAATAAAGTAAGCAAATCAAATCAATTAATGTGAACGGGAAGGAAGAGAGGAGGGTAGGTGGAGGCGAGTGGTTACAAGTGGTTACGAGTCAAAAGCAATGTTAAAGAGGTGGGCTTTCAGTCTAGATTTAAAGGTGGCCAAGGATGGGGCAAGACGTAGGGGCTCAGGAAGTTTATTTCAGGCGTAGGGTGCAGCGAGACAGAAGGCGCGAAGTCTGGAGTTGGCAGTAGTGGAGAAGGGAACAGATAAGAAGGATTTATCCATGGAGCGGAGTGCACGGGAAGGGGTGTAGGGAAGGACGAGTGTGGAGAGATACTGGGGAGCTTTGGAAGATGAATTAAAAAAAAAGTTTGGATAAGTTTCATGAGGATAGGTCTTTTAATTACTAGTCAGGTATTCTATGTCTGGGAGAAAGGACCATTAGGATCTGCTTGCAAGTGACCTAGCCTGGGCATTGTCACAGACTTCTAGGCTCACGGGACTAATGATTCAATCCAGCATAGCACATCTTATGTTCTTAGGGAGCTCATTTGCTAAATAGAAAAAAAGCACAATAGCCCAGCTATTATTTTTATAAAATACTGTGCAGCAGCAACTGACAGAACATTTTTCATATAGCTACAGTTTTTCAAATGGCAGGAATTGTGAACTGTGGACATTAACGTTGGAAGGATCAGCAGTAAAATCTGTATGAGGAAAAGGAAGCGCCAACTGAAACCAACAGAAGGGCATACGTTTGTAGTCTATCGTTTTTTAAAATGTTATTTAAAACCTTTATGATGACCATTTATAATAGATAGTGCTCAGGGTCAGGGCCAGTGGAACGCAGTAAGGGGGTCTTTTACTAAAGCTCAACTCCAGCTATCTGCAGCAGGGTCCGTTTTACTCCTATGGGCCATGCTGCAGATAACTGGAGCTAAGCTTTAGTAAAAGACCTCCTAAGTGAGGTAAGTGTGGCAGAGCAGTGATGGTATGGGATGCCGCACTTACCTTGAATAGGGTGTCTTTTACTAAGATGCGCTAGTGTTTTATCCATGCTAAAAATCAGTTGGCGTTAATGCTGAGACGCCCATTGGAATATAATGGGTGTCTCAGCGTTTAGCACCAGCTGATTTTTAGCGCAAGCTAAAAATGCTAGTGCACCTTAGTAAAAGACATCCTTACTGTGGTGTCAGAGCCACGTTTCAGCACTACATGTCCCACCCTTTTTGACAGGAAGTCGTCAGTGGGGGTGGGATGTAACAGTGCTGGAGTGCGTACCTGTGGAGAAAGGCCTTATGACAGCATGGCAGTGATGATGGTGAGCCTGGGGGAGGGGGGAGGTAGCCGCAGCAGCATTGTGGTGGAGAACTCAGAGGGAGAGGCGGCACCAGCCTAACGCCATCCCTGCTCAGAGCATAGCATAACAATCTTTCCAACTGAAATTGAACTCTGAAAAAACACACAGCCTTGTTTTATCATCTCAATACAATAAGCTCACCCCCACAAACATAAACATCCCAGACCATACCCTCCCTATCTCAGACAACTTAAAAATACTCGGCATCATAATCGACCACAACCTTACTCTTGAAAGCCAAGTAAACTCCACAACAAAGAAAATGTTCCATTCAATGTGAAAACTTAAACACCTAAAACCCTTCTTCCCGAGAGAAACATTTTGTAAATTAATACAATCAATGGTATTAAGCCATGCAGATTACTGTAACGGAATCTACAAGGGATGCAAAGATCAACTCACAAAGAAACTCCAGCCAGCCCACAATACAGCATCCAGGCTAATATTCGGTAAGACGCGATTTGAAAGTGCCAGACCCCTCCGAGAAAAACTGCACTGGCTCCATATTAAGGAACGCATTACCTTCAAAATCTGTACCCTGATCCACAAAATTATCTACGGCGTAGTCCCAGGATACATGATAGACCTCATAGACCTGCCAAATAAGAACAGTTCTGGATTATCTCCAACATATCTAAACCTCTAATTCCAGGAATAACATGTATAGAATGTTTGTACGTTTGGGAAGCTTGCCAGGTGCCCTTGGCCTGGATTGGCCGCTGTCGTGGACAGGATGCTGGGCTCGATGGACCCTTGGTATTTTCCCAGTGTGGCATTACTTATGTACTTAAGTACTCCATTATCCATACTGCAAAGGTCTCAAATACAAAACAACCTATGCATCCAGCTCCTCCTATTTAGGTACAAAAGGAGTGAAAACAATGTACGACCATCTAAACTTCAGGAAATCACTAAACACTTACATATTCAAAAGGGCATACACTATTGACCCAACATAGATGCCAACGCCCTGCAACGCAGCAAATCCAGCGATCGTATTGGACACTATTTAATCTTCCCTCTCTCTGATCCCCTTATGCCTGAAAGAAATGGACCCTTTATTCAACCACAATATCACCTTGTATTTGTTTCTCTACCGTTCTTGCAAACGCCTACGGTACTATGTAAGCCACATTGAGCCTGCAAATAGGTGGGAAAATGTGGGATACAAATGTAACAAATAAATAAATAAAATAAATCACATCAATAAAATATAATGATGCACATTCAGCTAACATAAAAAGCCATCCTATAGATGCTGATATACTAACTCAGGGGATTTCTGACACATTAATGGCTTCCTTCATCACAAAGTTCCTAACCATACAAATAAGCTGGATACCACAATTGCATGCAAAATTTTGCTCATGGAACTGCAGAAAAAAAAAAAAAAGATAACTGTCTCACTGAAGTGCAGTTACCCTTTTTATGAAAACAGATTTACAAAATCTTTTTCCAGGACTCATTTTGACAAAATTTATAATTAATGAGTTGCTTTTGCTTCACAGCTTTCGTGCATGGCAGTCTACCTACAAAATTTACTACTGAGAAAGAATATTTTTGTAAAGGGAGCAATGCACAAAAGTGCAAGGAAAACCTTGAAAATTGCCTTTTTGCATGTTTCAGGGCATTTTGATCAACTTTTCACACATTGTCCCATTTTTTCAAAATGATCTGCATATCTGTACATCAGCCCTCATAAAATCTAACCACAGTCAGTCAGTGTGTCACTATACATCTGTATCCGATGTTGTTTGTAGTTAAGCCAATACATTATTATTAATATAAATAAACATGGGTCATACGTAATCAGAAGAATGTAACATTTAAAATCCACTTGTTCAAAGACCTCACCTAACCCAGTTACTCAGCAAATGACCTGCATCAACTGCACACCTCCTAATTTCAATGATCATGCACATTGGATCCGACTCTGTGGGTGCTGTGGGTGCTTGAGCACCCCCAATATTAAGAAAGTTCCTTGTATGTGTCCAGGGAGGGATTGTTTTCATTGGGTTTAGCACCCCCAATAATTTTGAAAAGTTGGTTCCTATGATCATGCATATCCAAATTTCACATCTTGCATAATTCTGCACAAGTTGACCACACCTAGGGGCCCCCGCACTAAAGCTAGCAGATTTTAACAGACAATCGTCCGCATTAAGTGTCAGGTGGCTCATAAATATAAAATAGAACATGCAGCATTTAGTTCAGGATTCTATATAGTGTGCTTAGACTTAGGCACCAAAAGTTCTACTCGGGCTAATGAGGGATATAAATGTCATAAATAAAAAAATATAAAAAACCCAGAATTCCAGACATACTCAAGATGCCATCTAGAAACATTATGATATCTGCTTCCGAATCGCTCCTAACATTCTAGTTGCTTTTTCTGGCTGCTGCGACACACTGAGTCAAGGATTTTCAATGTATTGACCACCATCATGCCTAAATCCTTTTCCTTGGTGAACACTGTGTTAAATATAGTTTGGGTGATTTTCCATGTATGTATCATTTTGTACTTATTCATATTACATTTTATCTCTCCTGTGGATGTCCAATCTCCTGGACTTGTGTGGCTTCAAGTGAAGCTTCAAGTTTATTTGATACTAGTAGAAAAGGCCCGTTTCAGACACAAATGAAACAGGCGCTAGCAAGGTTTTCCTCGGAGTGTGCATGTTTGAGAGAGTGTGTGTGAGAGTGACTGTGTGTGAGAGAGAGAGAGAGAGTGAATTTGCAAGTGTGTGTCTGTGAGAGAGAGTGTGTGTGCCTGGGGCCCCTTCCTCCCACCCAGTTCCAGTGTCACCCCTTCCTCCGTGTTCCAGGGTCGTCGTCCCCCCTCCCTCCTCCCTCCCCCCCAGTTCCAGACCCCCTCCATCTGAATTCCAGATCCCCCCTCTGAGTTTCAGACCCCTCCCTCCCGCTCTCCGAGTTCCAGACCCCACCTCCCTCCCTCCGATTTGCAGACACCCTCCCTCTGATTTCCAGACCCCCCCCCCTCTCAGAGTTCCTGAACCCTGGAGCCCCCTACCACGATCCTCTCGAGCCCCCCTTCCTGCCGCCATCCCTCCCCCGCCGCCATCGTCGATTCTGGCTGGGTCCGCCCCGTTTTGTGCTGATTCGCTGCTCCCTGCATCGCAGCTCCTCCCCTCTCCCTTCTACTGGCCAATCTGATGTTTCTTCTCTTTTGTCTACTCCCTCTGCTCCTTTCCTATTGGCCACTGATGATATCTGATCCTTCGTTGCTTCTTGTCTGGGGCGTTCGGTGAGCGTGGCAGGTTCGGGAGGGCGGCAGCCAGTCTCAAGCCTTTTTGGGGGGTTTTTTTTGTGCGCATGCCAGTTCGTGGGATTCGATCAGCTGTGTGGGGTTTTTTTTCTCACCCGGGCTCACGTCATAATGCGGCCACTGACGCCAGTCTGATCTACGGAGCCTAGCAGACCAACTCCGAGGGAGCCACGGTCCCAGGCAGCAAGACAGAACGTTGGAGGTGAGAATTATTATATAGGATATCACTTATGAATACATGGGCCAATATTCAAAATCATTTACGCCTTTACCACCTCATTCTATAACTCCATGCCTAAAGATAGGTCCCAATTGTGCATGCAAGTTATAGATTACTAGCACTTACTCGTGTATAGGGCTGGATTTTTTAAATGGTGCCGGAAAAAATCAGCTCTGAGCCCTATTCTATAAAGGGCGCTCTGGGATAAGCAGCCATTCCCAACCCAATCCTCAAGGCACACCTAGTCCCATTGGTTTTTCAGGATATCCACAATGAATATGCACTAGATAGATTTGCATGCACTGCTTCAGTTGCATGCAAATCTAACTCATGAATATTCATTGTGGATATCCTGAAAAAACGATAGGACTACGGGCCACATTCTGTAAATGGCGTCTAAAACCTGGACACATCCAGTTCTGTACCTGGTGCTATTTTATATAACGCACCTAAAGCTAGGTGCATTATATAGAATAGCGCATAGGATCAGAGAACACATCTACATTTAGGCGCGGCAATTTACGCCATTGAAAACCTGGTATAAATACCCACACATAATGTAGGTGTGTTCCCTGAATTCTATATCCACGTGCGTAAATTTGAGTAAGGCCCTGACACGCCCACACTGCTCCTACAGCCGTGCCCCCTTTTCAGCCATGCACGTTGGAATTTACATGTGCCTCTCTTTAGCATACGCCTAAAAAGAAGCATGCATTAATTCCAATTATTGTCAATCAGTGATGAGCATTGGTTGTCATCAGCCAATTATTATCACTGATTGGCTCATTACTCAATTGAGTAGTGTGCATAAATTGGCCAGGCGTACATTTTCATGCGTGCTACTCGCCATACCTTATATAGAATCTAGCCCTATGTGTGCCCCGAGGACTGGTTAGGAATGGCTGGAATAGCATCTAGTAGGGATTTGTGCTCCCAACTTGGGGCGTAAGGACTTATACCAACTGGAACCTGGTGTAAATCTTGGAGCACAAGTTGGGCACGGATCCCTAGAATTCTGTAACACTGTGCACATCTTTCTTAAAACACCCCTGACCCACCCATGCCCATGCCACCCCATGGGCATGCCTCCTCTTGGTTTGCACGCGAGACATGTCCCCCTCCCATGGTCATGCCCCCTTCTGGTTTGTGTGCAGGACAATTTGGGCACAGATCTTTACGGAATCACACATGAACAGATCCATGTGCAAATCCTGATTAGTGCAATTAACGTTAATAATTGCTCGCTAACAGCCAAATATTGTATGTTAACAGATCATTGTCTAATTAATTTGCACATATATCTCAGGATTGTGTGGAAATGTGGGCACCATTTATAGAAGCTGAGGGATATTGAGCATATACATGTCAGTGTTAGGTGCTATTCTTTAACTTGTGCATTTAAGTTGTTTGGGGGTGACTTCTGGAAATTGCGCCCAAAAATCGGCACTGAAAAAAACCTGCTTAAGTGCTATTCTATAAGCTGTGTCTAAAGTTAGGTGGGGTTTATAGAATAGTGCTTAAGCACAGGGATCATGCATAAATTTAGGCACATCCATTTTCACCAATGAAAACGTAGTGCAAATGCCCCTGCCTAAATTTACGCCTCCCAAAACGTTCATGACCCTCCCATTTCTGCGCCCCCTTTTCTGGTACACATGTAAAATTTAGGTGCGGATCACGTGCCTAAATTTACAAGCGCATGTGTTAATTGGTTTCAATCAGTGTCAATAATTGCTTGTCAAAAAGCCAACTGTTGGTGGTAATTAGCTCATTATTCAATTAAACTGCACATTTTGGAACGCCCATGAAACGCCCATTTCTCCACATTAAAATGTAGGCGCAGTTCACTATAGAATACGCTTAGTGAGTTGTTTGTGTAAATTCTAATTATTACCAGTTAGTGTTCATTATTGCTTGTTAAGTGCTGTTATCAACGCTGATTAGCTTGTTAAGCCAATTAAGTTACGCGCTTTGTTATAGAATATGTCTGGATTTTGGCACGGATCTCTCAGCACACTATATAGAATCCTGGGGTAAATGCTTATGCACAACTTTCCTTGTGGTTATGGACTATCCATTCATGCCACACTCCTCATGCTATTTTCCTTATTGCCTGATTTAGGCTTACTGGCTCTCAGCTTGCGGAGAATGACCATGGAAGATGTT